>NW_004567107.1:4085481-4086581 GCF_000260355.1 Condylura cristata | reverse complement strand
CTGGCAGTGGCCGCTTCCGTGCAAGTTCGATCCCCGGCCTTGGAGGTGACCCACAGGGTGCAGCAGACCTCTCCTGTCTTCCTGCCGCTCCCCTCAGTAGTGTACTTCATAAACCTGCCTGTTCTGCTCCCCACTCTGGCTATGGTGAATCGTCTCACCACTCCTGTACCTCTGGCCTGTACCCCAGTTCCATATGCATAAATCAGTAAATCTTTCAAAAATTACTAACCTTAACTTAAAAAGTCCTTTCCTGTTGTGCAATGCAGTCATATTTATGTCACACAAAAAGGAACGTGATCTTTCCATCCTGCAGAAACATTTCCCGCCGTACCTAGCACACACAGGGGCAGAAATGGTGGCTGAGAGGATTAAAGAAGAGGTAACTGTGGACCTTTTCCGCTGGGCGCTGATGTCCCAGTGCCGGGCACCTGACTGCTGGTGGGTTTTGGAATGATGTTCAGCGACCAAGTTTTCACTGATCTGCGGAAATATTAAAAAATAAAGACTGGCACGGACATGCGTGTAGAGGAAACGGTTGTAGAGGAGTGACCTCTCTTTCCTTGGGAAGGATCATGAAATCTTGACCCTCCTTTACTGCTCTGAAATGACAGTAAAACTAGAGAGACTTCACAGTTGGTGATTGCCAACAGTCAAGAGGCAATCTTGACGAATTGTATTGCTGCTGTTCCATGCAATGGTCATCGACCTGTCTACTTTGTGCTGGTCACTGCAGGCCTTGAGGGTTCAGCAGTGAACAGACTGGCAGGGGTCCCTGTGCATAGGGAGGACTCTGGGGTCTGCAGAGTTTAACCAGAAGGTGCAAAAAAAAAAAAGACGATGCAATCATTTACTGCCGATGAGGAACATGTGAGAGGACTGGTTGATGAGTACATCGCGCAGGCACAAAGTGAGGCCCAGGTAAGCGGCGGTAGAATCCAACGGCGCAGAGTCTGCGCGGTTTGGAACCCAGCGCACGCAGGCGCCTGGGAGGGGGCGCCCGCTCAGCCTCTGACGCCCCGCCCACCGAGACCTGACGTTGCAGCTGAGGGCGGGGCCATTGTTGAGCGGGGCGGGGTCGAGCGTCGGGGGCGGGGCCGAGC
>NW_004567107.1:4070740-4084846 GCF_000260355.1 Condylura cristata | reverse complement strand
CCGCATATGTGCAGCACTGGCTAGATTTTGCTCACTCTGCACTTTTCTTTCAGGGCTTGATTTTTAAACCTCTTGTCCTTGCCTTCAGGCAGGCCCACATGGCTTCTAATAGTTAGATTTTTGAGCCTGGAAATGAGCCGGTAGATGACACAGGTCCCTTGTCTATGGATCAGATTACTCCTAGTTGGTTCTTGAGTTCACATAGCGCCTTTGTGGGCTGGGCCTGACCTGCAGGAAGTGGTCAGTAAATGTTTGCTCATTACATATTAGAATGAGTCTAATTTTGTGTTTCTGCATTTGAGATTCTCTAGACAAAGAATATCTCTGTGTTTCTGGACTCAGGGAGATGAAAGCTATAGTTCTCTAGTTCCCCAAAACTGCCCTTGGTTGGGACTCGGTTGGCCATCTTTATATCCTGAGAGGGAGGGAGGCTAGAGACTGATGACTGGTGGTGTAAGGGACTGTGGGCTTCAGGAGTGTCACTAAACCTGTCACTTGGGACTTAGGGTGCTTCTTTTGCTCCCCAAATTCCTTCTAGTATTGCAGATTTCCAGGACGTCCTGAAGGAGCCCACGATTGCCCTGGAAAAGCTTCGGGATCTCAGTTTTAGCGGTAAGTGGCAACTCCCTGTTTTCAGGAATTTTCTGCAGCAGTGTGGTGACTAGGATGGGGGGACGATGCAGAGAGTACACCTGGTCAGTCCTGGGGATCAGCCTGACTCGCAGGGAGAGGCTTCTCTAGATTCTGTGACTGCCCTGAGCACGAACAGTTGGCAGGGCAGTTAGCAAGTCACTGGGCTCGCCGGGGCGCTTGTTGGTTTTTAGTAACTGGAGAGGCCAGAGGTGGGGGGATGATGGTGGGAAGGAGACTTCTGGACTGAGGTCGGGTCTTTCTTCATCCCTCAGTGAGCTTCCTATGTTGTAGAATTCGGTTAACTGCAGAGCGGTTCCTGCTTCTCTCCGTGGCTTGGGATCAAAGCCAGCATGGGTGATAGTGAACTTTGGCTGCTGGTAAAGTTCTAGCCTTGAGACGGTGACTTAAAGGAACTGAACCTTAGCAGTGTTTGACTTTGCTCTCTCTGGCATAGTTAACCTCCCAGCACACAAGATAACTGCTGTTTGCTTGCTTGTAAAAACACCCCAAGGTGTTCTGTGTGGCTTCTTACCACTGCTTTGTAGCTTTGTGGGCCAAGCACTCTAGAGTGAACCTGCTCGTGCCAGGAGGGGCATTAGCTTCTGGTCACGGTCTTGGGGAGACTGTTGCAGTGGTTGCTTTGGCCAGGCCCCCGGTAGTACTGCAGAGGCTTGTCGTGATATTTAGGCCCCGGGGGTGGGCTCCAGAGTCAGACCTTCACTACCTGTTGGAGGCCGGATTGCTCTGTCTTTACAGGTAAATGTCTTCAGTCTTTGAGATGAGGACATTGCTGCTAATAAGCTTCCTGCTTCCTGGAGTCGGAATGTGGACTGAGTGCAGTTGTAGCTGTGAAGCACAAGCATTTATAGCTTAGTTTATAGTCCACAAGTGAAGGGGAATACCTTCTAGTGTGCCCGGCGCTGGGTGCTGGGAAGAGGAGACCAAGCTGGTGCTTGTGTTTCTAGGGCTCGCCCAGAAGTGGGCACAGATGTTTGAGAGCCACACAGATTCCACTTCCAGCTGAGGTGAATGCTACCTCGAGAAGTCATGAGCCATGCGTGTTTAAGGGGGCCCCTCTTTGACTGGGAGGTGGGGGTGGGAGAGGTGGCTCTGAGGAGGCCACACAAAGGATCTGAAAGAAGGTGCGAGCCTCCAAGGGACATTCCAGACAGAAGGCACCCGGCGGGGCCGGCCAGGGGGCCAAGTGACCTTAGCGTTGGCCTCACCATCTGGCTGGCCCTCTTCCTGCTGGAGAATCGTTCTTGAGGAAGTCCTTCTTGCCTACTCTGCTCCCTGCCAGCTGGGCTCAAGGTGGAGGGCTGGGGGTTCTGGGGCCGTGGCGCGGGGCGTGACCATTGCCTGCTGTGTCCACAGGCATCCCCTGTGAGGGCGGACTGCGGTGCCTCTGCTGGAAGGTGGGTGTGCCTGCGGTGGGGCTGCCGCTCTGCTGAGTCCCTGGGTTCCTGCATGGGGTCGCAGCCCCCTCATCCCCCTGCACCGTCTTCCTTTTTTACACCTTTCTTTGCTTGTCTAAAGGAGCTCTTCTGGGAAGTTCTGGGCTTAGTTCCTTTGGACATAAACCCCCTTCCTCCAAATATCCCCCGGGAGGTCGAACACTTTTGTCATGCCAGCGCGGCCCCCTGCCCCTGGGCTGTGTGTCCGTGGAGTGGTGCTTGCTGGGGCACTCTGGCCTTGCTTGCCCACAGCTGCGAGCCAGGTGGGAGCAGAAGCCCAGGGTCCGGGTTTCCAGCGCAGGCTTTATTGTCATTTCGAGAGTCTATGTGAGAAAAAGGCGAGGAAAGGGCTGGTTTAGGGTGAACAGAGGGAGGCAGTGGGAGGGAATCGGGCAGGCCGCCCCAGCTCGCGCCTGCCTCCAGGGTTCCGCCCGCCGGGTCTCTCTGGGCCTCTCCGACATTGCTGTCCAGGCCTGTGAGCCTCCAGCTGCGGCGCAGGGTTGGGCGTCCCCAAGCTTTACTCGTCTCCTCTTGTGCAGATTCTCCTGAACTACCTCCCCTTGGAGAGAGCCGCATGGACCTCCATCCTGGCCAAGCAGAGGTGAGCCCTAAGAGAGGGCGAGGCGGGGGCCTCCTAGCACCGGGACAAAGCTGAGCACCCCTGCCTGCTCCGGCCCCCTGGCCTGGGCTCCCGGGCAGCGCTTGGCACCGCTCCTCTCTCTCCTCTCCTGCAGGGAGCTGTATTCTCAGTTCCTGAGGGAGATGATCATCCAGCCTGGTATTGCCAAGGCCAACATGGGTGTGTCCAGGGAGGATGTGACCTTTGAGGACCACGTGAGTGGGCTGAACATGGGGCGGGGGGCGCTGAGGCTGCAGAGTGGGGAGGTGCTGGGCTTTGGCTTCCGGGCCCCAGGCCCCTGAGCACCATCTCTGCGTTGCTGCTCAGCCCCTGAAGCCTTAGTTTCTCTTCAGACTCCATGCCAGGCCCGGTGTGGAAGGCTGGCGATAGCTGGGCTGCCCAGAGGCTGCAGAGCGACCAGCTGCACTCCTCGTGACTTCATAGTTAGGGGAATCAGAGCTGGCGGGGGTGAGGCTGAGCTGCCTTTCTGTGACCTGCAGGAGGCCTCGTTTTCTCCGCCAGCCCTGTGCTTCTTCCCTCAGAGCTCTCTGCAGGAAGTGGAAGTAGGGGGACCGGCCACCCAAGGCCCGGAAGGGCAGCTCAGAGTCCATGAGCACTCACTCACTGCGCGTCACTGAGCGCGTTACACGCGGTTACACGCGGGGCGAAGGGCCGAGCGCCTGCAGGCAGCGAAGGGCTCGGGCTGCCAGCTGCAGTGTGGATGTGATGTTGGCGGGGGCGGGGGCCGTGCCGGGGAGCTGGGGCTGTCTCAGAGCCACTGCTGGGCCTCGGTGTGAGGCCACCCTCAGGCCTCTGGACTGGGATGTTCCCTGAGGGCGGAGCTGGGCCTGGACTGAGTGGCTGCTTCTCTCCCTCAGCCCCTCAACCCCAGCCCTGACAGCCGGTGGAACACATACTTCAAGGACAACGAGGTGCTGCTGCAGATCGACAAAGATGTCCGGTAAGCAGCTCCCCCGGGGGTGCCGGCCCTTGAGACACCCCGCGGTTTCCCGTTGTCTTTGTCCTTCCCAGCCCAGCCCCCTGAGGGGTGTTTGAGGAACTGACAGTGAGCTGTCCTGGGGGTGGCCAGGCGCTTTGTGACGGCAAGCGCAGTGGGTGGGGCCCCGCGCCCTCCGCGGCTCTCCTCTCCCCCATGGCGTCCGTTGTGGCGGGCACTTGTGGGTTCAGCTGCCCGCAGGGCTGCACATGGGCACGTGGGGGCGGGGGGCGAGCACCTGAGGGGAAGCCGGGAAGGTGGCTCTTCAGTGAATTCACATGTGTGGCACCTGCTCTCTAGGAAGAGTTTGGGGGTGTCACTGGGGACGCCCCTTCTGTGGAGGCAGTTCAGGCAGGATCTGGGGATAAGGGGAGCAGGCGCTGCGGCTGCCGGGGCGCGGCGTCCTGGGAGCGGTGTGACACTTGAGGGAGGCAGGGGTCAGGCCTTGGACTGGACCCCATGGACATGGGTCAGATGTGTTTTTACACAAAGGCGTGTGTACATGTGCCAGCTTTCCCCCGGTCAGGAGATGCGGGGCGCCGGCTCTGCTGATGGCAGCGGCCGGGGGAGGAGCTGGAAGGGGCCCTGTGTGCGGGGACAGCTGCCCAGGCTCAGGGCTGGCGCCCCTCACCCGCGTGAGCGTTCCCGCCTCCCCGCCCAGCGCTGCGCCTCTGCCTGGGGCCCACGTTCCCATGGGCCCAGAGGGACACCCCGCCCGGGCAGGTCGGCCGGGAAGTCCCTGAGGTGTTTTCTGGCCCCCATTTAAGTCCAGTGCCACCTGGTTCTGGGGAAACGGTTTCCGTCTGCTGCCGAGGTGCCCCTCAGTGCATCTGCTCTGTGGCTCGCAGGCCGGTGACACCCCTGCCAGCTGCTCGTTGCGCTGTGCCCAGTGTGCCTTTGGCTCTCTGTCTGGGACCGTCTCCCACGCCAGCTGTGTCACGTTTCACGCGGTGGAACCTGACCAGGCCTCCCCTCCTGTTACAGAGCCCAGCCAGCTCGCGCCCCGTTGGAACTAGCTGAGTGTTTCTGATGTGGAAAGTTACTTGTAGTCAAAGAGCCGGACTTTAAGACCCCGAGAACACTTGAAAAGATGTGTGTCTGTCTGCCAGCAGGTGTAAACACCGTGTGTGAATACGACAACGGCCCGTCCTTTTTCTAGAGAAAGCGTTACTGAAATGCGCGCAGAGCCTCTGAGGGCTGGGGTGCCTAGCCAGCACCCCCACTGAGTCACAGCGCTGTCTCCTGTTCCCTCTTGACAGGAGGCTGTGCCCAGATATATCCTTCTTCCAGAGGGCCACCGAGTACCCATGCCTCCTCATCCTGGACCCCCAGAATGAGTTCGAGACCCTTCGTAAGCGGGTGGAACAGACAACGCTGAAGTCCCAGACAGTGGCCCGGAACCGTAGCGGGGTGACAAATGTGAGAGGCATCCTGTGGGCTCCGGGAACTCCTGTGAAAGCCTTTTCTTGCTTCCCCGGGGCCGGTGGCCACCTGCCCAGATGCTTGTCCAGGCAGGCCGGGTCCGGCCAGACATTTCCTGAAAGCCGCGCTCGGGCTGGGCCTCGTGGCTGCGGGCAGGAACCAGCTGCGCCGCCTGTGCTCAGCAAGTGTGATGGGCACAAGCTTTGGGGGGATTGCTGAGTTCTTCTGGGGTTCAGGGAGAACTTCCGAGGTGGCACAGAAGCTGGGGCTTGCTGGATGGAACATTCCCGGTTCAGGGGACACGTATGTGTGTGTCCTCCAGCAGGTTTGAGTGACATGTGGTCAGGGAGTAGTGGGGCCCAGCGTGACTGGAGGGGGGGTTGGAGGAAAGGGTTGCCAGACGAGGCTGGAGCCCTCCCCTCGAGGCCGTGTGCCACGGATAGGTGTCCCGTACAGTGTTGATGGTGCGGCAGGGACGGGACGTGGCTCGGGTCTGTTCTTAAGGAGTTTGTGGGTGCTGGGGGAATTGATGGGAGGGCCAGGAGGATGCTGGAGAGGCTGGGCAGTTGGGCCTGAGCTGGAGAGGTGACCTGAGAATTAGGAGGCGGCACCATAGAACTTGTGTTGACTGAGTCATGCCTGGTGGCCAGCAGATTCCAGTAATGCCGAGAAGCTGCTTGTGGTTAGAACAGGTGGACCGTCTCTTCCCCTGATTGCTGGAACGCACATCCCTCAAAACTTGTCATTGTTCTCCAACCCCGGGCAGCCTTGTCCGTAGCCTCCAGCAAGCTAGAGGGGCTGTGGCCCTGCCTCTCTGGGAGCAGCCCTGGGTCGCCACAGGGCCCTGGGGCCTGCGACGGGGCCCTTGGCGAAGGGGCTGCCTGGCCCTCTGTGTGGGGCTGCTTTTACTTGAACGCTGGAGTCCGGCTTCTGTCACTCGTTTCTCTGGCATTGGGGCCCGAGGGCGCAGCTGTTACCAGTTTAGCTTTGCATGGGACAGAGCACAGGCCAGCGCTTCTTCTCTGGCCCCCTGGACTCCAGTTTGGGCAGTTAAAATTGACCATGTGTTTGATTCTGGCAAGTACTGCCAGGGGCACCTTCTTGCCCTCCAGAGTGGGGCACAGTCGTTTCCTCCCTGCCTGGCTTTTGCATCACGGGGAGTGTGAAGTGAGGCCGCGGCTGTGCGGATGTGCTGGCGAGCTGAGGCCTGCTCCCGTCCCGGGGCTGAAGCCGATGTCAGATGTGTGAGACGGAGGCCTCAGTTGCCACATTTTGAAATGCTGAGAGAACATTCTTGGTTGCTGAGAGGACCAGGTGGAGGACTGGCTGGGAGTACTGTCTGTGTGGACAGAATGCCTTCACACACCTTCGCTGTCTGCGAATGACTGGGGCTCTCCCTGCAGGTCACCCCAGCACAGAGCTGCAGCTCCCGAGCTCCCCAGCACATGCTGGGACCCTGCTTTGTTGCATGAGGTTTCAGCAGGGGTTGTCAGCTCTGTTTCCCGCCTGCTTTTTTTTACTTTTTAAAGATTTATTTATTTATGCATACAAGAGCTGGGGTGCAGACCAGAGATGTGGAGGGTGAGAGGTCTCACCAGAGACAGTGGGGAGCAGAAAGGTGGATCTACTGAAACACTGCTGAGGGGAGCAGTAGGAAGACAGGAGGCGTCTGCTGCGCCGTGTGGGCCCCTCCCTGGCCGGGGCTGGAACTCAGGCTGTCAAGATGGGCCTTCACGGTGGCAGTGCTGAGACTTAACCTTAAATACCTTTTAAAATTGAAGTTTAACCTAATGCAGTGAAATGCATAGATATTAAGTGTAAACCAGAGGGGTGTTTTCAGGTGTAACTGCCAACCAGGTCAAGATAGGAAACACTTCCCTCATCAGAAAGTTCCCACATGCCCCCCCAGGCAGCACCTTTCCCTGCGTGGTGCCCTCTCCTGGCACTGGTCCTCCTCAGCTGGACTTGAGCCAGTCCCGGGCAGTGTCCTACATGTGGGTTTGTCTATTTCCTGCTGCAGTGGTGGGCACAGCCCTCGATGCCTCTCCCCAGATTTCAAGGCGAAGCTTGAGGGAAACATTTAGGGTGCAAACACAGGGTTCCTGACGCACCGCCTTCTCCACAGATGAGCTCCCCGCACAAGAACTCGGCGCCCTCATCCCTGAATGAGTACGAGGTGCTGCCCAATGGCTGTGAGGCCCACTGGGAAGTGGTGGAGCGAATCCTGTTCATCTACGCCAAGCTCAACCCTGGCATCGCTTACGTGCAGGGCATGAACGAGATTGTGGGGCCCCTCTACTACACCTTTGCCACTGACCCCAACAGCGAGTGGAAAGGTAACGGGGTCTTGGCTGCCCACCCCCGGCAGAGCCACACGCAAGGGCTCCGTCAGGCCGTGCCTCGCTGCCCTTTCCCTCTGCCAGAGGAGGGGAGCCTGGAGCAGCTCCCAGACCCTTTCTGACCCAAGCTTTCTAGAATGTTTAGGTTGTAACCTAGTTTCTGGTTGAGGAGATGCGGTGTACTGAGAGCAGCTGAGGCGGGCTCCAGATATCTGGGCGGTGTCATCAGGAATGAGAGCGTGCACTGTTGGCAGAAGGCCTGAGGAGAAATTGTCCAGAAAGTGCTTAGTGGGGGTGTGGCGGTCAGGGACAGAGGACAGCCTGGCCGGGAGGGTAGGGTCCTCGGCGAGGGGCAGGTCTGGAGGAGGACAGCATTCCCTGGGGCCCCGCTCACCCTCTCACCTCCCGTGTCCTCCAGAGCACGCAGAGGCGGACACCTTTTTCTGCTTCACCAACCTCATGGCTGAGATCCGGGACAACTTCATCAAGAGCCTGGACGACTCGCAGTGTGGCATCACCTACAAGATGGAAAAGGTGTACTCCACCTTGAAGGATAAGGATGTGGAGCTCTACCTGAAGCTGGTGAGGACTGGGAGCGCACGGCAGGCTCTCACGGACAGGGGCAGCAGGCTCCCGCACAGCCCAGGCCCAGCTGAGGTCCGGCTGGAGTTGGGTTGGGCGGTGCTGGCAGGACCCCGGCGGCAGGCTGGGAGGGGTAGGCTGGGTGCCATCCCGTGAGGCTGTGCGCACAGGCTGCCTCGGGGCACTGTGACAGGCTCTGAGAAAAGCCTAGACTTCTGCAAATACTAAAAATAAGAGAGAATCATGGAGCGCGTATACGCTTATTTCCAGAAACTGCATTAGAAGAAAACTTACCTGTAAGCCAGAGTCCTGGACTGTATCGATAGGCGTGTCTGTTTAAACAAGCCTGGCGGGTGTTAACAGCGTGCCCTGCCCTCGGCCTTCGGGGCCAGCCGCGGGCCCAGCTGCGGCCCACTTGCCTCACAGGCGAGTGCCCAGCGAGTGCCGAGCGAGTTCGCGGGGAGGCGCCTCCGCAGAGGGAGCGGAAGGCCACGCTTGTAGCCTGGTTGGGGCCTCTCGGGCTGGCCCTGGAGCTGATAGCTTTTCGGAGTTAAACTTGTTCATAAATCAGGAGAGCTTGTAGAAAAGCCTGGGTGTCTGGTCTCTCCTGAAAAGTGGGAGCGCCTGCCCGTGGGCCGGCAGTGAGCAGCCGCCGCCCTTGAGCCAGCAGGCTCCCAGGCAGCCCGGAGCCGCCCTCAGCGTGCCCGGCTTAGGCCCGGGGCCTGCTGCTGGTCGGACTTCAGTCTAGCAGCTGGGGGTACCCTTGCCCCCACGCCACCCCACGCCTTTGCCTCTCCAGCAAGAGCAGAACATCAAGCCCCAGTTCTTCGCCTTCCGCTGGCTGACGCTGCTGCTCTCGCAGGAGTTCCTGCTGCCCGACGTCATCCGCATCTGGGACTCGCTCTTTGCCGACGACAGCCGCTTCGACTTCCTCCTCCTGGTCTGCTGTGCCATGCTCATGTGAGTGGGGCCGGCGGGGGGGCGGCAGCGGCCCTCAGGGCCTTGATGGAGCCTGGAATTTGGGGCTGGGGCCGCCCCGGGTTGGGGGGTGAAGGCGGAGCGGGCAGGGACCCATGGGACGGAGCTTGGCCGCCGGGGTCCCAGTGCCCTGTGCTTGTTTCTCCAGACTGATCCGGGAGCAGCTGCTGGAAGGCGACTTCACCGTAAACATGCGGCTCCTGCAGGTAGTGGAGTCGGGCGGGGAAGGCACCTAGTGGGCACCCACCGTGGGCCAGCCGCGTGGCATGCCGGGCAGCTGGAGCAGAGTCCACACCCCAAGCAGGTGGCTTTGATCTGCCACTGACCTTCCGGGCGCAGGCTGGGGCTGAGTGAGTGAATGACCTGGTCTCTGAACCGAGGGCTCTGCTAGTGAGACCCGGCACAGTGCCGCTTGCGACAGAGTAACTTGTCCCCCACGATGGAAAGTGTGGGGTGTCGTGAACTAGGCGCAAGGGTCAAGAGCCCCTGGGAGCTGGTTGCATGACGTGAACCAAGTGACCACCTCTTAAGCCTTAGTTTCTTCACCAGCCTGGACTGGGGTTGGTTTCCAGTAAGTTCACTGATTAGGTCTATAAAATAGGCCTGATCAATCACCCCCTTACTGGGCTTTCGAGGTGACTGCATGGTCAGTGTCCAGCCCAGACCCAGGCTGGCTACGATTGGAGCCCGGGGGTCCCTGGCAGGAGGTGGGAGAGGCGAGGTGGGGCTGAGACTCTGGGTGGGTTGAGTCAGTGCTGTGGTCAGTAGAGTGTTGCTACATGTGGTCCCCCTGAGGCCAACATCCGGCATGGTGCCAGGGCCAGGGGGAGGGCACGGGCGGCCGTGGTGGTGAAGAGCTGACTTCAGACCTGTGTTGCTGGTCTCCCCGTTCCCAGGATTACCCCATCACAGATGTCTGTCAGATCCTACAGAAAGCCAAGGAACTCCAAGACTCCAAGTAGTCTTGTTGCGAGAGGCCCAGGTTTGGGAGACAAGCCGCCAGCCCCGGCACCCAGGCTCTGGGAGATGCAGAACGCTGTGGGCTCCAGCCGAGGAGAAGCTGCTGCGTGGCCAGCCCCAGGCCTTCTCACCGGTGCCCTCACCCGTGGCCGCTCCCATGGGAGCACACTGTGCCATGCTCCTTCCTCTCCCCGGCCCCGGCGCCTCTCCCTGTTCTCAGCCCTGGCACCTGCGGCCCAGGCTGTGCGGGATGGCTGGCACTGACGAGGTGGGCCAGTGGGGGCACACTGGAGGCTGGCAAGGGCCCGCCTCACTTCTGCCCTGCTGCTCCCTTGTTCCACACCTGCTCTGGCCTTTGGGCTCCAGCTGGGGGAGGTGCTTGGCAGGTGAGCCAGAAACCACTTCTGGGGGCGGTGCTTAGGCGTCTCCATGGGGAAGGCGACTCCAGAGGAGCTGAGAGGCCGCGGGGCCCAGTCTCACCTTCTGTTTCCCTCACAGTGTGTGTCTGTCCAGTCGTAGGTCAGCGTGTGTCTTTGGTGTGTGTGTGTGGGGGGGGTGCCATGCCCCCCGGGTCTCCGCTTCTCCTGTCTCCTGCCTGTCTCTTGTCTCCAGAGGAGCCGAGAGGCCGCGGGGCCCAGTCTCACCTTCTGTTTCCCTCACAGTGTGTGTCTGTCCAGTCGTAGGTCAGCGTGTGTCTTTGGTGTGTGTGGCGGTGTGTGTGTGTGTGGGGGGGGTGCCATGCCCCCCGGGTCTCTGCTTCTCCTGTCTCCTGCCTGTCTCTTGTCTCCTGCTTTCAGAGGGTGGCGTGACTCCCACTCTGACTACTTCTCCTTTACCTTGTCTTTTCTTGGGGTGCCTTATCCCCAGCCTCTTGCCCTCTGCACCCCCTCCACTCCCGTGAACCCCAAAGACAGAATGGGATTCTGGCCCTGCAAAGCACCTAGAGGCCAGTCTTGGCCTTGGGCCCTGTCCCCATCCCCTCGTGCTACACGCCCAGGTCCCCCAGACTGGGAGGGCATCCACAGCGCCTCATTTTGGGGCTCTGAACCTGCTCCCCACCACAGGAATTGTGGAATCCAAAGGCTGCCAGAGAATGATGGCCTGCCCGGCTTTGGACCTCCCCCCTCGGCTGCCCAGGGGTGGACTGTGCTCCCCCAGGCTTTTCTCCCACAGGCTAAGGACAAGAAGGTGGTGCTGTCCGGGTTGGGGTCCAAGTGCTTCAGCAGTGTCCTATTTCCCGGGCGCCGGAGCCCAGCGAGGGCCGGTCCCGCCAGTGCTGGGGGAGTGTGCTCCCCCGCCGGCTGCAGGCAGTGCTCACCCTCGCCTGGTTGCTCCCGGGCTGTCCCCATGTTGGGGCGGGGGGTCTCCGAGCAGGAGCAGCCGGGTGTGTGTGTGTTTTGTGTTTGGGGGGCGTGAGTGTGTGTTGTGTGTGGGGGGCTCGTTCTGAAGGCAGGTGGTCTGGGTCTGGAGGGCCGGGTCACGGATAATGGGTCCTCCCTTCCCTAGGCTGGCCCACAGGAGCCTTGGCCCAGGGTCCTTGTGCCCTTGACCCTCCCCCCATCTGACAGGGTTGCTGTGGCCCAGCAGGCCTGCCGCCTCTCCAGGCTGCTGCTTTGCCAGCCACACTGAGGCGCTGCTTGGACTTGATGCACTTGCTTTTTTGTTCCCTTCTCCCCCAACACAGGATTTGGGAGATCTTCCTATTTATTTAGGGTCTGGGTATTTATTGCAGATTGGCAAGTGCTTGGTTCGGGAGGCAGGGAGGCAGAACGGAGTTGGCGACACGGCGGGGGCTGGGACATGAGAGCTGGGATCCTCCCCAGACACCCCTGCCTGGGCCTGAGACGCCCCGACTCCCACCAGCCTGGCCCACCATTTCCCAGAACCTGGCAGCTGGTGGTTCAGTCCTGCCCTTGACCCCTTCACAGTGAGGCCTGGGCCACCACCAGGGACCCAGCAGACACTGCCTAGACACCTGATGCATTCCCTCTTGCCTGTCCCCTGTGTTTTGGGGGCCATGCTACTTGAATCACTGCGTCTAATTTGCCTCAGTGGCAGCCCTGGGGCCAGTGCCCTCTCTTTGACCTTGGAGTGAAGGTCAGGAGCACCAGGACTCCGCTGTGGATATGACCTGCCCAAGGGTCCTGCTTTTGGCCAGTTTCCTCCCAGGCCCTCAAGGGAGATGGGAGAGCCAGAGTGCCCCAGGTGTCCTGCTGGGGAAGCTGCCCCCTCCCCATGTTGGAACCTGTACTCCCCAGCAGTCCTCATTCCAGGGTCAATGTTAGCTTTTGTTTGTTCATCTGTTTTGTTCCTTGAATCAATGCTATTGACAAATTGTGTTGAATAAATCATGTGTTCTTTGCAGTGGGCATTGATGCTCTTAATGGGCTGGAGCCTCAGAGATGTCAGCAGGAAAGGAAGTTTGCGCAGGGGTGGAGTGAGGAGGCCCTGGCAGCTGAGGGAAGGTGGGGAGATGGATGGGGGACGGTGCTCGGTGCTCAGCTTCGTTCAGCCCTTGGCATTGCAGCAGAGAGGGTGTTACACAGGAGGTTGAGAAAACTTTGAAAATGCAAAAACGAGTCACCAAGGCTTATGATCTGGAGGACATCACTTGACATGTTAAATCTTAGCAGATTTTACAAATCTGTATTAGGCCATCACTTTCTTGGTAAAGATTTGTGCCCTGTCTCCCACTTCCTCCTGCCTCTTGGCCAGGAGCAGCGCCTTCCAGTGCATCTCCCTTGAGGAGTGACTGCCTCACCGGTCCTAGGAAGCTCGGTAGGAAGGTCAATGTGGGCATTACGGGCTGTGACCTGTTACATCTAAAATTCTAAAGTGGCCCACATCAGCCCCCATTTCTGAACATTTGCTTACTCGACCCTCTGCTGTAAGTAAGACTGTGGGACCAGCCTCTGGTGAGGTAGGCTGAAGAGTCTTGGACAGGGCACCCCCATGTAGAGTGGGACTGGGGGTGCCAGGGCCCACCCAAGGGGGCAGGGAGGAGGGATACCCCTGTCAAACAGTGAAAACTGTTCAGGGATGCACGTCAGAAGGTTCCATTTGCAGCCCTTCCTGTCACAGCAAGTGTGACTGGTGACCGGTATCCGGATTCCTCATCCAGGTCCTGCTCGCCAGAGCCAGTGCGGCCCCTTCACGTCCGAAAGAGCCTCGAGTTCTTACTCCTCTGCTGGCTCCTTTCAGATGTCTTTTGCTTGAGGAGTAACTGCACTCTTAGAGGATTTCAAAAGCTCGCCATCAGACTGGAGTCTTAGACCCCAGTGCTTCTGGAGACATCTCGCCGCGTGGCTTCGTCGCCGCTCGGGGCTGCCCGGGTACTCCCAAGTTAAGACACTTTTATGTTTCTCAAGAAGTAACGTTTCTTAAAAAGTTCCTGCTTGAGACCCTTGCGTTCCTGATTTGTCCCCCAGCTCAGCCCTCTATAGATGGTGGCCGCACGGACATTTCAAGACGTCTGCTTCCCGCCTCGCTGCCTTCTGCAGCCTAGCGGGCGCGCCCCGACCAGCGTCCCGGTCTCTAGCTGGGTGTTACCGAGAAAATCTGCCGAGCTCTTAGAAATTTTCGGCCGAGCCCACTGCGTAATGGTTAGGAACTAGATGTATTCTGGTGTCAGACCTGGGGTCTAGTTCTTGTTCTGCCAGCTTGAGGCTCTTGAGGGTGCAGGAAAGCGGGGATCTCAGCGCTTCAGACCCGCGGTCGCGGCGGGCGGGTCCTGGGGCGGAGCCTATGCCCGAGGGGCGGAGCCCGGGCCTGGCGGCAGCCAATCAGCCTAAACGGAGGTGCCACGCCCTCTTAAAGGGGCCTCTTAAAGGGGCAAAGAGACGGCGCGGGGACGGCCCCCTGAGGTCACTGCCGGCCTCCCTCGCTGGACTCTTAAGCCCCTTGGGCGCTCGCGAGTGGAAAGGAGCGGTCTCCCGCCCGGCCGCGTCCTCGCCTGGCCCCGCCCACCGCTGTGGGCCGCGCAGGCCGGCGCGGCGCCTTTAAGACCGACTGGGTCGGTCGCCGGAGGTCACGACGTTCCCCCCGCGCCCGGCTCGACCCGACCTCCTCTGCCATGCAGTCTCTGCGCACCGGCCTGGCCCTGGTCCTGGGCGCGGGGCTGGG
>NW_004567107.1:4062460-4070640 GCF_000260355.1 Condylura cristata | reverse complement strand
GGCTCCGCGGCGACGGCGACCGGCGCTCGTGCGACTTCCGCGAGGACGACTCGGTGCACGCGTACCACCGCGCCACCAACGCTGACTACCGTGGCGGCGGCGGCGAGCTGGCCAAGTACGGGCTGCCCGGGCTGGCGCAGCTCAAGAGCCGCGAGTCGTACGTGCTGTGCTACGACCCGCGCACCCGCGGCGCGCTCTGGGTGGTCGAGCAGCTGCGGCCCGAGCGGCTCCGCGGTGACGGCGACCGGCGCTCGTGCGACTTCCGCGAGGACGACTCGGTGCACGCGTACCACCGCGCCACCAACGCTGACTACCGTGGCAGCGGCTTCGACCGCGGCCACCTCGCCGCCGCCGCCAACCACCGCTGGAGCCAGAAGGCGATGGACGACACCTTCTACCTGAGCAACGTCGCGCCCCAGGTAGCGCCCCGTCCCTCTCTGAGCCTCGTCCTGCTCCTCTGCGGGCTGGGACGCGGCGAGTGCGCCCCCTCGGGGAGGCGCGTGCTTGACGGCCCGCGAGCTCGGGGCCCAGCTCCCGCTCCGCCTGACTAAACCCCGGGCCCCCTGGCATCACCCTGAGCCTCAGGGCGCTGCTCATCTGTTAATTGGGGATGATGCCGTTATCCACCTCTGCGCTGTGAGCGCGCTGCCTGGCTGGCACTCAGCAAGCATCGGGTGCCCAGGAGGGAACTGAGCTGAGCTTGCTGGGGGGATTTGAGTGGGGGAGGCGCCCAGCAGTCAGCTGGCAAGGCCCTGCTCTGCCTTCCGGCAAAGGGAGACTTGCTCTGGGTCTGCTGTCAGCGGGCGCTGTGCTCCCTGGACCAGCACTCTACCTAGGCATGTGCCACGAAGGTCTGGCACCCAGCAGAGACGGGGTGAGGTCCAGGCCTCCTGCAGGGGCACAGGCCCCCCTACTCCTGTGACTAGACACTGCCCAGTGAGGCAGGAGCAGATGCCTGGTGCTCCCAGCCCGCCTCTGAGCCTGGGTGAGACTGGAACAAGGAAAGGAGATGGATGGAAGAGTTGGCGTCCCCATGAGCCCCTAGGGTGGGGGTGTGCTTCAGTTTGTTGCTGAAATGGGGGTGGGGGCTGGAGTGGGATAGATGCTCCTTCCTTGGCTCTTTAGAGCTGAGAAATGACCTTGAGACCTGGAATATCCACCCGCCCACTCTGGATGGGGGCAGCTAGCACCCCTTGAACTCTACCAGGGCTGCACCCTGATGGCCATAAAGCCCAAGGAGTGACTCCCCTTCCCAAACTTCACTTCCTCTGCTTGCTTGCCCCCAACTCCAGACCAAGCAGGGAGTCTGACAGAGCCCGCCCTCCTTCCAGGTTCCCCACCTCAACCAGAACGCCTGGAACAACCTGGAGAAGTACAGCCGCAGCCTGACCCGCAGCTACCAAAACGTCTACGTGTGCACAGGGCCACTCTTCTTGCCCAGGTAAGGCAGAGGGGGCTGGGCACACCAGGGCCCCCCACTCGCCAGAGACACAGCTTACTTAGCTGGCTTCTCAGTGAGCCCTTCTTTTCCTTGCCGTGGGCACCCTCATTTTAAGGCCCGAGACCTTCAGAGTACGCGCCTGGACCGTCTCCTCTGCCCCTGGCACAGGCACCAGGCCCTGAACTGCCTTTCCTGCTCTCCTACTCACGTCTTGCCACCTCCACCCAACACCACGCTCTGCCCAGATGGGTTCCCTTGCACCAGCCCTCTTGCCTCCTTGGAGCACCCCCACATTCCTCCTGGATCCAAGAACGGAGCAGTCTTCCTGGTCCTGGCCCACTTCACTCTTGTCCCTCTGCCTCCAGGTAGCAGGGGCCTCTGGGCGGCTCACTGTCTGAAGCACACCCTGAGGACTGACAAGAGTGAGCCAAGCTGTAGATTTGGGAGTCCACAGGCCAAAACCCTGTGCAGAATGGGAATTGTGCCCAAGGGTGGCTGGGGACAAAGCAGGATGGTGCTGTCACTGTGGGACTTCGCAGGGGCTGGCCAGGCCATGCACTGGGTGGACTGCTGAGGGGAGCCTGGAAGTCGGCACCCAGTCTCGGGGGCCTGCCGTGTCCCAGCCCCTGCACTGGTGCTGCTAAGTGGCTGTCGCTGCCTTGCCCATGGGGTGCCCACCCTCCAAGGAGAGACAGAGCACAGTGAAGCGCCTGCACGCAGGAAAGTGACTGTTTACGAGGCCAGGGAGTTTGAGCAGCATTTATTGCCACTGCTCACACCTCCTGGGTGCGTGAGCCAGATGCAGCTGGTTCAGGCTGTGGGCCGTGCTGGGGCCGACCTCCACTGGAGGTTGGGTCAGGGAAGGCTCCCCCAGGGAGACTGACTGAGCGCTTGGGGTCTGCCCACAGGACGGAGGCTGACGGGAAGTCCTACGTGAAGTACCAGGTAATTGGCAAGAACCACGTGGCAGTGCCCACACACTTCTTCAAGGTGCTGATCCTGGAGGCAGCAGGCGGGCAAATCGAGCTCCGCTCCTACGTGATGCCCAACGCACCTGTGGATGAGGCCACCCCCCTGGAGCGCTTCCTGGTGCCCATCGAGAGCATCGAACGGGCCTCCGGGCTGCTCTTCGTGCCAAACATCCTGGCACGGGCGGGCAGCCTCAAAGCCATCACTGCAGGCAGCAAGTAGGGGTGGCAACCCAGCCAGACTTTGGGGGGTGAGGGGCCGGGTTGCATTAAAGATGGTTATTTTTGGAGTCTTGGCTGTGTCTGGGACGAGGCCTGGCTTCCCTGCTGCTGCTCTGGGACTTTCAGTCCGACGGGAGCTCTCGGCTAGGCTGGGTACCGGCCTGGGTGAGGCCGGGCTGCAGGGCAGCCAGGGAGATGAGGATGGCTTCCTGGGAGAGAAACGTGGGGAGTGCTGGGGCCAAGGGAGACAGGCCATGTCCTGACTCCCAGCCTGTCTTCTGCTGCTCCAGCCACTTGGGGTCAGCAGGGTCCAGGAAGTCAAGGACAGGCCAGCTCTGTGGCTGGCTGCGTGCCTCGGGGGAAGGAATGGGCAGGACAGTCTCAATCCCTGGTGCACTCAGAGGGTCAGCGTTGAGGCACCCAGGCAGCGCCCCCAGGACAGGCAGGTGGCGTCATATACCTGTCAACACGTTTCTCACCCCCTTCACCCCTTGGGGCTACCCAGGACTAAAGCAGACCACTACCAGAGAAGGCCAGTTCGGATGGGCCCCAGTGCATGTGACCCTGGCAGGGCTCACCTCTGTGCGGATGGTGCGACTGCCCTGGCCGGGGCAGGTGTTGACATACAGGTCAAAGAGGACACTGGGTTCAGCCACCTCCAGGTTGGGGTCAGCATCCACTCCAGCTTCCAGCCCCTGCAGACCCCCGAATACCACGAGAGCATGCCTGGGAATCAGAGGACAGGGTTGTGGACGGCGGAGCAAGCAGCCCAGGCCTCCAGCCTGGCCCCCACCACCCCCTGGCACCACTCCTCCCGTGGCCTCTGCCAGGCCGGACCCACCTGAAGCTGGGAATCTGGGCAGAAGCCACGTCGGAGCCGTGCTCTGACGTCCCGATGGTCAGGTCGTACCCATCCTGGAAGGGGGCCTCTGTGAACACGGCACCTGAGGGTGAGGCCAGCTTTACAGGGGCCTTGCTCCTGACAACTGCGGGAGCTGGGGGGAGCATTTATACTGAGGTGCAAGGGTGGAGGAGGGGAGTTCAGGTCAGGGAGCCCCACCTAGACTAGGTCGGGGAACAAAATGGAGGTTGGGTAGGATGGGGCTGCCAGGATCTGCCTTCTCAGGGCCTTTTGCCCCCATTCCCGGCCGCCCCACAGCAGACTATTCATTGATGACAACGCTGCCGCCTCAAACAACAGCATTCCAGGCAGTGCGTTCAGAGACCGAAGCCCAGAGAAGGGAAGGAACTTGCCCAAGGACACACAGCAAGTTGGGTGGACAAGGAGAGGACCCTGTTCTGAATTCTAGGTAAAGCCAGGCTCTCTAGACAGTGAGGTGGAGGCTGCTCCAGGGGCAAGCTCTGTCCTTACTGAGGCAGGAGGCCAGTCGGACCGAGTAGCCCCAGTAGAGACCAGCCTTGGTGCGGGGGTCCTGCGACGACACGACTTTCCCATGGCGAGTCTTGT
Organism: Condylura cristata; assembly: GCF_000260355.1. NCBI lineage: Eukaryota > Metazoa > Chordata > Mammalia > Eulipotyphla > Talpidae > Condylura > Condylura cristata. The sequence continues at coordinate 4,066,541 of NW_004567107.1, read as the reverse complement.
TTTCTGAGGGGAAGCGGAGAGACTGTGAAGATGGGCTGAGGGGGACAGAAGGTGGGAGGAAACAGCTCTGCACGCCAGGCTGGGCATTTTGTGTCACCTGCAGGCAGCTTCTGGTCTAGGCGTACAGTCACCCGAAGTCCCGGCTCCAAATTCTTGTCTATCTTCACCTCCTAGGAGAAGCCAGAAGAAACGGTGCTATGCTCCACAGGACCAGCAGGGCCGCCTCTCCCCCAGATTTGGCGAGGGGCCCGAGGGCTGTGCCCACCCTGGGCAGGCACCAGCAGTAGGCACGGTCCCAAGGCTCGCTGGGTGGGCACTGACCAGGCAGTACCTACCAGATGAGACCAGACCCTACGTTCTGGAGGCTCTGACGCTCACTAGGGAGATGGTTTTGAGCAGGTTAGTCAACCTCTGGGCCTGTTTCCCCTTCATGAAACAGGGAACCTTCCGTAACTGACTTCTTACACCGCACGGCCGGCTGGAGGAGCCTGAGTGCATCTGAGTGCGAGCGCTCTTCCCCAGGGCGGCTCACTTAGCCCCACCCCCACCCCCAGCACCTGCTCTGCTGTTACCTCTGGCCCTGCTGTGGGGACAGACAGCCCTTTCCACTTCTTCCTCCGCCCCTCGAGCCTGGCTTCAGTGAGGAGGTGCAGACGGACAGGCGCCTCTTTGTCTGGTTCTAGTCCAAGGCCTGTCTACTACTGATCTGCTTTTAACACCAGAATGAGTGTGCTCCTGGCTCTATCTACCGAGTCCTGTCCAGGCTCATCTCTGGCCCAAGTCTGTGAGAACAAGGGACACAGATGCCTGGGCCTGGGGGTCCCCACCACATGCTCCAGCTGGTCTGCCCACCAGCCCACCTTCTTCATTCCACAGTTGACAAAGGAGCCGTGGCCTGGTCGCGTAGGCCGGTCCACCACAACGCCCTCTCGGAACTCAGACTCCTCATCCTGGCGCATGTGGTGAGGGCTGTCCAAGGGGTTCAGGAGCCCTGTGAGGAGAGGGCCGTGAGCAGTCTGCAGGTGCCAGAGCACACACATGTGGCAGACGACCTGCTCTCCCGGCCAGTGGTGCGGGAGGACAGGATTCACCGAGAGGCAGAGTCGGGGGCAGAGCAGGCACAGACTGAAATACACTGCTGAGGGAGCAGCGGGCGAGTCAAGATGTCTGCCATGTGGGTCACTGCCCCAGCTGGGGGCCGAACTAGCGCTGCAGTGGCTGCGGACAGCTTCATGGTGCTGCGCTTTAAGCCTTGAGCCACCAGGGAGGCCCCGCCTATGGCTTCTAAGGGCGGAGGGCTTGAGCCATGGGAAATGGGGTCAGCCCCCACCCTGTACTCTCACCTGCAAACTGCAGATCCTGGTGCTTGGGGAAGAACGCCTTTCTCAGGTACCTAGGAAAGGTGGCAGACCTCAGGAGTCCAGGCGAGGACTGGACCTACCTGCCCCTCTACCCGCCCCGCACCGCCCTTACTGCGGACACTCCAGGTACTGCAGGATTCGGGCCAGCTGTACGCAGGCCTGCCCCTTCTTGCCGACTCCCCGGAACTCCCCCTCCACAGTCCTAGAGAGAAAGTCAGGGCTCAGCGCCCACGGCGCCCCTTCGGGAGGGCCTCCACCCACTGACCTCCACAGGGGCTGCTGTGCAATTCCACCGAGCACGGGCATAATGGAGGCACTTTGGGCAGGGCTCAGCCCTGGTAAGGGGGCAAGGAGCAGGCGAGGTCAGTCCGTCCAGGTGGCCCTCCCTTATCCCTGAGCCCGGTTGCCCTATGCCCCGGCCCCTACTTGGCATCCTGGCCCTCTTCGTCGAACACCACGATCTCGTCCACACAGAAGATGGCACAGGCCCTGGCAATCTGGCCCGCCAGGTAGGTGCGAAGCTCGGGCGACTGCGCGTTGTCCAGGATAGACCCCGGCAGGGCTACGCTCAGAGTGTAGGGCCGTCCTGGGCAGGGGAGACCTGGTCAGTGGGAGGTTCAGGCCCGGGTCCTCCCCTCCTTTCTCTGTCCCCAATGTTCAGAATTAGAGAAGTTTCCAATGGGGAGCTCTGAGATCCAGCAAACTAGATCCAACTGTCTGGGGGTCTCAATCTTCCCAAAAGAAAATGGACTGAATGGTCTTGGGCTCCCATGAGCTGGGCTGACCACAGGCAAGGCAGGGAGTGGCCAGGGGCTCCTTCCCTTCCTGTCTCCATCTCCACTGTCAAATGGGGATGACGACATAGCTACGAGCTGTCTGTGGGCCCATTAACCTGCAGCCCTGGGGAGCTGGACTGCCTGGCTCCCATCGAGAAAGGGGAGTCTTCGGCCCAAAGGGCTCAGAGATGCAGCTCTGCTCACAGGAAAGGCGACCCTGAGATGTGGGGTCAGGCGGCCAGCTCCAGAGGGACTACCACATGCCTGCTCTGGGGTCATCCAAAGGAAGCCACTTAAGACCAGCCACAAAGGGCTTCCACGGTGTTTGAGACAGGACATGCTCATCGCTGTCCCCACTGTCACCACCAGCACGTTAACCACACAGCTGTTCAGGGTGACCCCCGGCCCTCCTACTTTGTGGTATGGCCCAGGGTCAGGGTGTTTCTGGACACACTGATGTGGGACATCCAGGATGGAACATAGGAGGAAAAGCCAGGCCTGGCGTGCACAGTAGGACAGCCTCATTGCGTAAGAGCTCACCCAGACACCCCTGGCAGGTCAGGTGGGCATGACGTAACATCTGGGCGAACTTCCAATGCGGTGTGTGTTGGGGTGGCCCCTTCTTTAGTTTTGTGTACTGTTTTGAGCATGCAGTATTTGGTTTTAGTTTGTTTGATTGAGAATGTGTTATTTGTAACGAGAAAAACAGTATTTTCAATGTGAAATAATAATAATGAAGTGACATTGAAGCACATAGAAGATGACCAACTAAAAAGTCTTGAATCTTAACGTGATAAAGTCATGTCACTTCAATTAAAAAGAAGTAAAACTCCAGCGACTGCGACGGTGGCGACGGTGCTGAGACTCCAGAGGCATAAAGGTATGAGTCGCCCTGCTTAACCCCTGCGGGTGAGGAACCCGCCCAGGCAGGAGGCTGGGACTCAGTTTTCTGTGTGTATCCCTTCTCTGGGCCTCAGTCTCCATCAGAACTTGCTGTGTCCATGCCCTGGTCTCTGAGGACCCTTCCGGCCTGGACCTTCCCTGCCTGGCCGCCCCCGCTGCTTACCTCGGTCCTCGCTCTGCGCGGTGGCCGCCTCCTCCTCCCGGCGTTTTGCCTGTTCCTCCTGTGCCCGCTGCCGCTCCAGTTTCTTCATCAGTTTCAGGTCCTTCCATTTCTTTTTTTCCTCTTTTTCTGGATAAAAGGACATCCCGGTTGGTGGAGGAGGGAGGGGCCTGGAGCAGTCCAGGAGAGGTTCCTCTCAGGGCTTCTGGCTCCTTCCACTCCACTTGGGAGCTGTGGAACCCAGCAGGGATAAAGCGGGTGGCTCGCCCCAAGGTTGCCGTGCGTCCAGAGTGGTCTGGGTGCTCAGACACTCCCCTCCTCCCTCATCCTTACTCTGTTGCTTCCACTTTCGCCACTCGATCCTTTGGCCATGTTCACCCTGGGGTAGGAGTGGGAAGAGCAGGTATGAGAGGCTGAACGGCCACACGTGAGGTCCCCCAGCCCACTGCGGCCCCGGGAGGGGCCCCCGCGCCCGAGAACAGCCTGGCGTAGTGCGCACTCGCGCACGGCTGAAGCGGAATCCGCACCTGCCCACCATCGCCCGGGATTCTGAGAAACGCCCCGTAAGGGCTCGTGATGGAGAAGGGGTCCCACCCCCTGAACCCGCGCCCCAGGCGGACTATCCACAGGTCCGGCAGTGGGTTCCCAGGTCCTGCCGGATCCTAGCTCCGAGCCGGGAGGGCGCACGCGGCCACGACCTCCCGCGCCTGGGTCTTCCCGGGCCGGATCGGCCCGGCCACAGGTTCCCACGCGCTGGCGCTCACGCCCCCACCCCACCTCCCCCCGGAGCACAGCTACGGGACCCACCGGGCCGCAAGGCCGCTTCCCCACGCGCTGCGCCATGTCCGCCGCTCACGGTCGGCCCCGCCCCGCCCGGTCGG
>NW_004567107.1:4045866-4062175 GCF_000260355.1 Condylura cristata | reverse complement strand
TCGGAGTGGGCAACGCCTGGGCGGTCACTTCATCCAGGTCTGTATAGATTCTTCATTTACTCCTTCTCTTTTAATTAATACTTCATTTTAAAAGATTCCCTTTATTTATGCATACAAGTACTGGGGTACAGGCCAGTTCTTGGGAGAGGATCCCCAGACAGTGGGGAGCAGAACAGGCGGATGGACCGAAACACACTGCTGAGGGGGCAGCAGGAGACCTGAGAGATTTGCTGCGTGCTGGGGGTCACTCCCTGGCCAGGGATCGAACTGGTGCTGCAGTAGCTGCAGACAGCTTCATGGCGCTATTCTTTAACCTGTTTAGGTGGGGCTTCAGGGTGGTGGCGCTGAGACTTAACCCCTAGGCTGTCAGGGAGGACCCTGCTTATATTATTAGTGAGTTGTGGCCAGACAAGTCACAAGTGTTTCCACTTCTTTGGGCCTTGATTCTGTGTCACCAAAAACATTTATACCATGAGGGGCGGCAGATCTGTGACTCACTGAGCTGATGAGTCCTCATCAGCCATCACACCAGGGCGTAGAGCACAGAGAAGCAGCCAATGAGTGTGTGAATAACTTAACATTTTATTATGGGCAGAAAGTACTGGTTTGAAGACTCAAGCCTAAAGGCCGCTTTCTGTGATCAAAGGGAGATAAGAAAAGGGAGGGGTGCCCGAGTCTGGGGCCTGTGCAGGCTTGGGGCAGGGCTGGGATTCAGGGTCCTAAGACCCTACACCCTGACCCAAGGGAGAAACACAGGTCAGGGAGACAGAAATAGAGACCCAGGGGCTGCCTGACCCCCCAAGACCAAGGAGGAGGGCTCCTCTATCTGCCTCTATCCACCTCCAACCTGGAAAGGGCTGAAACCTGTACCAAGACAGAGCCCAGTGCAGCCTCTGGGACAGGCCAGGCAGGCCTGGGGCAACTTCAGGGCCTGAGATCCTCCTTCCACTTCTGCAGCCTCCTGTCCATGGCCTGGAGCGTGGCTTCATCCTGCGCCAGCATGGACTGGTCAGACCCCCTCTCCCAGGTCCCCAGCGGGCCTTGGGAAGCTTGGGGGTGCTTCTTTCCCCCTGCCCTTTACCTTCACAAAACAGAAGCGGATATAGTGGTCAAAGTTCTTCTGTTGTGGTGCGCTGAAGAACACAGACACTGGAATGGCTGCCAGGCCCTGGGAGGAGGAAGCCCATGTCTCAGTGCGGCCCTTGGGCCACCAGCCTCAACTCCAGGGGACAGTGGTTCCCAGGATGGGGGTGAGGGAAGAAAGTTAGCTTCAGTGCAGCCCTTCCGGTACTGAGGCAAGGTGGCAGGAAAGTATCCCAGGGCATCCTTTCAGGTCCCTCCCGTGTAGAGAGGGAAGTTGGAGGCCAAGAGCGCAAGACAGGGAAGGACCAGAGAATGAGAAACCCTTTTGAATTGCAGGTCTGAGCTGGGTGGGCTCGCTCCTCACTGTCCAGCTGGGAAGACAGGCTGATGGGCAGGGTTCCTGTCAGCACACACGGCACCTCCATGCAATTAAAAACCAGCTCCCTGCTCCTTGAAGTGAAGGCTGCCCTCTACCAGGGCTGATGGCAGAGGCTGGACTGGATTTTGGGCGCCCTTGAGCAGTGCACAACCTGTAAAACCGTACACAGGGGCCCTGGCAGCGGCCCAGCTCACCTTGTTCTTGATCATCCACTTGACGAAGCATCTGTCATAGGGCTCATCCCCAGCACCAGGCAGGTTGGGCATCCTCTTCTCTGGAGAGAGAAAGGCAGGCTGAGCCAGCACCTCCAGCCCGCCTGCTCTGCCCAGCCTGGTCCGTCCTACTCACTGAAGTCTGAGATGTCTGTGACCAGGAAGTAGCTGCCCTGGGGGACCACGGGCCTGAGGCCCACGGACTGCAGGCTCCGTATCATGTGATCGCGGCAATGCTGGATGGTCCTCGGGAGCTGCACGAAGTAGCTGCTGGGCTGGCCGAAGTGCTGCTGCTCCCGCTCGAAGTTCAGAGCCACTGCGGCCTGGCGGGCGCATGCGCAATGCCAGTGAGGGATGCCCCCCAGCCAGCTGGGGATCTTTCTTGTTCCTCCCCTCCCCCAATATGAGGCTCCGCACCCCCCCCTCACCTGGGCCTGTGTGGGGCAGTGATAGATGGAGTTCTGGTGAACGGTGCGCAGGTGCTTCATGAGATGATCTGGACCCAGGACCCAGCCCACCTGGACCAGGAACACAGGTCGGCAGTAAGCCCAGAGCCTGGCAGGAGCCTGTCTTAACTCCCAGGCCCACCTGGCCTGCCAGGTAGAATGGGGCAGCAAGTTACCCCCACCCTTGGGGACTCACTTTCCAGCCCGTGGTGCTGAAGGTCTTGCCAGCGCTGCCAATGGTCAGGGTGCGTTCCCACATGCCAGGGAGGCTGGCTGCCCAGGGAAAAGAACAGTTGCTGAGATGGGGCTGCGAGTGAGGGGTGGCCAGGCCCCAGCGGGCAATCCTAGGTGCCCATGCTGTGGACCCCTGGCCCATGCTCAGCCGTCTGCGGCCAACTCACTTCATCTCACCCTCTGACAACCCAGCGGGCAGAAGTGACCGTCCCCCCACCCGCCTCCTGCCTCCTGCTAAGCACTAGGCCCTGATTGGGCTCAAGGGCCTGCACAGGTGTCCAGGCAGGGTCCCCCGGGGCGCTGGGCTCACCGATGCTGATGTGCTGGTGCCCATCAAACACCAGCCACTGATAGACCTCGTCGGTGACACACACCACGTCGTGCTGCTGGCACAGGCCGGCCACCAGCTCCAGCTCTGCCCTGGAGTACACCTGTGGGCCCTCCCCAACAGAGCCTGCTGAGAGGAGCCGGGAGCTGGCCGGCCTGTGCAGGGGCTCTTTTTCTGTCCCATGCTACTGAGTGCCCACTGGTAGTGAGATGGTAGAGAATATGTCTAGTGGTCCCTACCCTGGCTCCTGGCACAGCTCCGGAAATCACTTTCTAAGTGGTGAAGGCACCAGGAGCCTAACGTTTATCTTTGATCTGTCCCTGACCAGGCTCCTGAACCATCTGATGGGGTCCAGGATGGGGACAGGGCATCAGAAAGACCAAATGTTAATTCGAAGCTCCATGTTTTCAGCTCCCCTTCCCCCCACTTCTCCAGAGAGGAGGAGCTGAAAGGGAGCTAAAAATTTCCAAGGAAGCCCCCATAAAAACCCGATAGTAGGGGGTGCTGAGAGCTCCCAGAAGGGGGGGTGTTCCCCCACCCCCGGGGAACAGTTTCCTGATGTTGGGACAGCTATTCATCTGTAAACTTGGTCCTATCTTTTAATCAACCAAAAATGTGTCTCCACGTCCCATGAGTAAACTAACTGAACTTGAGGGGGGGCTGGCCACGCATGCGCACCTGCGCTCACCCCCCGCGCCCCGTCTTCTCCAGGGAAACAGCGTCAGCACGAGTTAAAGTGACTCTACTTGTAGGACCCAGCTGGTGCTCCGGGTCTGCGTCGGGCTGAGGGGCGTGAGGTGGGAGTGTGTGAGAGCAAAGGGGAACAGGAGGAAGGTGGGGTTCTCTGTGACCTGGCTCTGCCATGTTCCCATTTGACATATGGGAAGTCCCTGTCCCGGGGTCACAGGGCTGAGTGGGGCACCCGGCCTGCTCCATCACCCCACCTGATACTCCCCTGAGCACATCTATCCTGTCCCTGGGGCCTCCGTCCCTCCCACTGCACGGATGAAGAAACTGAGGCCCCAGAGCAGCCACCTAGTGACAGCGCTGGGGCCTGGATCCAGCCTACAGAAGCCCTGAACAGGGGTCTCTGAACAGGGGTCTCCCGAGTTACCTTTCCCAAAGGGTTGTTGGGGGTGTTGAGGATTAGGACTTTGGTGCGAGGTGAGAACTTGCTGGCCAGCTCTTCAGGGTCCAGTCGCCAGTTGCTGCTGTTCTCCAGCTTCCCATCCTCAGCGGGGCTCTGGAAGAGGAAGTAGAAGGGGGTAGCAACACTCCCCAAACAATGCTGGGGCTCTGGCCTTCCCCTCCGAATAGTCCCCATCCCCGCACTCGCCACCACTGCACGCCCTGAGCTGGAGAAACTGGCCTCCTGCATCTCCTTCCTTCTTCCCATCTCCCAGGGAGATGCCCACCCACACCCCAAGCAGTACCCTCACCGGCCTCAGGGACACAAACACGGGGCGACCCCCTGCCATCAAGGTCATGGGTTCATAGCAGTCGAAAAAAGGCTCAATGATGATGACCTGGTAGGAGGGTCAGAGATCAGGGTCAGGACCACCCTGACCCTTCCCATCCAGCCCAGACCCTGCTTGCTCACCTCGTCTCCTTCATCCACCAAGGCCTGGAAGGTTGTGAACAGGGCCCCATAGGCGCCCACGGTCACCAGCACGTTCGTGAGCGGGTCTATCTCCTGTCCTAGCAGCTTCCCAAAGAAACTTGCCAGGATCTTTGTCAGTGGTGGGTAACCCTGCAGGACAGCAGGGGTCAGCTGCCTGGTGGCCTGGGCACCCCCTCCTGTTCAGTGGCCCCCAGGCAATTCTAGCACCTTCTAGCAGCAGGCTAGGGGGTACAGTCAGCCCCTGTGGGGTGAATTGTTTCATCTCTTCCGCTAGCCTTTGCCACAAGCCTCTTCTGTGCCAGGCCTGGTATTTGGCAGGGCACCAGAGAGCAGAGAGTGTGTTTGCACAGCACCCAGGAAGCAGTGGCAACCATGCCTAGGCCTCCGTGGAGGTCTAGACACACATTGGTCTTTACCTGTGTGCCTTACGTGTGAGGTATTACTTCATGACCACCATTTGACAGGCAGGAATAGAGAGGCCCAAAGAAAGGAAATGACTTACCAAAGGCCACCCACAGGTGAGGTGTAGGACTAGGACCTTAGGCTGCAGCTTGATGTGCACCCACTTTGAGAGGAAGATTGAACCTGTGTGTTTGCTGAGGACCCTTAGAAAGCACTCAAGGCTAAGCCAAGTGCCAAAGCCTAAACTAAGTAACAAAACTACCTTAATAAACTAATCTAAATAACACAAAGCCTGACCTAACCACAGTTCTGTATAGCATAATTTACCATGAGCAAAGTTAATAGCCAAAGAAAAAACACCACAATGTAAGAGAATGAAGCAAGAGATATTTGATATATAAAGGGTTTCTGCAAGGCAGTAAGACAGAGCTACAGCCTCAAGTTAAAAATGAGGTAGGTCGGCCCTGCCTGGTGGTGCAGCGGGTTAAAGCGCTGCACTGAGAATCTAAAGCCACTTCCGCATAAGTTGGATTCCCGCCTGCCCCGGAGGTGACCACATGGCCCGGCAGACCTCTCCTGACCCACCCGCTGCTCCCCTCAGCAGTGTACTTTGTAGATCTGCCTGTTCTGCTCCCCACTCGGTCTTTGGTGAACCCTCTCGCAGCCCCTGAGCCTCTGGCCTGTACCCCAGTTCTGTATGCACAAATAAATAAATCTTTAAAAAAAGAAAAATGAGCTAGGTCATGAAAGATAAATTGCTGATGCCTGTGATGCAAATGAAAAGGATGATAATGGAGGGAAAACCAAACAAAAGCAATACTGAAATACTAGACCTTTAAGATATAAAACAGATTCATGATTCTTGCCACAGTTGGCAACAAGTTTAACCCAAAGTATGGATGATCCTGCAGACTCTGAGCCCAGTGGTTGGGTAGGGAACTTCCTGAGGGAAATTTGACAAATTTCACACATTTATATGCTTAGGCCCTTTGATTCTCCAGTTTCACTTCCAGGAATTGATGTCAGTAATACCTGAGAGTGGCAGAGCAAATAATGAGCAACCTGAACCATTCCACCAACATAGCGCTGGTTAAACAAGACCACACAGCACATCTAGGTGATGGAATATTATACAGCCATTAAAAAGAATAAGGCTTTTGTCCCCAGGGACTCCTCTGAGGCTGTGTGGGGGGGAGTACCCTGGAGGCACTGGGAGACTCACGAAAGCCTTGGTGTACTGGTTGAGCATGAAGTCCCCGCTGACAGCTTGCTGGAAGGCTTCTACTGCAAAGTCTGGGGGTGGGAAGTCAGGGAAGCCCTGTCCCAAGTTCACGACATCATATTCAGCGGCGAGTCTGCTGTACTCCACCCTGGTGACAAAGGCGCTGTCACCACAAGTTTCCCCTCACCCCCAACCTGGACTACTGCCAGCTTGCAGGGCCAGGGGAGCAAGGCACTGGGTTCATTCTAGAAAGACTATAGCCAATTAGCATCCGCCCTGACCTGAAGAATTGTGTGAGGATCACATTTTGAGACTTGGTGCTCTGGCCACTGTGCAAATTGCCTAGCCTTGGGCATTCAAACTTTTTTGACTAGGAGCCAAGATAAGGAAACATCCTTATAGCCAACTGCAGAGGGCGCCAATAAGGAGGCAACACAGCTCTGGCAGAATTTCAGCTTATTCTGGCCTATACTATCTAGAAACTTAGGCCTCCTAGAAGGCTCTCACGACTCACTGACGCCCTCCTGTGACCCATGAAGGCTAGGGGTGACTTGCCCACAGCCTCCTGGTTAGTGGGTGGCTCAGTCACATCTGTCTGAATCCAAGCCTGTGCTGTGGCCATGCCTAAAATCAGCCATCTCCTCCCCAGAATGCCACAGTGCCCCTGAAGACACAGAGTTGCCGAGGCTCAGAGAGCCAGTGACCTGCCCAGAGTCACAGCACCTAGCGGCAGGGTGTGTGTGCTCCTTGGTGACAGACTGAGGAGCCAGGACCTCTGGGTTGGGTCTCCAGGGTCCAGATCTTGGGGCCACCACCTGGGGGTCAGCAGGGGCCTGGGGTCCCTTTTAGTGTTTGTCCCTCTCTGGTTCTAGCTCCTTCTCCGTCCATCTCTGCAGATGGAGTCTTGGCCTCGGTCTCCCCTGCACAATGGTTGTTGGGCCTGGGGGTCAGGAGTCTCCCTGTCTCTCCCAGCCTCCCTCTGCGCCACTTCTCCCCTTCTCAGGTGGCCTTTATTGATACTGAGAGGGCAGATGGCAGCCTGAGGCTTGGGACAATGATAGCCTGATTTGGACTCGGGAAGGGCCTCTGGTTTTCCCCCTCGCCCCCATCCCACAATTCCCTCATCCCAAATGTCAGGGGACACCCAAGACCAAAAGAAGTAGTTGAGGGTCTTTCCTGGTGGTCCGCGGGTTAAAGGGCAGCACTATGAAGCATACTGCAGCAAAAACTGACCCCCAGGGCGCAGCAGACCTCTCCAGTCTCCCAGCTGCTCCCCTCAGCAGCGGATTCAGTGGATCAGCCTGTTCTGCATCCCCCTCTCTCTGGTAAATCCTCTCATCCCCCATCTCTGGCCTGTACCCCAGTTCTTACGTGCTTTTTAATAATCTCTTAAAAAGATTTCTTTGTTTATGCATACAGAACTGGGGTGAGGGGTGGTGAGAGGATTCACCAGACAGGCAGACTGATGAAGCACACTGCTGAGCGGCACAGTGGGGAGACAGGAGAGGTCTGCCGCGCCATGTGGGTCACTGCCTGGGATGGGACTCACAGCGCTGCGTTTTAACAGTTGCACCCCACCAGGGAGGGCCCAATAAATAAATCTTAAAAAAAAAAAAAAGGTATTTATCTCTGTGAAGCACAGTGCTGTATGGGAGTGGGAAGGGGTGAGTAAAAGAAAAAAGTTCTGATTTTTGGAAAAGCAACAACTGACAACTTAAAAAAAATGAAACCACAATCCACAGAGCCGTCTCTCCCTGGCCAAAAGTGTGCGTGGCCGCAGGCTCCCCTGGGGTTTGGAACCAGCAGCAGATAAGATCTGACCGGCTCAGCCAGGCTGCCCTCGCCTGCAGCCTGAGCTGCCGTGAGGCCCATGGCTCCCAGAAGCATGGGGGGTCGCGCTGCGCACCCATAGCGGCGCCTCCTCCAGGGCCTGGCGGGGCGTCCCAGAGCCCCCTCGCAGCTGGGGCCCGTGCCACAGCCCAGCCCGGCAAAGCTGAGATTCGAGCTGCGCGCGCCGCCCTGGGTCTCGGCTCTCCCGGGGCGGGTGTGCGCCCCGCGACGCCAAACCCAGGCCCGCCCGGCCCGGCCGCTTACCACGGGTTGTGGTCGATCCCGTCCAGTCTTCGGGCGGGCAGCCGCTTGGCCATGGTGAGCTGCGGACAGGCAGGGGCAGGTCGGTCCTGGCGGCCCCGGGGGGAGGAGGTGGGGCTTAGTGCCCCCAGCGCGGCCAGCCTCGCCTAACCGGCTCCTCCGCTCGGAAATGGCAGCCCCTTTGGCCCAGTTATACTTTGCCCCTGGAAGGGCAGGGGGCGGAGAAGGGCTGGGAGGGGGCGGGTGGGAACAGGGAAGGACAAGGGGCGGGCGGGTGACAGCAGCTTCTGGGCAGAGGTCTCAGTACGCTCGTCCCTTCTCAGAGCCACCTGGCCCGGCCTGCTTTATGGGCTGAAATGGCGGGAGTCCTGTCAGCGGGGCCTGACAAGTTCAAGGACACACAACCAAATACCCAGGCTCAGGCTATTTTGAGACCAGGAGGGCATTTTCTTCCTCCTGTGAAGGGGACACCATTCAGGCCTGGGCGAAGTTCAGGGGTCGCCACCCTACCCCATATTCCTCCAGTCCAGTTATCCCCTCAGATTCAGGTCCTAAGTCACTGGACTGGTGGCTGAGTGGCTCCTGGCCTCAGTCTCCCCATCACTGGGATAGGAGCACAGGCTTTGTGGTCCCCGGAACCTTCTGGTCCTGTGGGTTTGAGTCTCCATGTGTAACAGGGTGGCCCCCAAGAGGCTGAGTGGGCAGGGGCGTTACTGTCCTCGGTCACCTGCTGGGGTAGCAGTAGAGCAAACTGTCTCACGATCTTGCATGGTCCCCACTGATGGAGGTGTCACGTGACCCCCCACCTAGAGCTGCAGACCTTGCGTTTCTGGGAGGTTGGGGGCCTGCCTCGAGGACTGAGGAGCAGCTGGACAGGAGCTGGTCAGAGGGGTGCCCCAGGGCACCTAGGATCTCCATGGGGAGGATGGGCCTGGCTCCTGCTGGGGCTTCACCAACTCCAGCGGTCCCCTCCCTTCCCCGACTCCCCGATAGCCTCCACGGCCAGCACTCTGTACGCATCAAAACTGTTGAAAATGGGAGGGTGACTCCTGCCAAGGAAAATCATGTGATAGCCAGAATGTTGGTGGTAATTATCGTGGGTTAGTGGGTTAACAGATCTAGTTTTCTTAGTTTCCAGATTTTCTAAAACAGGATTTAGTTTGATGATTTTAAAATGTGGAAGAATCACAGTTGAGAAGAATATTTATCATATGATCTACTGATACCAACAGGAGGCTATATGCGTGCAGTATGGCTAAGCCTTGTATACAAACACCCTCAGATCTGTGTCTGTACGTGGTGGGTTTGCAGGTGATTCAATTTCATACATGAGCGTCTCTGTTTCTAAGTCTTCTGTCGAGAGCATCCCGTACGTGGTTGATTCTGAACTCAACATTTTCCCCACACGGCACCTCTGCATTCGATCGCTTTCATTGATGTTTGTGTTTTCCCTCTACTGCCCATAAAACAGCAGTGCATCTTACAATTGATGGCATCGTGGCTTCAGTGAGACAAGGAATTATTTTTGAGTTGTCAGTGCATCCTATTAAAAAATACTAATAAAGAGGAGATGGGTACGGGGGGTGGGAAGGAGAGGGTAAAAGTTGGCGGGAAGAATTGTGAAGAGGGCTGGACTAGTGCTGCGGAGAGAAAGAACAGAGGTGAGAGGAGAAGGCTGAGTTTAGGAAGGAAATAAAAATATAGGGGAACCCTGGACACTTGGGATACTCAAAGGAGAGACCTTCGGGCGTCACGGCATCTGCGTGATGAACCAGTGCCAGTTTGCGGCTGTGGACTTGCTCACCCCTTACGGAGCATCTGCTGGGTGCTGGGTGCTGGGCTGGGCGTGGGCGGCAGCAACAGCTGCCAGCTATTCGCATGCAGAGCTACAAGTTCTAGGTTAGAGACAAGGGCAAAGGAAGGGTCTGTCCAGGCTGCAGCCAGGGAAGGTTCCTGAAAGAGGAGACCCATGGGCTGAAGCCAGAACCAAGGCAGGCGCTAGGAGCCCGAGGGCATGCAGTGGGCAGAGTGCGGGGTAGAGCACTTACAGTCTGGTGCAAGCACTGGGCGGCAGAAGCTCCAGCCTTCTTTCCCTGGAGGGGCCCCACCAGGTGCAAACAGATGGCTGCCGCATTCCTGAACATGCTTCCTAGAGCTGAGGGACACTGCCGGCGTGTCCGGGGCAGGGGAGGGAGGCGAGCGCCCTGGCCAGAAAAGGCTAATAATTAGCAAGTGGTCATGGGTGCCAGGCAGAGTGACATATGCCAGTGCTTTCTTGCACGATCACCCCTCAGTCTTTGCAACTACCCTGATCAACTCTCCTCCCCGCTGCCCTCCAGCAACCGGAGTGGCCTTGAACCTTGTGAGTCCTCACTAATGCCAGAATCACCCAGGTGAAGACCCACAGAGGGCCCCGTGATCTTGTGATTTATAAGAAAACAATACATTGGTCATTCAGATGACCAAAATAAACTTTTTCGAAGTATTTGGCCTTTACTCAGAGTTCCAGTGGCCAGTTCTCAGAAGAGTGACTTTTGGATAGGGGCTCGTTGCCAGGGCAGTTGGCAATGTGATTAGAGGTTGGAACTTTCTGTCCCACCCCCTGAGACTCCCAGGGAGAGATGTGCGGATGGAGGAGGTTGATCAGTTAACCTGGTCAATGATGTCATCAACCCGCCTACGTGACAAGGCCTCCAGAAACAACCAACAGGACCTGCCTGGAGAGGCATGGGAGTTGCGCCTTCTCGCCATGCCTTATCTGTGCATCTCGTGTCTTATATCGAGCTGTTCCTAGATTACGTTTCTGTAGTAAATGGGAAATCTTGGGTGTGGTGGCTGTGGTCTCTGTGACGCCCAGCAGCCTGATGACTGAGGGACTCTGCTCTAAAGCCTGCTCGTTCGTGCTGAGGCCCTTCTTCCAACTTAGCGCTGGGTCTTGGACTTAAAGTGTAAATGAGTGTAATACTATTTAACCTACTATTCAAGGGATTACATGGGTTAAAAATTGTAAGAAAAATGGTGGGAGTGAAGGTATGCAACGACATCACTATCATAAAAGAATAAAATAATTTCTTGTCCAAACCAGGATACATTTTTAGGAGTAAAAGAGCAGCATGGATAAGCACGCAGAGACAGCAGGTCTCCGTAAGGACCCTTCTAGAAAACCAGGCTCCTCCAGGGAAACAGAACGCTGCAGGCACACTTCAGAGGCTCGCTGTAGGAATTGGCTCACATGTGCTAGAGACCAATCAGTGCCTCAGTCTGCAGTGCTCATGCTGGAGAACCAGAAGGCTGGTGGGATAATTCAGTCCGAATCCAAGGTCTAAACACCAGTGAACCAATGTTAGACGCTCCAGTCCTCGTTCAAAGACCCAAGAATTAGGGGGTCAATGGTCCCAAGTCTCTGAGGCAGGCTGTTTGGTCCTGGGACTTTCTGAGAACCGCAGTGCTGTCTGAGAAGCTTCCAGCCTGCCCACCTCCCCTCTCCCCACCGCCAAGGGGGTCAGAGCCAGAGCCCGCCAATGCCTGCTTCCTCTGCTGCCCCCTCCCCAAGCCCTCCAAGTATCTTGCCCTAACAAATCTCTTGTCTGTCTCAGCCCATCCCTTCTCAGAAGTTGTGTCAACATAGCCATGAAAAAGAAAGGCGTGATTGGGGGTTGGGTCAGTTCTAGATTAAGAGACACAACAAGCAAGGGAAGGTTTGCTGGGGCCCGGATGGGTGACAGCGAGGGCGGTGCAAGAGGCCTGGGACCAGCTGGAGAGACTCAGTAGGGCCCATGACTGGATGACCATGGTGCCTGGGGCTGGAGGTGGTCTGCTCCGGTGAGGGCCTTGGGTGGAAAGCAGGCTGGGATTTCCCCACAGGGGCCCCAGGGCAGAGGGCGGTGTGCTCCTGGGCGGCAGGTCAGCTTGCCCAACTCTGAGCGCCACCCAGGTGTGGGCCAGGGCAAAGGCTTTGTACCAGGCAGACCTTGGCTGTGTGAACCGAGGCAGGCCATTTCACCTCTCTGAATGTTAGTTTCCCTATAAAATGACAATTCATTACTGCCTGACAGATGCCAATTGAGAGCAGGCACTGTGCAAACCCCCAATTGCCATGACATGGCACATGGGTGAGAAGTGTGGGTCTGCTCCCCCTTGCTGGCAGGCAGACTTTTCCCTCAGACTTTCTGGGGAGAGAGGGACGGAGTGCCTGCAGTACTTTGAGGAGTCCATATAAATGCTTTAATTACCTCTAAAGACAAAGCTGGAGGGGAGGTGTTTGGGTGCTGGGTGGAGGTGGTGGGTGAGCCCGTTGTTCCTGGAACTGCCAGCAGGGGGCGCTCGGGATTAGCCTTGTGGAGACAGGGCAGCTGGAGGTGTTTCTGCCTCAGAGGGAAGGTGACAGGAGGCAGCACAACCGAGCGTCTGTAGCTTGTCTGAGCTGAAGGACCCAGCAGTGGCAGGATTTGAAAGAGGAGGTGAGAGGGCCTGTCAGCCCGCCGGCATGTCTGGCAGTTTCAAAGCGAGTTGTGGGTAGAAGAGCAAGTGGCAGAATCCCTACTTGATGCACACGCTCGGTTAGTAGAACATGCCAGCCGAGGGACTGACACTGAACTGACCAGTGACTCTTGTCGCCTCCAAAGCAAGGATGGTTTGATTACGTATCTGGCACGAGGATGTTTCCACAGCCTCAGTATTAATACACTTCTATACACTTCTGCCCAATGATTAAACATTCCTGAATATCATTTCTGAAATGAGAATAATGAGCCCTGCCACAGGGGTGTAAAGAGCATCAGAGATCACACACAAAATCACTTCAAGGGCGCCTGAGAGAACCAGCAGATGCCATCATTATTGTCACTGCTTAAACAGAAGCCTCACAGAAGCCCAGCCCCTGGGCAGCACCCGGGAGGCCACCCGCCTAGAGAGAGAGGACTGCACCAGATGACCTTTTGGACACCACCCAGCAGAGCTCCCCAGGCGTCTCATCACTCAGGCCTCCAGCTGCCAGCCCAGGCGCCAGGGGCCAGTGCCCGCCCCCAGCACACGCCTCCACCAGCCTGGCCGTTACTGGCCCCTCCTTGGCCGGAAGGCGCCACCACTCGTGACCGACAGGAGGCCTCTTGTTCCCCTGTGGTGGCTGATGTCAGTTATCCCTCTGTTGGACAGGCCTCGCCAGGCAGTGTGGGTTGGTGTGGGGGAAAGTCCACGGCCACCTCAGCACAGCCTTTGAACTGGTCTGGGCCCAACATTGCCACAGACGCGCTGACTCTTCAGAAGGAGCAAATCCTTTGCTTTTGAACGGAGACCGCCCACCTCTGCCCGAGCTGCCTGGCTGACCCAGGCCCTCCCCGGCAAGACTCCCCTGAAGGCAGAAGCCACTTACTCTGAGCTGCCCCCACGCTGGAGCCTCTAGTCTTCACGACATTGTGCCCGAGCTGCTCGAGAGAACAGAGCAGGCTCGCCAGGCAGAGAGTGCCCGTGCTGGGGTCAGACCCTGGTTTCCTGCTTCCAAGGTCCCAACTCTCCCCCAAAAGTCCTTTCAGAGATGGGTGCTGCCACCTCCACCTGCCCCCATCTGCAGGAGTCCGTCAGCCTCTCGGGGACGGGAGCCATGCCTTGTCCAGCTTCTGCCTGCGTGGCGGTGTGGAGGGCGGGTGAGGTGAGCTTGGCGTTGCCGGCGGGCCCCATGTCACCTGTCAGTTCTCTGCAGTAAGGACAGCTGGGTTTGGTATTTCTCAACAGTGGCACACTTGGTATTTGGGGGTGAGTAACTCTTTAGAGGGCAGGTTTGGGGGCCTAGAAGGATGTTTCGTGCCTGCTAGGAGCCCCCTAGTTTATAAAACAATACCAGTCACTGCAGGTCTGGGGAAGCGTGTCCCGGCAGACCAGTCTGTTGTGCAGACTGCCACAGAAGCTGAGCGCATAGAGCTGGACCTGGCTAAACAGACCAGGCTCCCCTGTCCCAGCGACAGGACCTTGATCGGGCCATTCCAGTCTCTGAGGCTCAGCTTCCTTGTCTTGTCCACAGAATGGAGACATTAATAAGTACCCCATCTTCCACAGAAAGCATTCTACCCAGGTCCTGCCAGTGACAGCGAGCTACTGACTGAAATCTCTAAGGCTCTCCATCAGCATGAATAACCAAAGTCTCCTTTCTGGTAAGCAATCCTGGTTTTCACTTTGTATCTAAAAGCAGAGTAGGTATCTAGGAGACAAGCCTCTGGTGAAAACTCCAGCGTGGATGGCTGCTTCCCTGGGCTGGGGTGGGGCAGGCTGTCTGCAGCGATGGGGCAGGCCCTCAGGCTTATCCAACCCTGTGACTTTGGAATTGGCAGCAGAGGGGAATGCCATCTGGAGCAGACTGGGTGTCTGGTCCCGGGGGGGAGGCGGGGGGCCCAGGAATGAGACGGATTGTAGGTAGCCCCTCCCTCCTGGCATGGGACCCAGATCCGACTGCACTGCCTCTCTTGGGGATACTTCCGCTCATACACCACACCAGGCAGGACACGAGAGTCCCACCAGCTCTACAGCCCGAGGAACGGACTCGGATCAAGGAAATGACTTACCCGAAGTCGGAATCCTAGAAAAGCACAGGGCGCCCCACCTCTGAGTCTGAGCTTGAACCATTGTCCAGGAATGAAGACGTGGGGTGAGGATATGGGAAAGCTTCAGGGGCCCCGCAGTGGAGGACATGGACCCACGTGTTAGGGATGGGGTGGGGGCGAGTCCTCCTATGTAGCTGGAGTGACTCAGACCTGCTGGCTACAGAAAGGGGGCGGGTCACAACCAGCTAGAGGAGGCTAGAGCCGTCGGAGGCTAGAACAGTCGGAGGCTAGAACAGTCAGAACCTAGAACAGTCGGAGGCTAGAACAGTCGGAGCCTAGAACGGTCAGAGGCTAGATCGGTGGGAGGCTAGAACAGTTGCAGCCTAGAACAGCCAGAACTTAGAACAGTCGGAGCCTAGAACGGTCGGAGGCTAGAACAGCGGAGGCTAGAACAGTCAAAGGCTAGAACAGCGGAGGCTAGAACAGCGGAGGCTAGAACAGCGGAGGCTAGAACAGCCGTAGGCACTGGCCTGGGCCTGTGCTCACTCCACACTTCAGCCTGGCTCCTATGTATTCCACCTGTTGGCCCAGTAAACAGCCAATTAGCAGTTACTGGATAACTGCAGAGTGCCAGGTCGCCAGCTGGCTGCTGAATGTTGATTAAAAAAAACTTCTAGGTAGGGAGAAGGCTGGAACTGAGTGCTAAAACCCTCTGGCTCAAATTCCAGCCCTTTCACCTCCTGAAGTTCCTCCTCTAAAAGCAGAAAAGACCTCCCAGCTGACAACTGAAACCAGACGCGGGCTAAGCCCTGGATGGCGAGAGCCCTATCTTCTTCTTCATCCAGTTTTTGAAACAACCAGACCGTGCCCGCGGTAGCCAATTCTTGCCCCTTGCCCCGTACCCAGGACCCCAGTTCTCCTCCGTCCACAGCGAACCACTCCGGGGCTCTTCCAGATGGCCGTGCGCGCACCACAGAGGCGCGCACCCCAACGCGTCCTCCACGAACCGTGGGGTACAGCGGAGCTCCACAGTGGAGCATGCCGGCCCATGTTGGTGCATACAACATTTCTGTTTTAGGGCCGTTTCCGCGGGACGGATTATTTTGAACGCGGTTGCTACGATCAGTTTGGGAACCGGAGGACGAGGGACCCCCAGAGCTGAGAGCTGGAGTATGAGGGCAGCTTCCAGCCGGGGCTCCCCGCCGGTATGGCTGCGAAGGTGGGGATGTGGGTGCAGAAAGGACTAACCCGAGGGTCCCCGCGTCCGAGTGCCAGCGTTGAGCGCGCGCGCGCCTTACTCCCGCGAGCTGGGTCAACCCTCCGCGCAGCCCCCAGTTTTACCAGCAGCACCGAAGGCAGCGAGTACTCGGGCCAGTCGAGCTCGGTACCATCCCCAGGCCCGCCGACCTCGGGCAGCCACACCCAGGCACCCGCTACTCACCCCCGCCTCGGCCGCGCCACTCTTCGTCCCCCGGCGCACCCCGAAGGTTACAGCCGTCGCTGTCCCTTTAAGGGGGCCGAGTCCCGGCTCCGCTACTTCCGCCCCCAAGCAACATGGC
Organism: Condylura cristata; assembly: GCF_000260355.1. NCBI lineage: Eukaryota > Metazoa > Chordata > Mammalia > Eulipotyphla > Talpidae > Condylura > Condylura cristata. The sequence goes on along the minus strand of NW_004567107.1, from coordinate 4,046,065 downwards.
GCCAGCCCCCGGCGGGAGGTGGGCGTGAAGGTGCGTGGAGAGCGCCCCTCAAAAAGATGGCGACGCCCTGGCCTCCGTGTTCGCGCCGGCGGTGACGTCATTTCCGGGGCGGAGGAGGCTGAGTGGTGCAGTGAGGGACAAACAAAAGGAGGCGCCGGAGGGGCGCAGCGGCCGGCGGCGGGACGGAGCGGCGGGGGCC
>NW_004567107.1:4007489-4045585 GCF_000260355.1 Condylura cristata | reverse complement strand
CCCACCCTGTCCTCGGTGCCGCGGCGCGCGAGCCCCCTCCCGGGCACCCCAGTGCCTCCCTGCGCTCTACTTGCCGGGATTTCCGCCTCGGCTCCCCTAGGTCCCCTTGTCATCCCCTTGGGTCCCCCCACATTCTCACGCGTCCAGACCCACACCGCCCCTTCGGGGGGCCACTCCTGGGCTCCTCGCCAGCTGTCGTTTTCAGACTGCCCCTGCGAACTTCCCTGCGCCCCGGCCCGCTCTCCTCTCCACCCCTCCCTCCCTCGGCGTCGGCGGGAACGGTGCCTGTTTGGGGCCGGTCGGGGCCGGGTTCCTGGGAAGACCAGTGTGGGGTGGGAGCCCCCGTGGCCTGTGCATCCCGAGGGGCCCCGCAGCCAGCTCTGCCGGGTCGGGCGCCGCCGGGGTGAAGCGCAGACCCAGCGCAGCTGAAGGAACGTGTCCTCTGCGGGCAGCGCGATTCTGCCCCTTGTATTGACGGCTCCTTCCTTGGTCTGGACTGGAGGGACCGAGATGTGGCTGGTTCTCAGCTGATGCCACTGCTGCCTTTTTTGGAAGGGAAGAGATAGTTGGGGGGTTGTGCAGCGCCCTGATGAGGACTTGGCTGGAAAGGTGGGGCTGCCCCTGGTGGCCCCCCTTCTCTGCCCCCATCCTCAGGAGCCTGGGGATGAGGTGTGAGCACAGGACGGGAGGGTCCTTGGTGAGGGAGAGTGAATTGGGCTTAAATTGTGGAGGAGCGACTTGGGGGAGCCGAAAAGCCCGAGGGGCCTCTCCCTACTTTTCTGCCGGGTGTAACTTTAACCCCTGCCAGACTGTATCTCGCCCTCATGGAGACCGCTTGCCAGACAGACAGCGGACTGGAGACCCAGGGAGGTCTGCTGTTGTGACCCTTCTCCTGGGGAGCGGGAGTTTGTTCAGAGGGACTGGGCAGTACCTTGGCATTGCCTTGCTGAAGGTCAGGTGTCCCCTCTGGCTCACAGGGAGACAAGGGCAGCTGGCGGTGCTGGAGCACCAGCTTGAAGCGATGCTGGGGCCCAAGTAAAGGACCTCTGCCTCCCCATGTCCCCGTTCCTGCAGGACTGGGCCTGATGCCCCTTGTCTTCCGGGGCCCCACAGACTGGCAGCCCAGCCCCACCCCAGCGCCACCAGATGCTCTGTACCCCTCCTTTGGCCGTATCCACTGGGTAACAGTTATCCCTGCAAACCTTGAACGGCCTTCTGGACAGTTGGGCTCTGAGGGTGTCCCCCGTGGCTCAGCTCAGGGAGGCTAGACTTGGGCCGCTCCCAGATTGGCTTGCACTTTGTGGGACCAGAGAGGAGTCAGCCCGGCAGTGGCTCCCCATCCTGAGGGGGCACATGGGGCGACGAGGCCCGGGCTGATTGGCTAAGACCTCGTGGGGGCGCAGGCAGGACAGCCCCCGAGCCCAGCGGACCATCTCTCCATCCTTGGTCTCATCCCGCCCTCCCTTCCGCCACTGGTCCTTCAGTCAGTCCTGTTCTGGTCAGGAATGCTGAGAGGGGAACTCCGGGCTGGCCTCCGGCGGGTGCCGTCAGAGCAGAGACAGGAAAGTGCTGCTCCAGTGGCCGGTAATAATAGGAATAGCACGGAGGGAGCAGAGGAAGGAGCCTCAGCTGCGCCCGGGCCGGCCGGGTGGGCGGCGTGTTTCCTGGAAGAGGAAGGATTAGGTGAATCAGGGACAGAGTCCGGAGCCAAGTTCTGGCCCCGGCTCTGCCACAGGTGAGCGACGCGACTGCCGGCCTCCGTGGGTATCCCGTCCTAGCCAGGGAGGGTGGGCAGGGATAGGCCGGTGTCCACAGCCTCTGGGCCGTCCAGCTCTGGTTGCTTCGCCCGGTGTGGAATGGCTGGTTATTGACCAGGCTCCCCGCGAGGCTGGCACTTGTCCTCAGCGGCTGGGCTCGCAGCACAGTGCCTGGCATGGGGTGGGCATGGTGAGCGCTCCCTGGCGTAGACGGTCGGAAGGCTCACCAACCCGTGCTTCTCCCCCGCCGCCACTTCCTCCTGCCTGGCCAGTCCTGTTTATCTGTTGCCTTCCCTGGGTGGACCCCTCCTCAGCTCCTGGCTGGCTCAAGTGCTCCCCTCTCCCCCTCCTGTCCTCTGGTCACACCCCTCCCCGCCCCACTAACTTGTCCACCCCAGTGAGTTTGAACAGAGTGCCTGGCATGCAGTAGGCGCTTACCGAATGCCTCTTGGCTAAGTGAGGGGTGGCGGGTGGATTCGTGTGGGTCTGGGGTGTGTGTGTTCGTCCAGATGCAGCTCACCCCGGTTGGCTCATCTCGCCACTTCTCACCTTCCGGTCCCGGATGGAGCTGGCGGAAGTGCTCAGCATTCTCTGGATGTCATGTTCTTTCCCCTGCGGGCAAACATGTGCTGTTCCTTCTGCCGGGAATGCTTTGCTCCAGCTCCTGCTCTTCCTCAGGACTCAGCTCTGGCAGCGCCTTTCCCAGGGAGCCTTCCCTGGCCCCCCTTGTCTGGGTCCCCGTGGGCCTCTTGTAGGTGTGGACTGGGCCTCACCCAGGAGACCCAGCTCTGCGGGGCAGGACCCTCGCTTGCGCTCCCTGGCACCTGGAGCCCAGCCCGGGCCCGGCACCGAGCAGGCCCCCAGTGACCTCGGCAGTGTGGCGGGCAGTTGGGATGGTCACGTGCTTCTCTGACATGGCTCTTGCTTCCTTACAGGGAAGCACCTTCCATGGAGCGAAAGGAGTGCCCGGACCCTGCCCCGACCGACCCGCGCCAGCCTCAGCGGTGGCCAACGCGCAGATAGCAGTGCCGTCCCCGGGGTAAGACGGGCCTCCCTCCAGGCCTCGTGGGGTCGTCAGGCGCCTCCCCGGCCCAGGGGCAAAGGACACCTCGCCATCTCAGCAGCGGCCTTTGCTCTTCTCGCTGGGGCCCTGGGGCGCCCAGGACAGGGGCAGCCCCCTCAACGGCCGTGCACTCACCCCGCACCAGGGTGGCGTTTCACTGGGAACCTCTAGGTTTTCTCCTCACCCGATCGCTTCCGCGGGTCATGATGCTTCCAGGCAGGGACCCGCCCTCCCAAGGGTGACCTGTGAGCACGGGCTGTGTGGTCCTGGGCCTCGGGGGAGGCCGCCACGGCAGCTTGTCAGCGCCTTGGTTGTGTCGACGCGTGTCTGAGGGAGCCAGCCAGTGTGGGGGCCTGTCCCCCACACTCCTCTCGTCTCGAGGCCATCTCGGGCCTGGGGTTTTTTGGCCTCTGCTTTGGAAAGCGGTTCCCAAAGGCTGGAGAGGGCCCTGGGGAGGCCTGAGGTGGGGTCAGGCCTGGGTTTGGTGCCAGCTGTCACACGCTGGGCGACTGGGTCCCTGAGCCTCAGTTTCTCCTCTGTTGAGGCCAGCGCCGCCCTCCTGTAGCATGATTTGTGCGCAAAGGGGAGGAGCCCTGAGAGTGTGTGGCCCAGAGCCTGCTCCCAGTCTGACCTGGGGTGCGTGTAGGCCATTTTATCATTTGTAAGACACCCCCTTGTGAGCGATTCCCTTTGATCAGCTGTGGGAGCAGGCAGTGACCTTCACCCCTGTTGACATGTGGAAACTGAGGCTCGGGGCGAGAAGCCACCTGCCAAGCCCAGTGGGACGGAAGGGGGCCTGGCCTTGACCCCAGAGCTTAGCCTCCGGGGCCCTTTCTGTTCTGGGGAGGAAGGCCTGGCCCCCCAGCCTGGCTGTAAAGGAAATGGCCCTTTCATTGTTTCGCGTTTGCTAGCGTAGTTGCAGGCTTACCACTGGTTTAAGTCGTGTTCTGATGTTTGTTGTCCCGTCAAAGTGGCATCTCCCTCGATCCCCGACTGCAGAGGGGCTCGGAGCTGCACGCCCACGCGGTGCTCGCAGACCGTGAGGCGCTCAGTGCCCCGCTTCTCTCCCTGTCACACCTCCCTTGAGCTCTTGCCGGGCGGCAGCAGGGGTGGGAAGTGCCCACTGCGGGATTCTGTTGACTCCTGTTTATCGGGACGAGGTCGCAGACCCGGCCAGGCCCAGTTGGAGTTTCCTGTTGGTTTTGAGGAACTGCACCCCAGAGGGCGGCTGAGCATGGCTCGGCAGGAGCAGGCAGGAGCACGCGGCCGCCGCAGGTCCTACATCTGGGAGCAGAATTCCTCCTCCCGGCCAGGAGTGGCTGGAGGAAGCCTGGAGGCCTCATGTCCAGGTTTGGGCCTCTGTCTGCCTGAGGCAGGGCCACGGGGAGGTGGGGGGTGTTTGCCTGAGTCTGGCCCACCAGCTGACCTGGTCAGCCCTGACTGGGCGGCTGGGGCAGGCAGGGGGTCTGCCCTGTGACCTGGGTCTCCAGGTGTTTCCAGGCCATTTCAGAATGAGTCTCAGGAGGGGAAATTTCCAGTGTGCCCAATGGCCTTGCATGTGGGGGGAACTGGGTTTGCGGGGTCCAGACAGGAAGGGGTTCTTGCAGAGCCCCTGGCGGCCCAGCTCTCCCTGTGCTGTGTTTCTCCCTCCCATTCTTTCCCTGGAGTCTTCTCTTCCTTCCTGCTCTTGCAGGGAGCCCCAGATTTGGCCTGTGCAACCACTGTTGTCCTCCGTGCTGGACCAGGAGGCCCAGCCTTGGGGAAGGGGCCCCAGGCTTCCAGAACTGACGCCCTGGGGTGGAGGCAGGGTCCAGGAGCTTGGTGGCCGCTCAGTGTGTGTTGGGGGTGGGGGTCCACTGACCGCCTCAGGGCTGCGTGAGGCTGAGGTTTTCAGGATGACTTTGACGCTCTTTCCCGTTGTCTGCATCCATGTCACTTAGCACGCTCTGCATTTAACTGTCTTTGAGGACTTCAAACCTCAGCGTTAAGTAGACCGCTGCCACAGAGAGGCTGTAAACCCCATGGCCTTGAGCACCATCGGGGTACTGCAGAGTGCCGCTGCCAGGCTCCCCAAGTCGGGTGTCTGCACATGTGTTGGTGGGGAGAGGGCCGTGGTGCCAGCGTCCTGCCCCTCAGTGCGTCCCTGGGGGCGGCCCCCTGCCGCTCGCCCACAGCCAGGCCTCTAGTCCTGGCTCCCTGGGGTGAGCAGAAGATGTGCCTCTTGGGCACTCCTGCCCACACTGGCCAGGCAGGCGGGCAGTCGAGGAAGGCAGCACTCATGCTCGCAGCAGACCAAGACCTGTGTCCGCCGCCCCTCCGCTCCCCTGGACCCAGGCCCCACGCTCCACTCGACCAGGCTCCTTCTGGCGTTGCCTGAGCGCTGTGCGCCGTGCCGGGGAGCGGGCGCATCGGGCCCAGCCTGTGAGGGCTGCTGAGCCTCTCATTCCAGGCGGCCCACAGAAGAAGGCGTCTCATCTGGGGACGCAGCTCTCGGGGGGTTGGAGCCCAGGTAGGCCCGGGAGACCTGCTTCCCGTGAGGCCCCAAGCAAGGTCAGACCCAGTGAGGCTTCCCCCCTTGTAGCTGTGCGGCCTGGGGCAGGGCACTTAGCCTCTCTGGGCCTCAGGCTGCACCCGGTGAAGGGCCTGGTACCACCTACCTCCACGACAGCGGCTCCACCCTCACGTCCGCTGGGCACGTGGCCATCACCAGGCCACCGTTTGCCAGCGTTTGCCAGCGCGTGAGGAGCGCGCTGCCCTGCTCGGCCACTTCACAGACAGACGCCAGGGGAGCCGCCCTCCCGCTTTCCTGGAGATGGGGAGTCTGGCAGGGGGAGTGCTGGAAGCAGCGTGGGCAGGGAGCAGAGCGGGCAGGGAGCAGCGTGCAGGTGGGGCGGGCCTGAGCTCCTGCTGCCCCTTAGCTGCGAGCCTTTGCAGCTGGCGGCCGCACCTTGCGCTTCCGTGAGGCTGAACCTGTTTGGGAGGCTCAGCCCCGACGTGAGAGTAGCTCGGCACTGAGGCTCCTTCAGCTCCCGCTCAGGCTGTCTGCTGTGGCCTTTCCCCAGGAAGTGAGGGCGTGTCCTTCCACACGGGGCAGTGCCCAGCCAGGCCAGGCAGCGCCCCCAGCCTGCAGGCAGCCCGCTGACTCAACGCAGCTGGGTGTGGGGGCCTGGAGGGAGTGCCCGGCTCTGGCTTGGGAGGGCCTGTTTCGCCAGATGACGAGGTGAGCCGTCTCCTCCCTCCTCCGTCCCAGGCCAGAGGAGGCTGGGCGGGTGCTGACTGAGGAACAGATTCACAGGCCGAGAGCCGGCACAGGGCCTGTGACCCGCGCCGCTCTCAGGCCCTGGGAGCGGCCCTCCCCTCCCAGGAACAGTGTTGGAGGGACAGCCTTCCCTCGGCCGAGGCACGCCGGCCTCCTGCCTTCCCTGGGCCCAGAGAGTTTCCCTGGCATCCCTGGGCTTAAACAAAAGGCCCTCTGTGCCCTGTTTACCCGCCACCCTGCCTGCCAGCCACAGCTCAGGTGTGGGAGCCAGATCTCTGCAGGCCAGTGTGGGGACCAGAGTGCGTGTGGGTGGTCACCCCGGGATGGGGCGGGGGGCAGTCCGTCCCTGCTCTGACTTCCGTCTGGAAGAAGCATCACCTCAGCAAAATAGGCTGGCCCCGGGGCCCTGGGTGGCCTGGTCAGGGCTCCCAGATTGGCGTGTACAACTCGGCCCTCACCCTTCCCAGCCTCTCCCACTGAATTCTGGGGGTTCTGCGGGGAGTAGTGGTAGGCAAGTACAGTGTCTCTCTAGGCCGGGCAGTGGGTGCACGTGACAGGCCTCTCAGATTTCTCACAGTAGCCCCGAGACGGCTGTTGTGATAGTTCCATGCTGCAGGGGGATCTGAGCTCAGAGAGGGCCAGTCCGCCATGTGCTGGCTCTGCGCTTACCCGCCCGAAGCCTTGCTCCCTGGGGGACGACTGGGCCTTGGGGCCTGTGCCGGGCAGGGCTCCAGGTGCGCTAGCCCTTTTATAGCTCGTGGCAGGTGCTTCTTGTAAGCCTCCTGCAACTGGAAATCATACAGCAAGGAGGGTCTTCTGGTTTTTCCCCAGGTATTTTTTCTGCTCATAAAAGTACCAAATTATAATAGATGAATGCCACAATCCTGCCGCCCTCAGACTTAACCACTTAGAATTCTAGGTAGAGCTTTCCAAATACTTTTTAAGACTTTATTTATGCGTATAAGAACTGGGGTGTAGGCCAGAGGTGCGGGGTGGGGGGGAAGAGGAGTCACCAGAGAGACAGAGTGGGGCGCAGAACAGGTGGATCTAATGACATGCACTGCTGAGGGGAGCAGCAGGAGGCAGAAGTCTGCTGCGCCCTGGGGGTCACTCCCTTGTTGAGGATCGAACTCATGTTGCAGGGGCTAGTGATGGCTTAATCGCTCTGAGACTTAACCCCTGTGCCACCAGGGAGGCCTGAGCTTTCCAGATTTTTCCATGCACACAGTAATGCATTAGCTACTGACATGCTTTTTTTTTTTTTTAAAGGTTTATTTATTTATTCGTACAGAACTGGGGTACAGGTCAGAGATGCGGAGGGTGAGGGGATTCACCAGAGACAGAGCGGGGTACAGAACAGGCAGATCGACGAAGTGCACTGCTGAGGGGAGCAGCGGGCGGGCCAGGAGAGGTCTGTCTCGCCATGTGGTCTCCTCCGGGGCAGGCGGGAATCGAACTCATGCGGAAGTGGTCTAAGCTTTTCTGTGCTGTGCTTTAACCCGCTGCGCCACCAAGGAGGGCCCCTGACATGCTTTTTAGCTGCATATTTTCTTGGATGTCATTTGGCTCCTCATAGAGAGGTCTGTGAAGCAGGTAGCGCTATTATTTGACAGTTGCAACAATGAGACTTGGACTAAATAATCTGCCTGGGGTCATGGAATTACTATGTGGGGCTGGGTTGCAGCCCGGGTCTCCCCAGCTCCAAATTGTGTTCCTCCTACTGACATCCCCTGCCTCTGAGGGCAGGAGAGGGCTCTCTGGGTGGCTCATCTGACCCCCAGCCCTGGCGGGAACCCGGTGGGAGTCTTCCTACCCTCCAGCTGCTGGGGGAGGGTGTGGCTGCGCCCACCCACTCAGTGTCTCCAGTCTGTGGCATCCTCAGTCCATGGGTGCCACTGTGCCATGGTGAGTGGGCCAGTGGCGGGAGGGGCCAGAGCCACGACCTTGGTCACTGGTCCAGTAGCTGCTGTCTCTGGCTGAGCCTGGAGCTGTGAGAACAGGAGAGGACCCGCCCAGAGGGGCAAAACGATGACAGCTTTGGTCAATTTTGCGCACGAGCTAGTTTAAGCTTACAGAAAAGGGTGAAACTAAAGCAGATACTCTCGTGTCCGGGACTGATTGGGTCAGACCTCGCTGTTTGTAGCAACGGCTTCAGAGTCGCCCTGGTAATTACTTCTTTCAGGCCCTGTGGAAGCCTCTTCCCAGCCTGTCCCGCGGCCGTGCCTGGCCGCGCTTGGCCCCACCTGGGGCTCATCCATGTTGCTGGCGCCCCTGCCCCTCCCTCTGACCGCTGTGGGGGTCCTGCTGACCTCTTGCCCTGGGAGTCTTTCCCGGCTCCACATGCACGGGAAGTGGCTCTGGAAGGTGTTTTGTCAGGGGCTGGGGTGCGGGGTGCGTGCTGCTCCCCTTCCAGGAGCAGCGCCCAGCCCAGCGTCGTGGCGTGGCAGGTTCTGATTAACTCGGCGTCCCCCGCCCCGACCCCACGCACTGTCTGTTCACGCTGTTGCGACGTGTTCCCGTGTTCCTGTTGGGTTGCTTTCCGGTCAGTGTAGGAGCCCCGAGTTCTGGCCGTCACACCATGCACGCGCTTCACTGCTCCCGGGCCGATGTCCACTTTCCCGTGGCCGGTCTGTTGTGCCTGCAGGGGTCTGTCTCCCTGGACGACGTCTTAAAGATGTCCGAAGAGTCTCCTGGGCTTTTCCTAAAGGCTCCCAGCTTTGGCTTTGATCTTGCAATTTGCTTCCTGGAAGGGGCCGATGGAGCGTTGCTTTCTCCACGTGAAGAACACCGGTTCCGCTCAGGGAAGGCCATGCGTTCTGCTGACCTCCCGTGCTGAGAGACGCTGTCTGGCCCGTGTTGCTGGAAGGTCCGGGGTCTGTCCCTTTGCCCCAGCCACGGACCCCTGCACCGACACCCCGTCGTCGGACCTGCGGCCTCGTGTCTCCACACCGGCTGTCTCCGATCCTTAAGTTTCACATTGTCTCAGCTGCCGCGGAGTTGCGGGCGTGGGACTCTGAAAAGCTTTTCCTTTTTCTTAATTACCTGAGTAACATGCTCGTAATAGAAAGGGGAGGTGAGCTGGAGGTGAAAACAATTCCAAGCAGCAGTTGACGCCGGCCCGCCTGCCCAGGCGCTCGTGTCTGGCCCGCGGAGGCGCTGCCCACACGGCCCGGGGCCTGCTGTGCCGCAGGCCCTGGCCGGCCACGGCCCTCGTCACCTGGCCCGCGCTCGCTCCCTGTTTAACTCATCATCCGATCATGGGCTTCTGGGTGGTTTCCAGTTTTCCCGGGGTAGAAATAACTCCGTGATGAACATTCCCGTACCGGAATCTGTGCCCTCAAGTCTCTCCCAGCCAGCGGCCAGCCTCCCGCTCTGCGCGGGCCCAGGGCGGGGTGGGCGGCCTCGGCGCCCCCAGGCCTGCCCGCCTTGCCCTGCTCCGCCAGGGTTCTCCCGCTTAGCTGGTGGTGGCTGTTCCTCCCTGGCCTCTGAGGGGGCCCCTGACTCTGGCTTCAGGGGCGCAGGGGCTGTGGGAGACTGACCGGGCCAGGCCCAGGAGAAAGCAGGCGCGCGCCCTCCGGTCTTTCCCCGCTGCCCCGTCCCCGCGGGGTCTCCGTCCCCAACGCGGGCCCCATGCTCGTCTCCTCAGGAGCAACCTGCCCTGACCGATGCCCTAGCGCCTCCTGATTGCCCCCTCGGGACTGCGAAAGAGCACACTGGGTCCCTGCGTCCCAGGGCAGTTTATTCTTGCCCCCCTTCTGGGGGCTCTGTTTATTTTAAATTCTATTTTCAATCCCAGAGATAATGCTGGTGACTATTAAAAGGCTGGGAATGGAAACTTAGGGGAACATGAGTTTCCTTTTATTTATTTCCTTTTATCCTGCCTTCTGTTCCCAAGACGGAGCCCCCCCAACTGTGCAGGGGAAGGGTCTCAACCTGGGGAAGTTTTTATTTACGATTCCGGATCTCGCCGCCTTTCAAAATGGCTCTGCGTAGAAGCCGCTTCCCTCCGCTGAAAGGGCCTGTTATGTTCAGTGGTTTCCTTCCCGCAGGCACGGGACAGCTGGCTGTGACCGAGGCCTCGCCTCGCCTCTTGGCCGTGCGTGCCAGCCCCACCGATGGTTCTCTTTCGGGTTTCTTCCTTCCCACCAGGGGTCCCCACAGGGCGTGGGGGCAGTGAAGTTTCTTCGTCACCCAGTGTCAGGCCAGACTGGCCCGTGGCCCACCGCCTCTCAGCTCACGGCACCCTGCTGGGGCTGCTCCCCCATCGCCCGAGGACCCCTCAGGCTGTTTGGGAGACCCCCTCTCACTGACTTCTTGGTAGCCTGAGAGCTTGAAGGCCCTGGGTCACCCCCAGGCGCGCTGGGCAGCGTCTCGGGCTTGCTGCCGGCTGTCGGCCCAGATGCAGGACATGGGGTGTCTGTGGTATCAGGAGCTCAAGACCATGGTCTGAGCCGGGGGCCGGTCAGGGGAGAGAGGCCCAGAGAGGGCAGAGGCCGGGATCACCCACCTTGGAGCCTTCACCCCTTGTGCAAAATGTGGGCGCCCGTGGCAGAGCGTGTGCTGCCTTCCAGGCAGAGAAACGGCCCCGTGCCGGTGCTGGAGGGGTGGACGCGGGCGTGTGGGAGGACAGGCCGTGCTCCCGGAGGCCGCTGACCGCCCAGTGGCTGGGCTGGGAGGGCCCCCGCGTGGCCCACCGGAGGGGCTGCGTCTGCAGCCCCACCCACGTCCAGGCCGCAAGGTGGGCCGAGGCCGGCTGTCCCCAGCCTCCGTTTCCCTGTGTATAGAAGGGCTCCAGGCGGGTCGTTAGACCTTGAAGAGGAGGCAGTTCTGCCGCGCTGCGACCTGAGGCCTGGAGGACTTGGGGCCCAGTGAGCAGTCGCCATGGCTCGGCTGCCGCTGCCGCTTTGCAGGCACCCAGAGCAGCGGGTGCGGATGGGGGGCGGGGGCGGGTCTGAGCGTCACAGCCTCGCTTTAGCTCGGCGGGAGGAAGAGGCGCGGAGGTCCTCGGAGCGCGGGTGGTGCCGTGAGGCTGCGGCGCTGGGTTTACATCTGGAGTGTTTTGCCACAACTCAAAAACAAGACTGGGAAAAAAGGAGGCGCCAGGCCGAGCACCCCTCCCGGGCTGCAGAGCCTGGGCCTGGCCCTCTGCCTGGCCCGTCACCTTGAGTCACCCAGCTCCTGGCCGACCCTGCGCCTCGGGCGCCGAGAGCCAGGGATGTTGGGTGCTCCCTGTCCTTCCCGGGCCCTCGGGGTGGGCAGGGACAGAGCGGAGGGGGCCCAGAACGGCTTCCTGCCGCCTCCCCGCCCTGCCCACATCCACCTGAAACTCAGCCGCGCCCTCCTGCACCCTTCCCGCCCTCCCCGCCTCCTCCTCGCTGGGAGACCAAATGGAGCCCGCTGCGCTGTGCGAGGCCTGAGGGTGGAGCGCTCCGGCCAAACCGCCTTTCTGCCGAGAAGCCCTGACTTGGGGCCTTATCCGCACTGCCCCCCCCCCCGCCCTGGAAGAGCCCTTGGTGGGGGCGGGCACACGGTAACGTATTGTACCTATAGGCCAGGTTTGGGGGTGAGGGGGGCACCGATTTCCATCTGAGCCTCCAGCACCCCTGCCTGTGGAGCGAGCAGTCAACAGTCCCCACCTCAGATCCAGGACTCAGGAAGCAGGGGCCCAAGGCCAGCCCGGCGGTGAGTCGCCTCACAGTGAGAGAGGGTGTTCCCCACTCCTGACACACCCACTCCCCTCCAAACAGTGAAGCTGCAACCACATCCTGCCTGGTCATGAACCGCCCCACCCCCGTGGCTGGCGTCCTGCCCTGGGCAGTCTCATTCTGCACTCTCGGGGCAGGCGGCCTCCTGCCCTCAGGCCTCGGCCCCTCCTACCTCCCAGTCCCCAGTCTCCGGGCGCCTGCCTGGGCCTGGCTGTGGACCGGGGAGCCGAGGAGGGAGGGACTGGTGTCCAGGTGCCTGGGCCGGCTGCGTGATTCAGCAGGCCTTCCCTGGAGTGCCACTTTCCCTCCCGGCGTGTGGGTGGTGTGAGGAGCAGCCGGTCATTAGCGGACCCGGCCTTCCTGTGGGGCGGCACTCACCCGGGCCTGTGAGTCCTGGCCTCCCCGGGCTGACCCCCAGCTGGAGCCGCAGGCCCAAGGCGGGTGGTGTCTGCTGGCCCTGTGCTGACCCGAGTTCTTGAGCCTGTGGGGAGCTGGACTCCTAGGCTTGGTTTCTCTTGGCACCACCCATATGTGGGACCTTGGGCAGGTGGACGCGGAGCCTGGCAGTGGTGAGTGGGCAGGGGCAGGCCTGGCTTTGATCTCAGCTCGCCATTCGGTAGCACAGTGACAGGCGGTGGGTATGCGACTTCTCCCTGGGCTTCAGCCCGCCCCCCCATCTGTGGAGTGGGGAGACCCCAGGCGGGCCCCATCTGGGCACGGAAGGATTCCATGAGGCGAGTCCACGGAAGGGCTGGCCTGGCTCCCTCTCAGGACCTCGGCAGTGCGGCGGTCACCGTGGCCTCTGCCAAGTGCCCAGGTCCCTCTAAGCACCTGGTTTGCTTCCCTCCTGCCCTCCCCTCTCATTCGCCTGTGACCCGGAAAGACGGGACAGGAAGCACTTAGCGTCTGCAGGGAGGCCCCGGTTCGGGAAGGGCTTGTCACCATCGTTATTGCCAGTATCACCAGTCATCAGAAGACGGTGCCCAGTGCCGCCCGTGGGCACCCACGTTCTTCTCCCAGGAGAAACAGGCTCATCTGTCAAGACCTTAGGCGCTTAAATTTGGTTTAAAAGCTGCTTCTAGCCTCGTGGGGTGCAAAGCCCAATCAGTTTTACCTGCAAGTGAATACACAGAAAGGCAGGGCGGTCCTGGCTCCTTGGGCGGTGGGCGGTGGCCCTGGCAGCGCTGAGGGTCGCTGCCTTCGCCCTCCCACTCCCGGGGCTCCAGGTGGTCTCCAGTGAGCAGCGGTACGTGTCCATCTTGTCTTGCAGGCCTTGGTGTAGCAGCAGCGCTTCCCGACGCCCGAGGGCAGGCCCCGCACGCGGCCGCTGCGTGTGGCCGCTTAGCCAGCTGTCCCCACCCGGCCGTCCCCAGTGCCCCCGGAGTCACGTGTCGAAAACCAGTGGCCCGGACCTGCCAAGTCTGACTCTCCGGGGAGAAGCTGCTGCTCTTTTCAGTTTCTTCACATACACGTGGACGTACCCGCCAGAGGTCACTTTACATAGATGCGTGAGTGTGAGCGCACTGCCCGCCGGGGTGGACGGCAGCCTTGTTCCCTACCCCCTGCCGGGGCCCCACCTGGCAGCGCCCGCGCCCTCCCGGCTCCTCAGTGCTCGGGGGACCCTGGGTGGACACCACACGCACACACCACAAACACATGCATACACACACAGACAGGATTTGTTAAACTTTCTTCTTTGTTTTACAAAAAGTGACGGAACGTCAGCCTCTTCTTCTGTGTTTCGCTGTCCTCAAGCTGTCAGAAATCCCATCACATCACTAGGTCACAGCAGCCGGTGCCTGTGAGCTGGGAGCTGAGACCGGGCCCTCCGGTCTGTCTGGGCCAAGGGGATCAGGGTCTACATGGGGATCCCCAGTGTTCTTGCTAGACACTGGTGGAGGCGGACGCTGGTGATGCTGTACCAGCTCCGTCAGCCAGGCCCCGACCTGGGACTCCGCCTTCCTGTCTGTGCGGTGGGAGGCAGGTGGCTCCCAGCTGCCCGGGGACCACGTGGTTCCTGGAGAAAGCCCCGTGGGCTGCCCCGGGAGTGGCGAGGCTGGGCCCCGGGCGAGCCCGGAGGTGGGAGTTTGCACCGGGGGCCTTCCGTCACCTTCCCTGACCCCGGGTCTCGGCGCGCCAGGCCACCGGCAGTAACCCCGTCCCGGGTGGGTGCCTTTCAGGTTGAACCATGATTCCCGTGACAGAGCTCCGCTACTTTGCGGACACTCAGCCGGCGTACCGGATCCTGAAGCCGTGGTGGGACGTGTTCACCGACTACATCTCCATCGTCATGCTGATGATTGCGGTCTTTGGGGGCACGCTGCAGGTGACTCAGGACAAGATGATCTGCCTGCCGTGCAAGTGGGTCACCAAGGACTCCTGCAACGACTCCTTCCGGGGCTGGGCCCCCCCCAGCCCCGAGCCCACCTACTCCAACTCCTCCGTCCCGCCCACCCCCGACACGGGCCCCACGGGCATCAAGTACGACCTGGACCGGCACCAGTACAACTACGTGGATGCCGTGTGCTACGAGAACCGCCTGCACTGGTTCGCCAAGTACTTCCCCTACCTGGTGCTCCTGCACACGCTCATCTTCCTGGCCTGCAGCAACTTCTGGTTCAAGTTCCCACGCACCAGCTCGAAGCTGGAGCACTTCGTGTCCATCCTGCTCAAGTGCTTCGACTCGCCCTGGACCACGCGGGCCCTGTCCGAGACCGTGGTGGAGGAGAGCGACCCCAAGCCGGCCTTCAGCAAGATGAACGGCTCCATGGACAAGAAGTCGTCGACGGTGAGCGAGGACGTGGAGGCCACCGTGCCCATGCTGCAGCGGACCAAGTCCCGCATCGAGCAGGGCATCGTGGACCGCTCGGAGACCGGCGTGCTGGACAAGAAGGAGGGGGAGCAGGCCAAGGCGCTGTTTGAGAAGGTGAAGAAGTTCCGGACGCACGTGGAGGAGGGCGACATCGTGTACCGCCTGTACATGCGCCAGACCATCATCAAGGTGATCAAGTTCGTGCTCATCATCTGCTACACCGTCTACTACGTGCACAACATCAAGTTCGACGTGGACTGCACCGTGGACATCGAGAGCCTGACGGGCTACCGCACCTACCGCTGCGCCCACCCCCTGGCCACGCTCTTCAAGATCCTGGCGTCCTTCTACATCAGCCTGGTCATCTTCTACGGCCTCATCTGCGTGTACACGCTGTGGTGGATGCTGCGCCGCTCCCTCAAGAAGTACTCGTTCGAGTCCATCCGCGAGGAGAGCAGCTACAGCGACATCCCCGACGTCAAGAACGACTTCGCCTTCATGCTGCACCTCATCGACCAGTACGACCCGCTCTACTCCAAGCGCTTCGCCGTCTTCCTGTCGGAGGTGAGCGAGAACAAGCTGCGGCAGCTGAACCTCAACAACGAGTGGACGCTGGACAAGCTGCGGCAGCGGCTCACCAAGAACGCGCAGGACAAGCTGGAGCTGCACCTGTTCATGCTGAGCGGCATCCCCGACACCGTGTTCGACCTGGTGGAGCTGGAGGTCCTGAAGCTGGAGCTGATCCCCGACGTGACCATCCCGCCCAGCATCGCCCAGCTCACGGGCCTCAAGGAGCTGTGGTTGTACCACACGGCGGCCAAGATCGAGGCGCCCGCCCTGGCCTTCCTGCGCGAGAACCTGCGGGCCCTGCACATCAAGTTCACGGACATCAAGGAGATCCCGCTGTGGATCTACAGCCTGAAGACGCTGGAGGAGCTGCACCTGACCGGCAACCTGAGCGCCGAGAACAACCGCTACATCGTCATCGACGGGCTGCGCGAGCTCAAGCGCCTAAAGGTCCTGCGGCTCAAGAGCAACCTGAGCAAGCTGCCGCAGGTGGTCACGGACGTGGGCGTGCACCTGCAGAAGCTGTCCATCAACAACGAGGGCACCAAGCTCATCGTCCTCAACAGCCTCAAGAAGATGGTCAACCTGACGGAGCTGGAGCTCATCCGCTGCGACCTGGAGCGCGTCCCCCACTCCATCTTCAGCCTGCACAACCTGCAGGAGATCGACCTCAAGGACAACAACCTCAAGACCATCGAGGAGATCATCAGCTTCCAGCACCTGCACCGCCTCACCTGCCTTAAGCTGTGGTACAACCACATCGCCTACATCCCCATCCAGATCGGCAACCTCACCAACCTCGAGCGCCTCTACCTGAACCGCAACAAGATCGAGAAGATCCCCGCCCAGCTCTTCTACTGCCGCAAGCTGCGCTACCTGGACCTCAGCCACAACAACCTGACCGTCCTCCCCGCCGACGTCGGCCTCCTGCAGAGCCTCCAGAGTCTGGCCCTGACGGCCAACCGGGTGAGTGGCGGGCGGGCGGCGGTGCTGACCGTGGCCCCGCGGGGACGTGCCGTGTTCGCGGGGACAGTTTGGTGACCCGCGCTCGCGGCGCCCAGACCCCCGGGCGGGGCCGTGCGGGAAGTGCCGGTCCCTGGGGCTGGGGGTTCTGCCGGGAGGGCTGGGGTCAGGCCTCGGCGCAGGTTCCTGGTGGGCAGCAGGGTGCAGGGGCCAGAGTCCCGGCCTGTGGTTCTCTCGGGGTTGCGGGCGGTGGGATTTAGCCTGCAGCTGGCCTTTCCCCCTTTGCTTGTCCTGCACCGGGACTGGAGCCAAGGGGACCAGCTGGGCGCACGGGGGGCAGGAACTGGGGTGGCTGGTGCTCACCAAGGCGAGGCCAAGCCGTGGCCACCACTCCTAGCGCCGCACACGCCCCTCCCCTCTGCGTGTCGGGGGTGGTGGGCTCGTCCCCACCTGCTTCTCGGGGAGGAAATTGTGCAAGCCTGGGGGACGGGCACTGGGGAGGGCCACGCCCCGGAGACGTTGGCGGCCCGGCCCTCGCCTGGCCTGGGCAGCCCCCCACCCTGGGGCCCTGGGAGGCAGGCGGGTGGTGTCCACGGCAGGGCTCGTCTGTGGCTTTGTGGTTTGGCCTCTGTGGTGGAAACCAAGCCACAGCTGCTGGGGAACCCCCTGGCCAGTCCTGGGGACCCGCAGAGAGGCTGATGCAGAAAGAACTGTCTCAGGCCCCAGTCTGTTAGGGCGGAGGCTCAGCGGTGAGGTGGGTGGGGCCGGAGACCGGGTTCAGCCGCCACCTCTGTGCCTGTGGCCAGGCGGTGCCCGTGCGGCCGGGCGTCCCCCGAGCGCTTGCTCCAAGTCAGCCCGTGCTCAGCTCCCGGGACCTGCAGGGGCAGCCTGAAGCCCCCCTGCCCCGGGAAGAGACCAGCTTCGCCCCTTCGCCTGCAGCGCACAGATGGAGGGCTCAGGCACACGCGCCTCCCTCCCGTCTAGCCCAGGTCTCTTCCGCGACCCACCCTGTCTCCTCCGTGGAGCGGAGATTCTGACAGACCCTGTCGCGCTCCCCACGTCGAGGTGGTGGGAGCGAGTTCTGGGCAGCTCACAGGGTGGGACTTCTCTGAGCAGCGCCCTGGGGCCCCCACTGGCCAGGCCTGCTGACGGGCAAGCGGGACTCCCGGGGAGAAGCCACATTTGGGGTTCTAACGTGTGTGGGCACCATCGGCGGCTCCTGAGCACGGCCAGGCCGCCCTGAGTGGCTCAGGCTTGGTCTTCCCGGGCCCCGTGAGGCCTGTCCTGTGCAGGGTCTGGGCGGCCCGCCTGGGGGCGCAGCAGCACGCCGCCTCCAGCCTAAGGCCCCCCAGCAGGCGTGTTGGTGACATGCCTGTGGACTGAGGTCACCCCTCAGGAAGCCGTCCCGAGGAAGGAGACCCTCTGGACGCCCTGTGTCGCTCTCCTTCATCACGTCTTGCCCCACCCCGGGGCGCCAAATGCCCTTATAGGGAGAAAGGCTCTCGCTGCCGGCCGGCCGGCCAGGCCTCGGCCAGCCTCCCGCCCCCCAGCCTTTAGCGCTGCGACGCCCTGCGAGCCTGGCGCTGTGGCAGTGCAGGCCCCGGGCTGCTCTTCTCCGGGTTGAAACTCAAGCTGACGGACACCGCGCCACGACGGGCTTCGTCCCGCCACTCGCTGCCCGTGCCCTCGCTGGTGTGCCGGGCGTTTCCGAGGGCTCCCGAGCGCCCACCTGCTGCCCGTCCTGACTGTCTCTAGGGGAGAGACAAGTTCCAGGCGTTAGCAGAGACGAGGGCGCTGCTGGGAGCACAGGGGTGGCCGCAACCCAGGGCTGCGGGATGCCCGAGGAGGGGCTCTTCGCCCGCCCTGTGGGTCTGCTGGCAGGAGGTGGTGGACAGCGGGAGAGGGCGGCTCCTGGTCTCGTCACCGGGAATGGAGAGCCGGGGGCGGGGCAGTGAGCTCCTGGAATTTGGACTTTCGCCTGAGGTCAGTGGCCACAGTGTCGCGGCTGCTAGAGCAGGCTGAGTCCTATTTGCCTGTGTTTTGAGGCCCTTCCCCTGACAGCAAGAACTGGCCTCGTCTCATCCTGTGCCTGGCCTGCAGCAGCCGTTCCCTGGGTTCTCGCTGACTGAGTGGGTGAAGGGAGCGCTGGCTGCCCCCAGAGCCCGTGCCCTCGCTGCAGTGTGAGGGACGGATGAGCGGCCCGGGTTGGCGTCCTCCGGGGAGCAGGCAGGGCCGGGACCGGCCAGGCGCCAGGGCGGGAGACGCGGCTGGATTGGGGAGAATCCGAAGGCCGTGGGGCTGGGTTGGACCGTGGGAGCAGGGCGCGGTCGGAGTGACTCAAGGTTTCTCCTGTGGCTGGACGAGGCCTCACCGATGCAGGATCGTAGGTTCCCGGGGAGGCCGGGATCTCCCAGAGGAGAGGGCGTGTCCCCTGGCAGGTGTCTGGGGCTCCTGAACGTCAAGGGTGCCAGGCTGAGTCAGCCTGGCGCTGAGGAGTCATGCCCCGAGGGTCGGGGGAAGAGCGCCCTGGGCCAGGTCACAGGAAGGGTGGGAAGGGCGGCCGGAGCCCAGCGTCGGGGCTGGTGCGTGTGGATGACCGTTGGTGACTGATCTGGTAGTTCCTGAGCGTGACGGGAGCAGCCGGCCTGCTGAGGGGCCGAGGGCGAGACCACGCCTTTCCAGGTGGTTAGTCGGGAAGGGGGAGGCCCACAGAAGATGGCATCACCGCAGAAGCTTCCTGGGACAGTGGTCTCGTTTTCCAAAGGCCAGGTGGAGTGGAGTCGCTTCAGTCTGCTGGGGGAGCGTCCGAGGTCCCAGAGGCGCAGGAGAGGCGGGTCTGGGATGACAGGAGGTGACCTCCAGCCATCAGTGGATGAGCGACTCCTGGGAGGGCAGGACAGGTGTGGCCAGTGGGAGCTGAGCACGACACGCCCGTCCTTCTCTGGGGTCCTGGAGCGAGCTGGTGGGGCAGGGGCCCTCTGGGGAAGGGGCTCTGGGGCCCGATGCCCCTCTCACGGGCTCTGCTGGCCCTGACCACCGTCTGTCACAGGAGGCTCCCAAAAGGCTCTGCCCTTGGTCACAGGCACCCCTTTCCGGCACACCCCCTTCACGCCTGACCTCTGGCCCTGCTGGCCGGGGCCTTGCAGCCCCGTTCCTGACCACCGGGCACCACGTGTGGTGTGGAGCCCAGGCGAGGGGCTTCAGGAGCTCCCTGGTGTCTGGCAGCGTGGCCTCGTTAGTGACAGACTGCGGCGGCCCGGGAGGCGGTGACGCTGCTGGGGAACTCACCCCCGTCCTGCTCTCCCGCTTCTCAGAAGCGGCTGGGGTGGGAGTCCTCGGCAGGCTGCTCCGCCTTCAGAAATTATTCAGCCTCAGGCAGGATCGACGGGTTCCGGGCAATGGCTGGTGGTGAGACCCACCTGGTGCGGGACAGGTGGGACCAGGCCCACGCATTCTGCCCTCCCAGAGCCACGGCTGAGGGGCGACACACAGCCAACCTGGCGGTAGCACCACAGAGACGGAGGGTTGCCCCCTCGCTCCGGGCAGGCTGACCCGAGGGAGCCGTCGCAGGGCTGAGCCGGTGCGCGCAGGCGGACCTGGGCCCTGCTGGCGCCTCAGAGAAGCGCCCAGAGGTCCGCCCGCCTGAGCCGCCCCGCCGGGCCTCACCTCTGCCCTCTGCCCCTTCCCGCAGATCGAGGCGCTGCCCCCGGAGCTCTTCCAGTGCCGGAAGCTGCGGACCCTGCACCTGGGCAACAATGTGCTCCAGTCCCTGCCCTCGCGGGTGGGCGAGCTGACCAACTTGACCCAGATCGAGCTGCGGGGCAACCGGCTCGAGTGCCTGCCCGTGGAGCTGGGCGAGTGCCCGCTGCTCAAGCGCAGCGGCCTCGTGGTGGAGGAGGACCTGTTCAACACGCTGCCGCCCGAGGTCAAGGAGCGGCTCTGGAGGGCCGACAAGGAGCAGGCCTGAGGCGGGCGCGTGGCAGTGGGACCACCCGGCGGCCTCGGGCCGCGAACCCGGAGCGGGCGCGCAGGAGCCTGCGGCTGGGCGCTGAGCTGGGCCGGCCAGGACGGCGCGGAGGGCCGGCCCCACCCCTCTGAGACCGCCAGGGCCGGCGCGAGGGGAGACGGGCAGCTGCCCGCAAGCAGTCAGCGCCGTCCGCAGCAGTGTTTGGACAGTCAGGGCCCCTCCCGGGAGGCCGCCTCTGCCCAGAGGCCAGGCCCGCCGCAGAGGGCCAGGGCTCCAGTAGCTCTCAGTATTTATTTTCCTGCACCTCCCACCCTCCCTCCGGGTGACTTCCACATTCCCAAGAGCACGCCAGCGAGGTGGGGGCAGGCGAGGAAGGGTGAGCCGTGTCCACGGCCCTTTCCAGTGGGGTCGCTGCCTTGTGTGCCCACCAGACCGGCCGAGCGCCCAGGGTGGCCCAGCTGGGGACGGTGGCCCCAGAGGTGCGGGGCTGGGCTCCGGCGGCCCGGCCACCAGGTGGAAAGGCCAGGCCTGGGGTCACTGAATCCGTTTTAAATTTTTTTTAAGGAGAAAACATTTTTTTTTTAAGCTTTGAAAATCGAAGGTTTGGGTATTAAAAAGAAAAACATTTAAAAAAAAGGACACTAGAGGCCAGTGAGTCCGGGTCCCAGGCCGGGGCGCGCTTTCCCGCGACTGGGCCGCCGCCCGCCCGCCCCCCGGCGTCTCCGCCTCGGGGACCTTGCTCCCCAGTTCTGTCGCGTCCTCTCCCGGGCGGGGATTTTGGTTTGTTTTTTTGCCGTCCTGTTTTCTTTCTCCTCCGAGTGTCTGGGCGGGCACCCCGGCCGTGGCGGCGCGCCAGAGGGAATGTTCCGGAGCCGCCAAGAGGAGGAGACTCGTTGGCTGACCCCCGCGTCGGTGCTCCGTCCTCCGCCCGTCAGTGTTAGGAGCCAGCAGCGCACCCTGCCCGCTCGGGCTCTGCCGTGGCTCCTTCCCAGCGGGGCCGCGGGCGGCGGGCCCCCAGGCCTGGGCCCCAAGCCAGCTTCTGACCCGGTGCCTGGCACACCAGCCCCCCAGCACCTGCGGCAGGAAGCCACCTCACTTAGATGGATCCCGGGGTCCCCGCCTGAGGAGGGCCCGGGCCTTAGATCATTCACTTGGACAGTAAGGCACGTTTTAGCGTCTCTTGTCTTCACTACAATGTCCATCTGTCCGTCTGTCTATGTCCTGCGTCGTGTCCAGATGTAACCCGGAAGTGGTGTGCACTCGTGTCCGGCAGCCATGCCGCCCTCCGTCACGTGTGGGTCTGGACGTGTAGACTCGCTTCAGATATCAAATAAACGTGTAACAGAAGGTGGCCTCGAGGTCTTCGCATCGCGGGGCCCTGCCCTCAGCTCTCCTGGCCCCCTGGGCCTGCGGCCTGGCTCGTGCAGTGACCGCTGGTCACCACCCACGGAACAGTTACCTCCGCTCCTCCCTGCCCGCTGCGGCACTGCCGGCAGCTGCGAGCTGGACAGGGCGCCTGGTGCATGTCAGCACGGCCCCGGCAGGTTGCCCACGGCCACTGCGTCCTCTGTGGCCCCGTGCACCCGTGGTTTGGGCCCCCGTGGGCCTTGATGGGCCCGGCAGGGCCCTGGATTAGGAGCTGGTGGTCTCAGGTCTCGGCCCAGCCTGGCGCCCCTGTGTGGAGCCGGGCAGCTCCCTGCCTTCCTGCGGCCTCCACATCCAGGCCACTCTGTTCTCCTGGCTGCCCGGTCGGCACCCGGAAGGGCGGCCCTGTGTCCCTGCCCCTTCCGTCTGCTGAAGGTGCAGGATCAAGGCAGAAGAGCTGCCTTCCTCCCAACTCTGCCACTCATTTGCTGTGGGGCCCCAGCCCCCTTGTCTGTGGAATTGGGGTGGCGGCGGAGAGCCCTGAGGCCTATGTGGGGTGCATGTGCAGGCAGGTGGAGAGGGCCTGGCTCCTGGCTCCCAGTAAGCCACCTGTCCTCCTGGCCCTGGCAGAGGGCCCTGGGCTGACGTGGGGGCCTGGGGCAGGGCCTGTGGAGGAAGCCGAAAGGCCTGTCTGACGCTAGCCCTGGGGCTGGGGGAGGCCGGAGCTGCTGCTGGGCCCCTCCAGAGCCAGCACCGCCTCTGTCTGCCCGTGGTGGGTCTCCGACCCCTCCTGACACCCAGCCGAGACTCCTTTTTGTGCCCGACTGGGAGGCCGAGCGGGTGGCTGTGACCCCCTCTAGTCTGGAGGTGGCCTCCTCCCCACCCATCCCCACTCTCCCACCCTGCTCCAGCAGGACCCGGAGGGAGCAGGCGTGTTCTCTCAAGCCCACGGCCTTTGGGAGCGAACTGGAAACGCCTCCCACTTCCCAGGCCTGAGTAGAGTGGGAGGCCCAGCCGTTCTCCACGCTCCCCTCGCCACCCCCAGGCCCGTCCACTCTGAGTCGGGAGGTGCAGACAGTGAGATGCACCCCTCGCATCCACCACAAGCCGCTGCTAACATTCGATGGCTCCCGGGCGGCACCCGGGGGGCCAAGCTCTCTCAGCAGCACAGCAGCCCCCCACCTGGAGGTACTTCTCGCACCCCCAGTTTCCAGGTGGGGAAAGTAAGGCCTGGGTGTGGGCAGGACCCTGTTGGCCTAGCCAAGCCCCCTCAATAGCCTGTGTTGGGGCTCCCCGGGGAGTGGCTGGTCCAAAGTGAGTGGGCGTCCGTCCTGCAGCTGGGGGCTGTTGGGGGTCCCGTGTCGGCTGGCCGTGGCGATTTTCCCCAAAGGGGCCTGTCTCCAGCCTGCCGGCCTCGACCAGGAACTTCGGCCCGCTCCGGCTCTGGCTCCAGGTGGGGCTCTCCTTCCTCCAGCCCCGCAGCTCTCAGTTCTACTGCTCGGTGGCCCAGAAAACACGACTTGACCGGGGGCCAAGGCTCCCGAGGTCTGAGCTGGCGGCTTTCTCCCGAGACACTGTGTCCCTGCGCTGATCACAAGTGTCATTTCAGGGAAGGCCAGTGGCTGGTTTTCAGAAGCTGCAGCCAGAACGGTCAGTACTAGCAGGTCCAGCCGGCTGCGAGGGTGGGTGACTGCGGCCTTCATTGCGCCAGCCAGCCGGAGCTACCAAGCACCCTGGGCCCGAGGGTGGGCTGGGCAGCGTGGCCTCTGGGCCTGCCTCCCGGAGGTGTCCTCTCCTACCTTTCCCCAGCTGCAGACTGACAGACACTCCAGTTCTCCCCCCAGGACCTGGCCATCAGGACCAGCTGGGAGGGGCCCTGGCAGTTCTCTACCTTGGGGACGCAAACCCACTGCAGGCAGATGTGCTGGTCCCCCAGATCTGCCCTGCAGCTCCCCTCCAGGATTTGGTGCCTGTGTCCAGGCAGTGACTTTTTAATCCTCCATCAAGGTCTGTGAGGGGCAGACGGGACAGGTCAGTGGTGACACTGGGCAGGACACGCCTTGCCCCCAAGTGAGCCGCCCCGGCTGGGGGTGGTTCTGGGAAGAATGGGTGGGGGAGCAGTTAAAAGATGGCCACCAGGAAGCGCTGATCCTGGATTAGCAGGGAACTGACCCACTTTGAGGCTGGGCGGGAGCCAAAAGTGAGGGCCAGCAGGGAAGCTCCTGGGGTCCAACTCACAGGGGGCCCAGCTTGTGGGGGCACAGGCAGGCATGTGCACACTGGGGGCTGGAGGGGCCAAGGCTGGATGGGGTTTTCTCTGGCTAGGAAAGGGTTAAGTCCTCTGTGGCCACCCAGTGGCTCTGGCCACTCCTCCTGAACTTCCCCCATCTCCAACCTTGGTGCACAGCCTTCGTGAGCCCTGCCGCCCTCATGGCCAGCCTGAGCCCCACGCAGCTCCAGAAGGTAGGGGCCTGCAGGTGGGAGGCCAGATGGAATGGGAGCCCCCCCCCCAGACCCCTGGGAGTTCCCTGCTCCGACTCTACCCCATCCCCTCCCACTTTACAGAAGAGGAAACTTTAGCCCAGAGGGATGGATTTCCAGCTGTGGCCTCCAACTTCCGCAAGCTCAGCCAGGGGCGTCCTGGCCACAGGACCTAGGGTGGGGCGGGCTTGTGTGTGTGACCAAAACTGGTCTCCAGTCCCGGCTGGGGAGGGGGAGGCAGCGAGGGGCGGGTGGGGGAAGGGACCGCCCCTCCAGCCAGCCAGGCTCCTGCCTGTGTCCCAACAGGAAGGGCTAACTCCCGGGAATCACTGCCACACAGACGTTTTAAAAACATGACCTTGTTTGTTCCTGATGGCAAGAGAAAATGCAGAAGGTTATGGACAAGCTCAGAGCAGGGCCCTCCCTGGTGGTGCAGCAGGTTAAAGCCCAGCACTGGGAAGCTGTCCGAGGCCACTGCAGCAGGAGTTCATTGCCCAGCCAGGGAGTGACCCACAGGGCGCAGCAGACCTCTCCTGTCTCCCCGCTGCTCCCCTCAGCAGTGTGTTTCCGTGGATCTGCCTGTCCTGCTCCCCAGTCTGTCTCTGTGAACCCTTTTACTGCCCCGCACCTCTGGCCTGCACCCCAGTTTTTGCGTGCATAAATAAATCAATTAAAAAAAAAAAGCTCGAAGCAGAGCATTAAAACCACCCATAAATGCAACACTGAGAGCTAACACTTTGGTAAAAAGCCCTGGAATCTTCTAAAAGAGCCATTGTGATTCCCACTGCTTATCAAGTGCTTGCCATGTGCTGTGAAGGGGGCACCCTGCTCTCCCCCACTTGGTAGTCTGAGGTCGGAGGAGAGAACGCCGGCCCCAGATCTCACAGCGCTGGTGTCTCGGAGCAGATTCCCGGGTCAGTGGTCTCGTCTGCACAGGACTTCTGGCTATGCTGGTCCAGGAACATAAAGCATACTTACTGACCAAATCTGTTGGGCCCCAGCCTGCCGACAAGGCTCAGTGAACACCCCGGTGTACAGCTTTGCCCCTGTTTGCCAGTCTCAAGAGAAGGCCTTGCAGTGTGCAGGCCAAGGGCATTTTTGCTGCGGGTGACCCACCTGCCCAGGAGGCTGGAGGCCGACGCAGACACGGGCATTACGTTTCTAGCCTGCATGGCAGCTCAGAGGCAGAGCAGCCCGGGCTGGGGTGGCGAGCGCCCAGCGTCCTGTGCTGAAGCCAGAACTGGGCATCCACGGGGTGGGGGTAGAAATGGTCCCCTGAAATCAGACACTTCACAGTGATGACGAGAAGGGTCATGCAGTGTCCCTGCTGAGATTGACTGTATACTGCTCTGTAAGCAGAAATGCAGATCTTCTTTCTCTTCTGCATCTTAGTTACCTCAGTGTAGTTACCTCAGGGCTGCAGTGAGTCAGAAGAAGCCGTGTGCTAACCCCCTCTGGCTGCCTGGGCACTCTGGGAAAGCCCAGCTCCCGCCTGGCCAGTCCCCGGGCCCGTGTCCCTCCAGAGCTCAGGGCCTCAGGCTTCCTGCTCCCTTTCACTTTCTTTAAAAAAAAAAAAATTATTGGCCCTCCCTGGTGGCGCAACGGGTTAAAGCGCAGCGCTGAGAAGCTAAAGCCGCTTCCGCATGAGTTGGATTCCTGCCTGCCCCGCAGGTGACCACATGGCGCGGCAGACCTCTCCTGACCGCCCGCTGCTCCCCTCAGCAATGTACTTTGTCGATTTGCCTGTTCTGCTCCCCGCTCTGTCTCTGGTGAATCCTCTCACCGCCCCTGAGCCTCTGGCCTGTACCCCAGTTCTGTATGTACAAATAAATACATCTTTTAAAAAAATAAAAAATAAATAAATAAAATAAAATAATTTTTTAAAAAATTAAAAAAAAATTATACATATAAGAGTTGGGGTATAGCGGGGTGGGGTGAGAGGATCCACCAGAGAGCAGGACAGACAGATCCACTATATCCACTGCTGAGGGGAGCAGCGGGGAGACTGAAGAGGTCTGCTGCGCCCCGCCCGGTGGGTCACTCCCTGGCCGGGGATGGAGCCCAGGCTGCGGTGGCTGCGACAGCTCTGCAGTGCTGAGAGGTACCCCCTTGCGCCCCCAGAGGCGAGAATGCCCCTGCCCTGTTGGTTCCTGTGACCCTACGGACTGACGGATGCTTCCTCCTAGGCCAGGCCTCCTCAGACCCTCACCCTCCCGGCCCGGTGGCCACTGGCTGCTTCTGCCTTTGGGTCTCTCGCCCGCTCTTGCCCTCCTTGCACGCAGCGCTGTGCTGGCATGTCCACCTGTGTCACCTGTCACTACACTGTCGCTGGACTGAGTCCCCGAGAGGGGGCGTGGTGATGGGCTTGGCTGTCAAGGTATCTCCTGCTCCCGAAACCATGTCCGAACACAGTGGACGGTCAGTCAGTGTTCGTTGAATAAGAGAATGAGGTTGCCTTTCCATCAAGCCCGCTGGGGGGAAAGGGAGGGGACCCCTCAGCCCCACTCCCCCCCAACCTTCCTTCAAGCCAACTCTGAAGGCGCCTGGCTGGGTGCTCAGGGTGGGGAGGGAGCAGAGCCCCGACAGGACAGTTGTCACGGCCCCGCAGCTGCGGATCCGGGGTGATCTCCTAAAGGAAGCCTGAGTCTCGTTCCTGCCTGCAGTTCCGGGAGGACGGGTACCTGGTGCTGGAGGGGTTCTTGTCTGCAGCCGAGTGTGCGGCTTTGCGCCAGCGGGTCGGCGAGATCATGGCTGAGATGGACGTCCCTCTCCACTGCCGCACGGTATTTTCCACCCAGGAAGATGAGCAGCTGCAAGCCCAGGTGGGTGGCTGGTGCAGGGGAGAGGGGCATCTGTTCTTTGATGGGGGGCTCAGCTCCAGCCAGAGTGGCAGCCTGGGAGGGGCCTAAGGCCCTGGGTTTGTTCTCTCTGATAAGGCGTCGGGCCCCAGAGCCTGCCTGGGCCAGCCTGCTCTAGGCCTATTGCCCTGTACATGCATTTCCACCTTCACTGCGAATCCGTGCCCCTCCTGGGCAGGTGGGGGACGGGGCTGGACTCCCTTGCCCCAGGTTGCCACTTGTGTTGGACTTAGATCTGACACAGGTTCCCCTGGCCTGAGCTTCCTAAGGCGTTCTCCAGTGTGGCCAGCAACCCCGAAGGAGCCCAGAGATTCTAAGGGGCTCCAGGGTATAAATCTTAGCCCCCAAGGAGACTAGAAACTGCTGTCCCCCACCCCCACCCCGCAGGTGACCTAGTGGACCCCACCCTTACACCGAGACTTGGGCCGTCAAAAGTAGATGGCTTGGGCAGTTCATTCACCCCACCTGCCTCCCAGACCCCGCCCACCGCAGTAGCGGGCGCACACCGGCCGGGGAGCTCCTGCCCTCTGCCGGCCGGAGAGGGGATGACAGGGCCCGAAGCCTGGCCGGCAGACTCGGAGGGGAACGTGCCCTAGCTGAGTGTCCTTCAGCCCTTTGAGGGAAAGTAGAGTCAGGCTCCTGTGCCCAGGACGGGTCACTCAGAAGCTCCGAGGAGCGAAGGGGCCATCCTCTGACCCCGAAGCAGCCTTCTGAGAACTCCGAGACCAGCAGGCTGGGGAGGAGGTAGAAGGAGCCTGCCTGTCGGGGTTAGAGTGCCAGGCGCCCCTTAACCCCCTCCCGCACTGGTGTTATGAAAGACTGAAGTAGGCATTAGAGGAAGAGATCAGTGACCTGCCCAGTGCGCCCTTGAGCTAACCCCACCGTTCTCGTGAGTTACAGTGAGTCCTCGCTAGCATCATCCGTAGACTCTCAGAAACTATGACTTTAAGTGAAGCGATAAATAACGAAACAAATCTCACCAGTGGCTGGTGGGCATCAGGGAGGATGCACTGCCTAGGGCATAGCTCTGCCACTACCAGCAAACTCGAAAAAAGGCCCCGGTGCCTCTAACATGGAACAGTCATTTGTACCCACTCATTCGTGCACTCGTTCATTTTCTGGTCCTTTCATACCAACTTGGGTGGGTGGCCAGAGCCTGTCCTGACACCTCAGGGTGCAAGGCAGAAGCCCCCCAGATGGGGTGTCCATCGGGGCGCATTGCACATCCCCTAGTCCCTCAGGCTGGGCCCGCGGAGACCCAGGTGAGCCTCCTGGGCCCGTCCTGCTGTGCCAGAGACAGCACACGCAGGCTGGGGGATGTGCACATTCCAGACCACAGCCCCCGCCAGGAGGCCACTTTTGGCTTCCTCGTCCAGTGAGGCGCCGAGAATAAAACACCCGGGGCCTGCTGTTGTGACCCGCTGCACAGTGCGGCACGCAGGGGGCGCTTGCCCGGAGCCGGACAGCCCGCTGTCTGGCAGACTCCGCGGTGCCCTGAGAACCTGTTGTGCCTGATCTGTGAGCCTTCTGCAGTGTTCCTCACTGCCCGGGGCGTGGGGCTCTGGGCCTTCTTTCAGCCGGTCGGCCCCTCACTGGCTCTGGTGAATGAGCTCTCTACAAGATCGTGTTCAGTGTGTTGCCTCTGGGGCTGTCTCAGTGCTCCCCTGACTTGTTCTCGCACCTTGATCCTGCCGAGGGCCACGGATGTGGAGGAGGGGGCGGGAAGCCACAACTTTCCGTTTTCGGTGGGACGGGCTTTGAAAAGGCTGGCAGGTTGCAGGCCACAGCGGAGGGGGGCTCCCACTTGGGGAGCCCAGGTCGGGGCCACCACGCAGCAAGGCAGGGAGACGTGGGTAGGGTTGTGAGCCACGAGGAAGACACGGGCACCTTCCGGGAGCTTCACTTCCTCAGGGTGCTAAGACACATCAGACGTGACGTTAAAACCCAGGAGGGGATACGGAAACAGCAGAGGAATAGCTGCATTTGTCCATCTGAGACGGGCCCCGTGACATTAATAAAAGCAGGTGCTCGTGTGGCACTGAGTACATCCAGGGACTGTTCTAGTGCCTTCGGAGTGGCATGTCATCCCTATCACCCCGCTCTAAGAGACAACTACCGCGTCTATGTTCTTCAAGAAGGTGGGTGACGTGACCAAGGTCACACAGCGCGTCACTGGCAGTCTGGCTCAGGCCCCAGGCAGTTAATCTCGGGGTGTACGCCCTCAAAGCTCGGGGTGTGCGCCCTCGACGGCTCTAAGACTGGTCTCTCCTGAAGCCTCCAACAGTCCTTTTAGTCTCCTTTAACCCATGAGGAAAGTGAAGCTTCGGGAGGTGAAACCAGTGGCCCAAGGCTCCCTCCCCGGAGGCAGGCCTGCTTGATTTTTGTGCTGTGTCTAAACCCCAATACTAGCAAGTGTCCAAATCACGTGATTTTGTTTCTAAGAAATTCCACGCCTCAGGCTTCCTGCTGTGTGTGCCCCTGCCACATGGGCTCCCGTCCACGGTGTGCCTCAGTGGATGGGGCAGGGGGTGCCCCCGTTCCGTGGCCTCCTGGGTGGGACCCTCTGAGTCCTCTGGCCTCTGCCATGCCCGGCTCTGGCCCCGGGATGTTCTCTCAGCCCCTCTGATGTCCCCTTCCCACAGGGCAGCGCAGACTACTTCTTGAGTAGTGGTGACAAGATTCGGTTCTTTTTTGAGAAAGGCGTTTTTGACCAGAAAGGTTTGGAGTTGGGCCCAAGTGGTGGGGGGCGAGGGGGCTGGGCTTGGGCATCTGCCCCCGTGGGGAGGGTGCTGAGGCACAGTGCCCATGGGAGGTGGAAGGCTGGCTCCGACCATCCCTATTTCACCCTGTTCCTGTGCCACAGGAAATTTCCTGGTGCCTCCAGAGAAAGCCATTAATAAAATCGGCCATGGTAAGGAGGAGTCCAGGGGAAGGGGAGTGGGGAAACTGAGGCCTGAAGAGCAGTGCGGGTGTCTCCAGTGCCTACAGGAAGTCAGTGGCAAATGGCACTTCTGTATCTCGTGATGCCAGTCTCATGACATGGCACTGGGAAGTGGGGTCCCCCTGAGCACCCTCCCACAGAGGTGGCATGCGTGGGCCCTCAGCTTTCCATGCTTGGCCTGGGGATGGTCCAGGCCTGCGGCACGAGGCCTCCTGGGTCTTGCTGCTTCCTGGACCTCCTTAAGAAGCGTTCACATGTTGATGAGACCCCAAAGCAAGCTAGAAATCCCGGTCCCCCCAGGATCTTATATCATTTATCTGGTAGCTGCTTTTCTTTTTAACAAGAGAAGGAATTCACATATATTTATTGGCTTTTCCAGTAAGTGTCAGTCCTAGAGGGACACGGCATGATGCACGGCATGATGTCCTGCAGCCTGAGCAGGGATGTGGTGCCCCCCCCCCTGCTGTTTCCATGGGAATGCGTCCGCCCCCAGGAGGCTGCAGTTTATCCTCTTCACCACCAGGAGGCACTGTGCCTGCCTTTGTTTAGTGCATAGAATCACATCTCCGTTTCATGCCAGCCCAAACACCTTCAGTTCTGAGAGCTGTGGGCCCCCCTGGTTCCAGAGAGCCCACAGTAACAGTCATGGACTCAGCCTTCCAGCCAAATGCCGTTCCCAGCAACCTCCCACCCCACCGGGGCTCCATGTTGGTGGCAAGAGGCTGCTTATTTTTAAGCTTCAAGTTACACACTGCAGCGTCATAAAAACAGCGCGGACACCACGGGACCTCAAATTTACCAGCAAGACCACTCTCAGGCGCCGTCCAGTGGGATTCAGCGTGCCCAACCCTTGCTTTCTATAGTAGCAATAATGCAAACAGTGGTCAGAGCGGCCACCCCGACCGGGCCACCTGGGCTATGGCTGTGTCTGGAGAGCTGGTCCCTCCATGTCACAGTCAAAGTGGCAAAGTGAGGGGCCCCTTCCAGTCAGGGCTCCAGGGAGCTCCCAGATGGTTACAGGTCAGGGCTACGGTCGTACGGTCGTGGGAAGGTGGGTGCAGGTGGGAGCATCACTCGGCTATAAAGGCAGAGAACTTTCAGCTCACCACAGGGGACACCGACTGCACGGGAGGGCACGTGGGAGAGGCTGGTGCTGGGTGCCACGGGGCGCGTGGGGGCTGGGGACTGCCCATCAGCCCACCTCTGTCCTGCAGCTCTGCACGCCCACGACCCTGTCTTCAGGCGTGTCACACACTCCCCGAAGGTGCAGGTGAGCACAGGTGTGGGTGTGGGCCGGGCCGGACGTGAAGGGACAGGCGGCCACGCGAAGGTCACGCAACCTGTGCTCCTCCCAGGCCCTGGTCAGAAGCCTGGGTCTCCAGATGCCCGTGGTGGTGCAGAGCATGTACATCTTCAAGGTGAGCGCCTCGCCCTGCCAGCCTCTGCTTCCCAGGGGCAGGTTTACTTGCAAGTTGGGGAACAACATGTAAAATTAGTCTCCCCTGGCTTAGGCAGCTGGTACTTCCGGGAGGGGGGAAGGGGATCCCTTGGACTCCTTCCTTCCCTGACGAAATACCGCCCCTGGATTTCAAGGCCCAGCTCTGGCTGCGTCGTTAGGGCCGCGGGACAGGCTGGGCCTGCTGCCCTGTGGGTAGTTTTGTGTCTCAGCCCTCCTGGCCCTGGATCCCAGCGGTTGCCTGACGGCTGGGTGCTAACGTGCAGCCCTTGGAGGTGACCACAGGTGCCAGGGAAGAGCATGCCACAAGCCAGAGTGGGCCTCCGCTCCCCGAGTGCCTGGCCTTACTGGCTGCTTCCTTCCTTGCAGCAACCGCACCTTGGTGGCGAAGGTGAGCCGGGAGCAGGCCCAGCCACGGCCGTGGTGGGAGATGTGGGGCCAGAGGGGTTGCCGGGTCTTCAGAGGGAGGGGGTGAGCCTGTGCTGGGGTGTCAGAGGGCCTGGGCTGTGGGGGCGCCTCCCACCCGTCTGCAGCTGAGGACTGGGAGGTGTCCTGGAGTCTTGGCACAGTGGGTTCTGGACCTGGCTGAAACTCCTGGCTGGTTAAAAACAGACACCTGGACCCCATTTCTTGAGTCAGTAGGGGTGCCAGGGCTGGGAATTTTTTTTTATTTATACAAGAATTGGGTATAGGACAGACGTGCGAGGTGTGAGAGGATTCACCAGAGACAGGGTGGGGAGCAGAACACGTGGATCTACTGAAGTTCACTGCTGAGGGGAGCAGCGGGGAGCAGGTGAGGTCTGCTGCGCCATGTGGGTCAGCTCCCTGCCGGGGGTTGAACTCAGGCTGTAGTTGGCTGCAGACAGCTTCATAGAGCCAAGACCTCAACCCCTGCACCACCTGGGAGGCCCCAGAATCTGTATTTTCAACCAGTTTGCTGGACCACTATCTTCGCCTAGCAGTGGCTGATCTAATTCCAAACCCCACCAGATGTACAGTTATCCTTTGCAGCCTTCTCCGTGGGCAGTTCTCCACCTTTGCTTAAATACCTCCGGTGATGGGGAGCTCACCACCTTGCAGGCAGTTCTTTCCTTCCTCGCATGAACCCAAATGGGCCGCCCCCAGAGGCCCCTTTCTCCCCACTATTCAGGGCAAGGGTGGCCCTGAGCGATGACCCGGGTCCAGGACCCCCACTTCCACTCGTCACTCCTCCAAATCCTTTGAGGCCCCGACATTAGGACACCGTCCTCCAGAGTCAAGTCCCCCTTCAGCTGGGTGCTTAGCAAACAGCTTTCCCGCGGGGGGTTGGCGGGGGAGAGGACTGCGGTCCTTTGTTCACTGGCTCCGTCGTCCTGGCGGGCCCCAGTGTCACAGGGAGGGGCCAGGAGGTGAAGGTGTGCTCTGTCCCCCGCGGGGCCCCCTCCTGGTCTCACTGGGGGCTCGCACAGCGCCCACGGGGGCTCGGCCCTGGCTAGCAGGGTGCCGTAACGGGCCCTTTCCACTCAGCATCTCACGGCTCCCTCCAGTCACCCCATGAAGCGGGTCTACCATGGGGCCGCTTGATGGCTTAGGAAGTGGAAGTTTCAAAAGGTTCCGTCTCCTGCCCAGGGTATCCGGGCCAGGAGGTGTGAGAGTCTAACGGATGGTGGGAGGCTGGGCCTGGAGGGCCCAGAGACGGGGCCCAGGGAGGAAGGCCAGCTGCTCACGCCCAGGCGGCGTCCCAGTCACGGCTCACCAGGACGCCTCCTTCCTGTACACGGAGCCCCTGGGCCGGGTGCTGGGCCTGTGGATCGCGCTGGAGGACGCCACGCTGGAGAACGGCTGCCTCTGGTTCATCCCCGGCTCCCACACTGGTGAGGACACCTGTGTCTCCCACCCCCCAGACGGACTCAGAAGAAAGGGGGGTAGAGGCTTCACCTGGGCCTGGGCCCGCAGGTGGAGTGTCCAGAAGGATGGTCCGGGCACCCGCGGGCTCAGTGACGGGCACCAGCTTCCTGGGGGTGGAGCCAGCCCGGGATGACCACCTCTTTGTGCCTGCACCTGTGCAGAGAGGTAGGTGGGCGGCCCAGAGGGCAGGAGGCCGCACCTGTGGTGTGACCACCCAGCTCAATCCTGTGGGCCACAGAATGAGGGGAGGGGGGTGGCGGGAGAGGCGCTGGCCCAACGGAGGGTCTCCGGATCAGTCGGGCGGGGGTCCAGACTCCGGAGGGGCTCTCTTAGGGTAAATAGCAGAATTGAGCCTCAGTTTCCCCCACTGTCAAGTGGGGAGATACACAGAGGGCAGACGATGGGTGCCTGGAGCCGCCGCAAGTGTACCCCTTGCCATTCAGACAACTCAGGTTCCCTCAGACTCTGCGGGGTGTGCCCAGCGCAGTACGGGGCGCAGACTTGGCGGGTTCTGGGCGCACCCAAGGGAGCCCGGGCCGCAGCCGGTGGAGCCTGACCCCCGGGAGCCCGCAGCAGCCCGGGCTAGCAGGCCAGGAGTGGCGCAGACAGGCAGGGAGGTGGCCGTCCGCCGCCCTGAGGTGGTGCGGGGCTGGGTGCTCCTCGCCTCTTGCGTCCCGCAGGGGCCGTGGTCCTCATCCATGGGGAAGTGGTCCACAAGAGTGAGCGGAACCTGTCAGGCCGCTCACGACATGCCTACACTTTCCACCTCATGGAGGCCTCGGGCACCGTCTGGAGCCCCGACAACTGGTAGGTGGCAAGGTGCGGGCGTCTGGACAGCGTCCTGAAGCGGTCCCGGCCGGGCACAGCGGTGCTGCATCTCAGGGTCATCTCCGCTGTCCCTGCAGGCTCCAGCCAACAGCAGAGCTGCCCTTCCCCTCCCTGTACACCTAAGGCCCCTGCAGGGGAGGAGCATGTGGCCCGTGGCCCCCGCCAGGCTGCAGCTGAGGTGGCAGCTCTCTCCGGGCTTCCTGCTCTGGCGTCTGAGACCCTGGGCCCTGCAGCTGGTCGGCTCCACGCGGAAGCAGGGCCTGGGCTGGAGCCTGATTTTCGAAGACCCTGCCTCCGCCTCTGCTCCTCACATAGAGTGCCCCCCCCACCACACAGCGCCCCCCCACCACAAAGCGCCCCCCCCAGCTTCTCTGCCGCTCTCGCCCTTCTCTCCTTGTACTGATGATTACAGGACAAGACAATAAAAACCATCTCTGAATGTACCTTCTAGGTCTTTCTTTCCCATGCAGCCCTGCTGGGGAGGCCAGCCTGACTTGCAGCACAGTAATTGCCACTTAGTGGGCATTCATGGTGCCAGGAGTGCCATCCTCCCACCCATGGGCCTCCCAGCAGGTGAGCTCAGCTCTCTGCGTGCGAGAGGAAGCCGCGGAGACGTGGGCAGGCTGAGTGCCAGCCAGGCCCCATGACCTTCCTGCAGAGAGGTCGGCCTGACCCAGAGCGGGGATAGTGCTCTGCATCCCTGCTTGGAGGGGCGGGGAAGGAGACGGGGGTGGAGCCCGGGGTCCTGAGTTCTGGTTCTGGGCTGAAGCCCCATCTCGGGGCCCACTTGCACCCTCAAAGGACCCGACTTGCCTCCCATGGTCCCTCCTACTTGGGATGCACCTGCTTAGCTGGGGGCCGGCCCAGACGCTGCTAGCAAGGGGCGTGTCACTGGCTGATTCCAGGCCACAGATGTGTTCAGTCTGGGCCTCAAGAGTTTTCTGAAAAACATTTTAAAATTGGGAGATGTCATCTGCGGAGCCAGGCTTCTAAGTTTCCTTGAAGGAAGCGGCCCGCACTCCCCTAGAGGTGTCCTCGGGGTCACCTGTCCTGGTCCCATTCCCTGAATTTCCCACCTGGCTGCGGTAGCCAAACCAGTTTGTAACCCGATCTCTAGCTCTTCCCCGACCCAATGTGGAGATAAACCAAGGCCCAGAGCCCAGGGCCAGCCCAGACCCTCACTCCCGAGGCACAGCCGGCGCTGATCCCCCTCAGCTGCAGAGGGGCCGAGGGGGTGGGCTTGTTAAATCTCCTTTGCCCGAGAGGAATGCTCGGTGCTTCCCTCAAAGGCAGGGACTTGGCAGCGACTGGCTGCTGGCGGGAAGCAGCAGGAGCTCCCTGGGGCTCTGCTCCTGGCTTCTGGCCTTGGTGGGCCAAAGTTCTCGCTCTGCCCACTGGGCCACTCCCTGCCAGGTGAGGTAAGAAGTGGGGAGAACCTTGCCCGGGCACTGATGGGGAGCGTTCACCCATTCCTCCAGGCTGGCACAGGGTTGTGCTGAGGAACCAGGCAGTCAGCACAGGTGGTGGCCCTCCTGGAGAGCAAGGCAGCTCGGTCAGGGAGGGCCGCCAGCCCCTCGGCGCTCACTCCGTGTGAAGAGAACAGACAGACCCGTCTCAACGGGGCCATGAGCGGCCCAGCCACCCTCCTTCGGCAGCACTCAGCCAGCAGCCACAGAGGCATTGTGAGGTGAGGCTGGACCCCGTCTCCTGCAAGCAATGAGCCCGTCCCACCTCCCCCCTGCAGCTTACTAGCTCTCACGGGACAAACCACGAGCACAGACTATCCTTTAGGGTTCTGGTCCAAATGAAGCAGGGGAGCAGAGGTCACTCTGGCCTCCAACCACCATGCATAAACCCCCCTGGCTTGCCAGGGTTTTTGCTGAGATGAGGACGGGACTTGCCCTTACTGATCGCCCAGGGTGGGCCGGCGGGCTGGAGACTCCGCACCCCTCACCTCCCGGGTCCTCACAGCCCTGGAGGTGTGAGCTGTTACTCCCATTTTGCAGTCTGGAGAACTGGGGCTCAGAGTGGTCAAGCCGCTCACCCACAGTCAGTCAGAGAGGATTCTGACCACAATCGTTTGGGCACCAGGTCCCGAGGGTTACCAAGCCATTGCTCGACCCCCTCCAGTGCCCACTGAAGACCCCCCCACCCCGGGGACCACAGGGTGGGCCCTGACGCACGCTTGGGTCTTTGAGTCGTGCTGTCCTTTAAGCCAGTTTGCTTTTTAAATATCAGTAAAATGAAAACCAGGGGCGCTTTGATTTTTTATTTCGAATCTCAATCAACTGAAAAATCAAATCTGCTTTTCACTCCTTGGCTCTTCACACCCAAGTGGCTGGCCACTGTGGGGCCCATCTGCATCCTCTCTGTGTCTGCTCCCCCTCGCTTCTGCACAGCAGCTAGGCCATCAGCAGTATCAGGAGGTAGAGAGGCAAAAGGAGATTGTCTATCTGTGTCGTGTATGCCTCTAAGAGGGACACCGTGCTGATGGACCCCAAAATCCACGCATAACTGTAGTTGAGGTCCACTCCACTGTCAAAGATTAAGATCAGAGCTACAGAAATGATCTGAGCAAATATAGACGTCATGGTGCCCTCAAAAGTCTTTTTGGTTCCAGGCCAGCGTATTTCCCCGATGGTGCTGCCGAAGATGGAGGCCACTGTATCTCCCACCCCCACTGCCAGGACGCCCGCGTAGGGGACTAGGGCCCTTGCCCCCCCCAGGCTACCTTTTTGCGTGCAGGGTCTGGGGACCAGCCAAACGGGAAGAGACATGCCCAGGAGCAGGTAGATGTGCGTCAGGATGAGCGGCCCGCTGTCGCGTTCATCCAGAAAGAGGGACAGGAGGCTCCGCAGAGTGTGGCCCAGGGGCTTGATGCGGAAGTAGCGCACGTACTCCAGGAAGATGAAGACTGCCAGACACACGGTGGCGGCCACGTAGAGCAGCGGCCGGTCAAAGATGATACCTGGGATGTAGGTGGCCACCACAATGAAGTGGAAATACTTCCGGGCTATAGTGGGGGCCTGGTGCTTCTTGGACTCAGAAGATGACCGCTTGGCATTCTGGTACAGTACCACCAGGCAGGCCAGGGTGGCCAGCAGAGACCAGTAGGCGAGGAGGTAGATGCGAGTGTCCGTCTGGAAGAGGAACTGGAGAAGCCAGAGCAGGGGGTTCCTGCGGATGAGCCGGTGCAGCCATGGCAGGACCACACCTAGGCCCAGCACACAGGTCATGAGGTGGAAGAAGATGGAGGAGGCCCAGGTGGCTGAGTCCATAAAGACAAAGAGGGTGCTGAAGAAGATGCCCATGAGCACCATCCCCACCACCACCACCAGCAGGAAGAAGTCCACTGGGTCCCCCTGGCTTTCCACCACCGTCAGAGAGCGCTTGATGAGCTGGTTGAGAACGAAGCTGATGCCACCCAGCACCAGCAGTGCCTCCCCCGGGGTAAAGCAGCGGGGCAGCAAGTACAGCAGGATCATGTTGAGGTAGACGAAGATCAGCAGGACCTCCAGGACCTCAATCACCTCTCCCACGCTCAGCGAGTGCTTCATGATGTAAATGATGACGCCTCCGGCCAAGCCCGAGATGACGCAAGTGTTGGTGGGCACTGGGCGAGTGATGCCCAGGGCCAACACTGACGAGAAGAGAGCCACTGCCATGCCCGTGGCCGCCACCACGACTCCAAAGCGCTCGAAGTAGGGGTTCTCCGCAGCCTGGCAGCGCTCCTTCATGACCAGTCCGAGCAAAGGCATGACCATGGAGGCGGGCAGCAGGCCACTGTTCGCGGACATTCGGAACTGGAAAACCGCACTTCCCTGCTGGAGCAGCCGGTCCCACTTGTACTGGACGTAGAACGCCTGCACCGCCAGGGCCACGGCGCACCACGAGTACCGGTCCCAGACGGCGGCGTGGACGCTCAGCACCATGGCGAACACCACGGCCGCCTCTGCCAGCACCGAGCCGCTCAGCGGAGGCCCCGCGCCCGGGGCCGGGGGCGCGCACTCGCGGGTCATGGCTCTAGACCTGGGACCCCGAGGTGACCAGGGGCGCCGTGGGCTCTGGGCCCCTCAGTCCCTCCAGGCAGACAGCGGCGGCTTCAGTCAGCCAGCACCGGCTCCCTCCGTCCTCCCGCCGCGAGGGTGAGGCTCCCCCGTAGGCCACTCTCCGCGGCCCCGGAGCCG
>NW_004567107.1:3956794-4007073 GCF_000260355.1 Condylura cristata | reverse complement strand
GGGCGAAGCCCGGCTGTGGGGGCGGGCGAGGAGACGGGAGGCAGTTGCGTCCAAACGGTCCCCGCGCGCGGGGGTCTGGAGGGACTTCTCCCAGAAGGGGGCCGGTGCCCGGGTGCCCGCCCCAGCGCCGGCCCCCGGGCTCCGCACGCCGCCGGCCTCCCTCCAGCAGGCCTCCTTCCCACCAGCGCGTCCCTGGGCGCCCCCTCCCCCGCGCTTCCTCGTCGGGCCCTGGAGCTCCCTCGAGGCGCTACGGGGCGCTTGGCGGTGGCGGGAGGAGCCCCCGCCCGGGTCCCCCTGCAGCTCCCCTGCCTGCCCCGCGACGCTGCCGGGGCTCTCCATGTGCTCTCGCTTGGGGCCCTTTCGGGTGGCGCCCAGCACCTCCCTGCAGTTTCTGGGCTCTCTCCCGGCGCAACCTTTCATTCATCCAGCCACTCGTCAGGGCGTGTGTTGGTCCCCCGCGGACACCCCCAAACCCTCGGTGCCTCCCGGGCACCGGCCTTCGGTTTTTGAAAACTGCAGCTTTCCCCGGGCGGGCGCTCACCGGCGCGGGTCGGGACGCGGGCGAAGCTTTCTAGGCGCGGGCGCGCGGGCTGCTCCCCACCCGGGAGGCGCCCTGTGTTTTCCGGGGGCTCGAGAACAGACCCAGCTGAGCACTGGCGAAGTTTGGCGAGCGAGGGTTCAGCCTTGCCGACTCCAGAGCTTTTAACCCGACACCGCCACGCCGTCATCTTCCACCTTAGCGCTTCCAGTGCCTTCCACGCTCCCTGCTAGCCTCCTAGACGGAAACATCCCAGTCTCCTAGGTCCCGGCGGCCATGGCCGCCGTGGCCCCCCACTTTCTTTGGTCTTGTACGCAGTGTGCGCGAGCCCCAGGAGAGCATGTAAAAGATTCAGTGAATACTGACTGCAAATACTGCCCACCGTCCCTGGTAGCACTTCCTTCGCCTCGCAGGCAGTTCGAGGTTTTCTTTGGAATCTCACGGAGCCCTGTGATGACTAGTTTGCTTTTTCCTCCTCTGCGGTTTCTCCGCTGCTTTCATCAGGCACCTTGTGGTCAGGGTGCGCTCTTTCCTAGCCTCACTGCATTCATTGCGGAGCTTGGGTACAGAAGGTGTGTTCGTTAATGAATAAGAACAAGGGATGGAGAGGGGAGGTTTGCCTAAAAGGTGCTTTGATCATCTTGGGGAACCTGTCAAGCCCCTATCTGAAGGTGGAAGAAATGACTAGGGTTTGGGGGGCCGCTTTGCGCATTTCGTCCCCTGTTGGAAGCGCAAGCTACTCCAGCAGCTCGCCCCTTCCTGATCACTAGCCTAGAGGTCTGGCCGAAGCGAAAACTTAGTTCTTGTCCTGGTGCCCGCTGCTCTGCAGATGACTTCACATCGGAACCCGGTTCTCCGAAAGGGAACCCCTTTCAGAGTAGTGTCCACTTGATTTTCTGGTTTCTGTTGTGTATTTTAATATGAGTTAGCACTAGTCAAAATGGAATACTACGCTTGAATCGTCAAGAGCATTCAGGATTTGGCAGAAAGTCAGGTGGAATGTTGGCATTTTGGGGTGTCACTGTGCTTTTCATTTAGTGTGTTTGTGGAAGTCTGAGTGGTCTGAGTGCTACACAAACAGCTGTGGTTTGAAAAGTTCACTGTTAAGCTTAAGTATCTGCTCCGAGTGATCTGTCGTCTGTGCAGTCAGAGCAGCCTTGCGCACCGGCTGCTTTTATTTATTTTCCCCATGTGGAAGAGAATTAGGCTTCTCCGAAGGACTGGCCCAGACTAGCTTAGCTGTCTTAGCTTTCTCCCAAAAGGACTCGGTCGTGGAGACTGCTTCTCCTAATCCACAGGTTTCCAACCCTGTGATCCAATTTCCATTTATTGCAGCTCTTTTAGGAACAGATTTTTATATTGTTTATTAGAACATTACAATTTTTTTAACTTTACCTTTGGGACATCTTTCTTAATTTGTGTGTCTTTCTTCTTACCCCAGTAGTTTACTTAATTGTCAAATCAGTGAGCAACAACTGTACATATAGAGAAGATGTATCCCAGAGGCGCTGGGTCGGACTTCGCTCTTCTGGCCTTGTCTGTTGTGTCTTTTGAAAATCACCTGCTCAGACTTTCAGGGCCCAGTTTGAGGTGGTCTTTCATGGGTCCTGGGGTCCATTCATAGTGATCTCTCTCCTCTCTTTTCTATCTTATGTGGAATAGCCTTTGTAGTGTTTAATGTTGGGCTTATGCCCCTTAGCACGGATTGCGTTTCTGCTGTTTGGGAACCGTGTGATTGACTTAATGTCCATTTTCTTTCCCTTTGTGGACTTCGATGTCTATGACTTACTTGCATCCTAGACCATGAAGTCTGTAGGGCTTGAGGAGCCAGGAAGGAACCCTTTCCCCCAGATTCCCTTGCTGGTAAACTACCATGTTCTCCTTATTCTGTCTTCTCTTGGCACGCATTTTTGCAGTCTCCTGTGTCCCAGCCACTTTGTTAAGGGTAGGGTCTGCCATGTAGAACAGAAAGTTTCCCTCAGGTTTGCTTAAAGGACGGATTCTTGGGTGTATCTTGAGGTGGTGTGATGCAATGATTACATTGTGCGGTGAATGCAAACCTGTTGTTAATCCCTGTGCCGGGATATATTATCTTCTAGCCGTAGGAAAGTTAACCACTCCACAACCTCAGTTTCTTCAGAGGCAATGGGGATAACAACAGTACCTGCCTCTTAAGTTGTCAGTATTCAGTAAGACAAAATGTTAGGTCCTGTTTACAAGTTGCCTGACATAACTGCTACGTAAATGCTGGCTATTAATATAAGAGCTCATTTTCAGTGGATATTACTCAGTCTTGACACTTGATAACAGAAAAGGCCACAACATGACATGACTTTGCCAATGAGAGTTTTTTTCCCAGAGAAGTCACATTTTTGTTTTAAAGTGATGCCTGTAAAGTTGTTTCTTACCTGACAAACAACAAATGTTGGCAAGACTGGTAAAAAAGTAACCCTGTGCACTGTTGGTTGGGAATATAAATTGGTAGGTCCACTGGAAAAAAAATATGGAAATTAAAATAGAACTACCAGATATCTAGCCATTCCGCTTCTGGGTATTTACTCAAAGAAAATGAAAACACTATTTGAAAAGATATATACACTCCCACATTCATTACAGCATTATTTATAATAGTCAAGATAGTGAAACAACCTCAGTGCATTAACAGTTGAGTGGATAAAGATGTGATAAGATATAAATAGGATACTACTTAGCAATGAAAAGTTAGATTTTGTCATTTCAGCTATACTGATGGACCTTGAAGATAATTATGCCGAGATAAGGTAGACAAGTAATCTATGATTTCACTTTTATGGAGAATCTAAAAAACAAAACAAAACTAAAATTGAGACAGAAAGCTGATTGGTAGTTACCAGAGGAGAGCAAGATTGGGAGAAACGGGTGAAAGAGGATTCAGAAGTACTAACTTCAAGTTATAGAATAAGTAAGCCAAGGAGCTGTAATGTACAACATGAGGACTGTAAACAGTTATATGGTATTGCCAATTTGGAAGTTGCTAGAAAGATGGTACATAGACTTACTGTGGTGATCAGTCCCTATTGTGTGCAAATGTCATATTATCATAACTGTGCACCTGAAACTATAGTAGTGATTGTTCATTATACTTCAAAAAAAGTTGCTGCTTTACACTCAGGTGGTGATTTCCAGTCTTGTTTAATAATAGCAGGATCTTTTTCCCTTAAAAAAAAAAAAGCTGCCTTATCGAGTAAAGAAGACTGAAAGGGCCTATGTTTTAGCTGTGCCTCTGAGGCAAACTGATGGTAGAGCAGCGGTCATTTCAGAACTCACTTGGCTCTTCATTTTAAAATACAGATTTCCCAAGTACAGTCTCTAAGAAAAGCAGCTCAAGGATGCAGCCAGGATTCTGGAGTGTTGCTAGGTTGTTCCCAGGTGATTTTGCTCCATGTAGTCTGAGGACCAGCTACCTTTTGAAAGATTCCTTTAGGATATTTTATTTATTTTTAAAACTACAGATAGAATTTGAGAAAACAAGGAATTTTGGATCCTGGCAGCTGGTCCTTGAGTGCGGTTGGAGGTCTTCTCACCTACTCAGAGTCTCCTGTCTAGCTAGAGATGGCGAGTTCTGAACAAAATATGCATAAAGTTTGAGGCCCAAGCTTTTCATAATTAGCAGATGGATGATCCAGAAATAGTGATTTGGTTCAGGCCTCAAAACTTTCAATTAATGATAAATGCATTTCCATTGATTTTAGCCCCACACTATGGTGAGTATTAGGTAATGTCCTATCAGTTTGGGGCAAGCCAAGAGCCACTCTTCCCACATCTGTACTGCAGGCCACTTACCATCATGTCCTGTCCTCCCTTTATTTTCTGCTGACTGAGATTTATTAAACAAGTTAGGTGATAATAATTTCTTTTACAGAAAGTACTCTTTCAAAATTTCTTAAAATGGTGAGCTTGTATGTTTTTAATTATTTGGGGGTCAGTTTCTTTATGCCTTTATAGGTATTATCAGTATGAGGGACAGAGCCACTAATTGGATCTAATCTCCTCATTATTTTTGAATATTTGTGAGAGTTAGTGGCTGGTGGTCAGAATCAAAGTTGTCTTCTTGAAAGCATTAACCCTTAAGGAAGGATTTATAATTTTTAGGTATGTTTAAGGATTAACACTTTGGGTGGGAAAACCCTGAAAGAGTTTTTTTTTTTTAAGACTTTTGTATACAGAACTGAGTACAGGCTAGAGGTGCAGGAATGATGAGAGGAATCACCATAGTCAGAGTGGGGAGCAGAACAGGCAGATCCACTGAAATACACTGCTGCGGGGAGCAGTGGGGAGACAGGAGAGGTCTGCCGTGCCATGTAGACCTGGGCCGGGGGT
Organism: Condylura cristata; assembly: GCF_000260355.1. Lineage (NCBI taxonomy): Eukaryota > Metazoa > Chordata > Mammalia > Eulipotyphla > Talpidae > Condylura > Condylura cristata. Next base: position 4,002,176 of record NW_004567107.1, on the reverse strand, counting down.
TGAACTTGTACCAGTGCGGCCGTGGCTAGCTTTGCAGTGCTGGCACGTATTAATCCGTTGTGCCACCAGGGAGGGCCGACAGTGCTAAAATAAGCAGAGCTAGTGCTTTTGTTACCATGTTAATGGAGAAGTTATTTTTCAGTTTATCTTCATAGTTAACATAACTTGAGTTTTTTTTTGTTAAATCTTTTTGTTAAATATATTTTAGTAGGAGCTCTATCTTTTGTCTGCAGAGATGCTTTCTAAGTCACATTAATTATTTCAGGTTCCTATTCTAGGGCTGATGTCAGATAATTGGGAAACCAGGATCTCAAAACAAAATACTGGTATTTTTATAACTCTTAAGAGAGCTTCATGATTATTATTTGAAATTTAATTGTAGACTTAAAAATATCCCCAAAATGTGACTTTTGAAACTTTGTGGATAAGGGAGGGGTTGGGATACATTCGTGGTAGGGACTGTATTTGAAGCACTCAGGGACCGCGGACGACTGTCTTGGTGTCTGGCACTGCAGGTAGTACCTCAGCGGAGTTTGGAAGAAATAAACCAACAGTGCCTTTCATGAGTTAGATTTGATCTGATTGGGAATTATATCATGCATTTATAAATTTTCTGGAGGTAATGGGAGTATTGAAATGTATGTTGTTCTTTTCTAGCTTCTCCTTACAGGTTACCACAGTTTAATGAGATGGGGAGAGAGAAATACTAAATTGAGATGTCTTAACTTAGGAAATGTGATTAAGTCTTACATTTCATTCATGCTAAGATACTTGCGTTTTGCACAATTCACTCAGTTGAGTGAGCTTTATTATTGATGCTTACAGGACTCAGGTAATCGTGTCATGTGGCAGTGAGGATGGTGACTACCATCCTCCATTGACTTCATTGACTTTAAAATCTTTTACTTTAGCTACTTAATTTTAATTTTGCATATAAACTCTGAAGGACAATGCAGCAGCACCACTTTTTCAAATTTTAGCAGTTTGTACAGTAGTTTTCCTTTCAAATAGTAGATGTGATAGCTGTGAAAAAGCTTAGTCAGAATTTGTATGATGTAAAAGAGCAAAGTGACCTATTTTCTGTCATTTTTCAGGAGCAGTAGAGAGCTGTGGACAATTCTGCTTGGAAGGTCAGCGCTGAGAGAACTGGTAAGTAGTGACATTCTTGGGTTGATTTCCCGATGGCATGTAGCTCATCTCACAGAAACATTTGCCTTTTAAGTAGGAAGTAAACCTTTCCTTCCTAAAATGTGATGATCTGTGCACAGCCTGCTTCTTGCTGCTAAAATGCAGTGTGTCTTGGGACCTTGCTGTTGATGTTTTCTGAATCGCTACACTCTTTGTGCCTTAGTGGTTCCTTTCTGAAAAGACACAAGGGCTGCTTGACTAGCTGCTGAGGTCGCAGGTCAAGCACCATCCTGGCGCCTTAGGCTAAGAAAGACTCTCGGGCCTTTTCTCTGCCATAGCTGTTCCTTCTTTTTCCATATGGCGACCTCCTTGCTCATCGAGGCTTGTGTTTTCTAGAACGTTCCTAAGTATGTAATCTAAAGGAGTGTTCTTCCTGTTGATCTTGGAGTGTTCCATGAGAGAGGAAAGTGTTGAGATGACAGTAAATGATTGTTATGGTATTGAACATAATGAGTTTTAGAGCCTTAACGTTTTTTGATATGCTTTAGCCTGACAATTCCATTTCTAGGAATAGATCTTAAAAGAAAGAAATCCTGCAAAAGGTTTGTGCTGCAAAGTTCTTTATGATGGCATTCGGGTTAATGAAGAAGAGTCGGCTTCAGTGTGTCTTAACAGTGCAGAATTGGCAAATAAGGTATAATGTACCACTTGATAAAACATTATGCAACTGCCAGAAAGGATGCTTACCACTATAATAATAAAGTGAAACCACTGTTAGGATGTTAAGCAAAAGAAGAGGAGGTGACAGAAGTCTGGATTCAAAATGATTTCAGCTGTGGGGAAATGAGTATTAAAAAAATGAGTCAAAGGAGTACGATATTCTCATTGTGATCCTGACGTCTGAGTAAAATCTCATCTGTATGATTTTCTTATTCTTTTCCAGAATCAGATTGAAGCAGAACTGAATAAACACTGGCAGCGGTTATTAGAGGGGCTTTCTTACTATAAACCTCCCAGGTATGGTGGTTGCATGCATCTGTGTAGAGTAAGTCCCTGAGGAAGCAGAGAGGAAACCATCATCGTGTGATTTGACAGTCATACTGGGCTGGCTGGGTCAATTAGGAAACAGTTTGGTTACCTGTGGAAAAGAGTAGGGCACAGTGTTTTGTCTATTTAAAGAAAGGGAAATTCCTTCGAGAAATGCAGTATTGTCAGATCCAGTTACATAATCCCAGTGTCTGAGGTGAGCATTCCATAAAGATTCAGTTATTATTCCTCATACTTCATTCAGTCATTGGCGTTGGTGGGGATGCTGTGGTGTCAGAGTGGCAGAGACACGCAGGCTCAGCTGTGCTTCCTGTGGGGCTCATTTGGGCCTCGTGCTGTTTTAAGCACTTGACAGAACTGAATAAACTGTCATAACTTAGTTTACAAGCCCTTTGAGATAGGTACTATTTTGATTCTTTGGTTGACTATGTAGTTTTTTTGTTTGTTTTTTAATGGGCAGCGGAAAACAAATTCTAAGCTATAAAAGCGGGTATGCTGCTAGGACTGAACTCTTAATTCCTTGTCTGGATCTTACCTGTTATGCACTGTAGTTCTTAAACCATTCTCACTTCCCTTCTACTTTGAAACAGCTGTTGATTTTTATTACATCTTCACCTTCTGTCTTCATTCCCTTAGGTTAGTGAAGAACTAATCCTTTCCCCTATAGTTATTTTGCTTTAAAATTTTCTAATTATGTTTACTGAGGAACACTGGTTTGTACAGCACCATGTCTGTTTTAGGGGCATAGGGTGATACTTTGCAAATGTGTGTTATCACCCCACACCCACCACCAAAGCCCCCCGTAATTATTTTGAAGTAACATATCATGTTACTCTTTCTGTAATTACTTTACTGTGTATTTAGAGTATATGAAGTTTTAAAACAAGCTTATCATTATCATATTTGGGTCCTTTTATTATTGTTTCCATTTTACAGATGGGGAAACTGAGGCACAAAGAGGTTAAGTAACTTGCCCAAGGTCACACAGCTAGTAAGTGGTAGAACCAGGATTTGAACCTGGCAGTCTTAATCCAGTGTCTGTGTTCATAATCATTTTATGTTGCCTCTTTCAGAACTGACAGTTTGCTAGTCTTTCTGTTGTGGATTTTCTGTGAAATGTGAGTCTTTATAGAAAAAAATCCAGCAGTGGCAACATAGACGTTTGTGGCATATTCTCTTTTTAAAAGACACGAGCTAGCAATGTAGGAGCATGGCTCTGAAGTCTGACAGGCTGTTCTTTTTAACCACAGACTTAAAATGTAACCGTTGTTGTTTTCCTTTAGTGGCCTCTTCTGACCCCGCCAGGCCACCATGCATGCCATTTACACCCCCTTCGCTCTCAGCTTGGAGAGCTGAGCCGTCTCCCCTTGCTTTTCATGATCACCACCAGTTTTGACGGAGACTGGTCAGGCACTCGGTAGAATCCCCTCAACTTGGCTGTCTGACGCTGCTCTCCGTAGTGGGGGTTCTGGGCTGGGGGAGGTATGTAGAGGTGAGCCACTGTTATTCCCACATTGTACCGGGCGTTCTGTCTGCGTGAGATCTCTGGTGGTGGCGCCTCGCTCGCTTGCCTGAGGTAGTGTTTGCCAACTTTCTCCTTTCTCTGCTCTCTTTCGGAAGTGAGTCATTAAGTGTGACCCCTTCGAAATGTGGGGTTAACTCCAGCTCCTGAGGGGGGTAGTAGCGTCTATGTATAGTTGGAATTGTTCTGTAAGGAAGCTTTTTCCCTTTTCCTCATTTATTCACTCTTCCTTTATATTAGTGTGGACTCACTTATTTATATTTGTACTTTGCTTTTCCCTTGTTTGAGATTTGGCCATCGAGCATTCTTTCTGGTCGACTTCTATGTCCTTGTGACATGTCCCAATCTTTTTGTTTCATGTTTCCCTTCTCCTGGCATTACACAATCGTCTAGGTTTGTCTTTTTTTCCCCTGCCCCCCATCCCCCACCTCCCCAATCTATAATCAGTCATTTCTCCAAGCTGTCATTACTAGAGAATGGTCTTACTAGAAACGGATCTGGGCTCTGGGTGCATTCACTGCTGCTGGGTGCTTGGCCTACAGGCCTTCCCAGTGGAGAGAGCTAAGTGACAGATCGTGTGTACTGACTGACAGACCCTGGTGTTCAGTTCACCTCAACTCTTGATAAGCTGTGGGATTTTTGGTAAGTTATTTACTTTTTCTAGGTGTTGGCAATTCCACTTGTAAAATGGGGATAGTAATATTCACCATTCAGGATAGCAACTTAATAGATCTACAAATAATTTGTTACAACTACATTTAACATTTTGTAGCAGACTATATTATGTTTACTACAGAGGCATGAATAGTTCTGTGTAATAAAGTCCTTGGAGATAAGTGCGCATGCGCACATGGTAGGTACCTGAAGGGTAGGAAAAGGCTTATGCTAAAAACATCTCCCAAGTATTTTTATTTTAAATTCCTGAGGTCATTGAGAATGAGGAAATAATTCATTGTTCTTTTCTTAGTCCACATTCAGCTGAAAAAGTGAAAGCTAATAAAGAGGTGGCTTCCCCGCTGAAGGAGCTGGGTTTGAGAGTCAGCAAGTTCTTGGTGAGTACGCACCGAGTCCGTTTCTTGCCTGCAGTGTGTATGGGCATGGCTTTCTGTCAGTGGCTGTGAGTGAATGTTCAGTTCATTTCAGGTTGGTGGATTAAATGGAGAAGATCCGCAAGTTGCAGCTCTTGCTGATGGTCATAAGTCAAGTGGCCTGTCATTAGCTGCCTGTCGTAGTTTCCTTTAGTATATGTGTGGTGATCTTCAAGTTGACTGCTTTGTATTTAAGTACATAGCTGTTTCTTTTTCATTTGAAGTTCCAGCTCATGTCTGTCGCTATGGTGTGTGCAGGTGGGTGAGCACAGTTGTTTCTGACATGTAAATTGCCATGTAAATGATCTTAGTGATGGACTCCCTTTTTTCTTTTTTGCTTTGAAATGGTTATGTTGTGTAAAATCTTCTAAAAGGGATTTTGTTTATTTGAGTTCTGTATTTGTTCCTAGAGACAGATCTTTAAGAATGCTTTTTTGCATCCTGTGTGCCTTTTTTAAATTTGGAGCCTCCATATTTCAGGGTCTTGATGAAGAACAGAGTGTGCAGTTGCTCCAGTGCTACCTCCAGGAGGATTACAGAGGCACCCGGGACTCACTGAAGGTCTGTAGTGGACCCAGCCCTTTTCTCCTCCTGTCCCCTTCTCCTGTTGGCTTTTGGTAACAGCTTTTTGCCACGGATGTAGATTAGTTACAATAACAGATCTGATGCAACTGTTCTGATGGCTTGAAAAAAAAACATATAGACTGGAGGGGCGGAGAGGTCAGAGGTTGACATGTGAATCATGGCGTCTCAGCACATCAGAGCTGAAGAGGTCTGGGAAAACAATTAGCGGCCCAGCCCCGCATTTCCTCAGGAAATAGAGGCCAGAGAGGGCAGACGGGGATTTGAGCACAGACTTGGTTATACTTTGGTAAAAAATATTTCTGGATATGAAGGGGCAATCGTGCTTTGAAGGGTAATGTTGATTACCTTTTTCTTTGTTAACGAGTTTTGTTTATAAGGTGACTTCTTGACTCTTTGTTGTTTCAGACAGTGCTGCAGGATGAGAGGCAGAGCCAGGCCTTGGTCCTGAAGGTCAGTAGTGGCCACCGCTCCTGGTCTGTGTGTAAATTGGGCAACAGCTTCTTGACCTTGTTTTCCTGAACATTGCTGGGTTTTGACTATTTTGTTGGTTGTAATGAAGATGCTTGTTAACTCCTTTGTGAAATGAGGTTTTTGTCCACTGCACTCAGCTGATGTTTTATTCCCAAGGAGATTTCTTTAGCCATTGGGGTGAGAACTAGTTCATGGGTATTATTCCCTCTAGATACAAGTACAACAGGGTAATTTGTATTTCTTTATTCCTTTATCCTCCCCCAGACTCCAAAGCAGCCTTCTCATTTTAAAACGGGATTCGGCTTCTGGAGTGGTTTTCTATTTATTTCGTGAGAATTTAGTTGCTTTAGTTACAAGCAAGAAGGACATACGTTAGTGGTGTTCTGTGTGTGGTTTCATGTGTTCGGCCTGTCAGTCTGTAAAAAGTGTGCATTGCTTAAATGCTCTCCTGAGCCAAAAAACTGTTTATATTATTAAATAATTCCTTTTATCTTATATGACTTATATGCAGAAGACTTCTTGGGGAAGTTGTTTTATATCATTTGGCAATTCCTTTTATCGTATGACTTCACTTACATTCTAGTTCATGAAGACCTTTTGTTTTCCTCTGAACTAATACTGTTTCCCTTTCTGTGATTGCTTGTATATATGGAACTTTTCTAGTCACATCTTTTTTTTTTTTTTTTTTAAGATTTATGTATTTATGCATACAGAACTGGGGTAAAGGCCAGAGGTGCGGAGGGGGTGAGAGGATTCACCAGAGACAGACTGGGGAGCAGAACAGGCAAATTGACGAAGTACACTGCTGAGGGGAGCAGCAGGTGGGACAGGAGAGGTCTGCCGTGCCATGTGGGTCAGCTCCCTGGCCGGGGATCAAACTTGTGCTGTGGTGGCTGCGGACAGCTTAATAGTGCTGCGCTTTTAGTGCTGTGCCACCAGGGAGGGCCCTCTAGTCATGTTTCAAGTAATCTCTTTATCAGTAAATTTCATACTATCATCTGTACAAAGACAAGTAATTGACTTGAAATGTTTGGGTTCTTGCCAGATTGCAGATTATTATTACGAAGAAAGGACTTGTATTCTTCGTTGTGTGTTGCACCTTCTCACTTACTTCCAAGATGAAAGACATCCCTATAGGGTAAGTTCACTTAGTCCTCCTGGTTCCATTTACCCTATAAAATTCCATCCTGTTTAATGATTTTATGTCATTCATTTGAATTTTCACCTTTTACTCTTAAGTTACTCTATTTTGGATTTTTCTTTTAAGGCTGAATATGCAGACTGTGTTGACAAATTAGAGAAGGAACTAGTCACAAAATATAGACAGCAGTTTGAAGAGCTCTATAAGACAGAAGCGCCAACATGGGAGACACATGGAAACCTCATGGTACGTGGTCATTGTGCCTCAAGGTGACTATATACCCTGTGTGTGCGCCTCAAATCCGAGTGAGGTTGCTTATTCACATGTGAGCGTAGAACACGAATAGGTTGTCAGTCTTTAGAAAAGTTAATCAGAGCATTGATGACTAACTAATAGAACTTGATTATGAACATTTTCCTTCCAGTTTGTCTATCCGGCTAATTTTGTCCTCTTACCTCAATGTATACTTCTGGAGATTATTACAGTGAAACCCAAGATTTCATCTTCTTTGTTATTATCTATTAAGTGTATGACTGTGCTCTCAATCTTTTATCATAAGTCTCAAGCTAATATACATTTGTAGATTGGAATGTGGTCTCTTTGAAAATTATACATCTTTAATAGAACAACTTAAGTTATAAATAGTAACTATTTTAAGTTATTATTTTTAAAGATTTATTTATTCATGCAAGAATTGGGGTGTAGGCTACAGGTGTGTGTGTGGGGGGGTGAGAGAATTCACCAGAGAAAGAGTGAGGAGCAAAACAGGCAGGTATATTGAGATACTCTGCTGAGGGGAGCAGCGGGGAGAGATGAGAGGTCTACAGCGCTATGTGGGTCATCCCTGGCCAGGGATCAAACTTATGCCACAGTGGCTGGCAATAGCTTGATAGAACTGCGACTTAACCCCTTTGTCACAGGGAGGCCCTATTTAAAGTGTTGAATAGAAGAAAATGGCTTATGTATAATATCAAAAGCACACATTGGTTAGAAGTAAGCTAATTGTTTCTAAATGGAAGAAAAAATGGGTATAAGAGCTCTCCTGCCCATCTGTGACCATACAAGTACCTACGTTTTCCTTTTCCTTTTCCTGATAAAGTTGTCCTTTTAAAATGTAATAAATAGGGCCCTCCCTGGTGGTGTAGCAGGTTAAAGCACAGCACTAAGAAGCTAAAGCCACGTCAGCATGAGTTCGATCCTTGCCCCGGAGGTGATCCACACGGCGCGGCAGACCTCTCTGACCCGCCCGCTGCTCCCCTCAGCACTGTACTTCGTCACTCAGCCTGTTCTGCTCCCGGCTCTGTCTCTGGTGAATCCTTTCACCACTCCTGCACCTTTGGCCTGTACCCCAGTTCTGTATACATAAATAAATAAATCTTTTTTTTTTTTTTAAGATTTATTTATTCATATAGAGCTGGGGTACAGGCTAGAGATGTGGAGGGTGAGAGGATTCACCCGAGACAGAACCAGGAACAGAACAGGCAGATTGACGAAGTACAGTGCTGAGGTGAGCAGCGGGCGGGTCAGGAGAGGTCTGCCTCGCCATGTGGATCTCCTCCGGGGCAGGCGGGGATCGAACTCCTGCGGAAGTGGCTTAAGCTTCTCAGTGCTGCGCTGTAACGTGCTGCACCACCAGGGAGGGTCCTAAATAAATCTTTAAATAAAATAAAATGGAATAAATAAGTGTATATAAGAAAAGCCATAACTATAACCAAATAGACATATCATGTACTTGAGTATAAAGACTCAACACAGGGCCCTCCCTCGTGGCGCAGGGGTTAAGTGGCAATGATGTGAAGCTGTCTGCAGCCACTGCAGCGCCATTCGGTCCCCAGCTAGGGGTGACCCACAGGGTACAGTGCAGCAGACCTCTCCTGTCTCCTCACTGCTCCCCTCAGAGGTGGGTCTCGGTAGATCCGCCTGTTCTGCTCCCTATGTCTGGTGAATCCTCTCACCAGCCTCTAGCCTTCACCCCTCTTTTGTATGTGTAAATAAATAAAGTCTTTAGAAAATGATAATAATTTAAAAAAAAACTGTTCAGGTCTCTGTCTTTGCTGACATTTTTGTCTGGTTGATGTGTCAGTCGTATAGCATTGGTCTTAATGGCACAAGAGTGATCACCTAAATGCTCATTCAGGTAAGATGCTGAAAATAAATAGGCATTTCCATGCAGTAGAGCACTATGTAGCATTAAAACAATGCCTTATAAAATTAATGTTATACTGCTAAACAATTCTAAAAAGCAGTAAATATACTTCTAGAGGAAACAATCTATGTACACTATTAAGTACAAACGGTAAGGTGGACAGTGCAGCAGTCACTTGGGGCAGCTTGACCGGCGGCTGCACAGATGACAGAGGAGCCGGTGGGCCTCAGCGTGGGCTGGGGACTGTCTGCGGCTGTTTCTAGACGTGGAGACTGAGGCGTCTGACAGTCTTCTGGGGAGAAGCGTAGAAGGAATTGTAGAGGGGAGACTTTCTAAACCCTGTTTTGGTACTTTTTTAGTTTGCTTCATGTGCAGGTATTACTTAGTAGAAAATAGGTTAAACATCTTAAATGTTTCTAATCTGACAGTTTCTCTCCTATCTTTTCCTTCCTTGGTTGTGCAGACTGAACGCCAGGTGTCTCGCTGGTTTGTTCAGTGCCTTCGGGAACAGTCTATGCTGCTAGAAATTATTTTTCTTTACTATGCCTACTTTGAGATGGCACCAAGTGATCTCTTGGTACTAACCAAGATGTTTAAAGAACAAGGATTTGGTAGCAGGCAGACCAACAGGCACCTGGTGGACGAGACTATGGATCCTTTTGTGGATCGAATTGGGTAAGTCTGAAAGCTGCTAATGTTGACGGCGTTTACCGTGTGTGTCCTGTGGGTGGATGAGGGGCGGTAGGTGTCCTTCACTCGTGGGACTACGGCTATGTTCTAGAACACACAGGGGGTATTCTACGCTACTTACTGTCTTCATGAGAGTTTCCTTCCTTCATTTGATTAAAAAAACGTTGAGCAGCTATCACAGGCCAGGCCCGAGCCGACGCTAACATAGTCCTAAACCGGTGGCTGTGTCCCTGCGCTCTTGGAGGTCGGAGCCTGAGGGTGGAATCACATGGCTTAAATAAAGCTCCAGACATGCCTAATATTAAACAGCCATTCGTATTCATTGTATTCATCTGTGACCCTCCATGTGAGGCGGGCGCCTGGGCCACAGCTCACACAGCAGCCGCTCAGGTTTCATGCGGCATTGGCTCGGAATGGCACTGAGGGGGAACTGGACTCCTGGCTGTGTGCTTTCACATATTCTCCCCGTGTGTGCAGCAGATTTCTCTGAGTGTCCGTTTCCCTACACGTCCCAAACCCGCGTCTGTGGTGCCTCGTCATTCCCAAAGCGAATGGCTGCGGGTGTGTTAGTGATTCACCCGGTGGAGGGCATCTGTGGAGGACGGGTTCCGCCTTGCCCTGCACTGCCAGCTCGGGGTCTGTTCATCTGCCTGAACGGGATTAGTGGGGTGGAGAATAAATGATATAAATGGTTGTTTGCTATTAGGCGTGTTTGGTGCTTTATTTAGAAGTTTGGGATGTTTTAGTGACCAAGAGTATGCTGTAGGAACTTAGACTCTTATAGACTCTTATAGTAGCTGTTTTCCTCCAGCTACTTCAGACTCCACTCTTATATCCTGTGGAGACCCTGAAGAGACGTTCAGTAGCACTTACTGTACCGTGTCGTAGGCCAGTGATGGCCATGCCCGCGCTGACCATACACAGAGCTTTCTTGTCGTCATTCCCAAAACAATACAGCATAACAGCTCCTTGTGCTAGGAACGATGTGGTATCTGGAGATGAGTTCAGGTATATGAGAGGACGTAGACGTGTCGAGGTGAGTAGGTCACGCGCAAATGCCGGCTGTTTTAAGATCTAAGGGACTTGAGGATCCTTGGATTCTGGATCTGTCGGGGGCCTAGAATCAATCTCCTTCAGATACCAAGAGAGGACTGTTCCACAGTCTGGGGCCTGCTCCCTCTGTGGACAGAGCTGCTTGTGCAGAGACAGTCCCTCTGGGGCACATGGGTTGCTGGCTGCAGAAACCTCCAGCACCAGGTCTGTGTTTTGCTAGACGCAGGTGCGAGAGACTGGCGCATTCAGACGTGACCGTTCAAGTTGAGCTGCGCTTGCGAGTTTAAATATATACTGGGTTTAGAAGTGTTAGTGTGAATAAAGGGTGAAATAATTCATTGTCATTGCTTTGGTAAGGAAACCTTACCCTCCAGTGACATGAAGCGCTGTGCATAACCATGACCCCGTTTCCTCCAGCTACTTCAGTGCCCTCATCCTGGTGGAAGGGATGGACATTGAGTCCCTGCACAAGTGCGCTCTGGACGACAGGAGAGAACTGCATCAGTTTGCCCAGGACGGGCTTATTTGCCAGGTGACTCGGGAACAGTCTCTCTTCCTTATTCAGATGGTTTATAAGTCAGTGATATATTTTTAACTACTCAGTTCTGTTGCCACTTAGAATTTTCAGTGTTACTGAACGAAAAGGTCTACACTGTTGAGAAGTTAGTGCTGGACGAACTCTCCGTTGGGCTCCTCGGGAGAGTCTGAGGGTGCGGGCTGGGCCAGAGCCTTGGGGGGGTCTGCTCCTAGGGAGCCTCTGTAAGGCGAGGAAAAGGGAGCACTGTTGAGGCGGCAGGGCTGGAAAGGTTGAAAGGGGGCTGTGCAGACGCTGCCCCCAGACAGACTTCCCGCTGCGCCCATTCCTGGGACGCTGCCATCGGGGCGCCTGCGGCTCTTGCAGACAGACTGCCGGAGAGCAGAGAACTGCCACGCTGTGAGCAGTGGGAGACGGGGCTTTCACAGAACTTCAGGATTTATGTGCCAGAGTGGGAGAGAAGTTCAATGAGAATTTTATCCTGAAGTAACAGGTCCTGTCTTGTCCATGGCAAATGCTCAACCCCGCACAGTGGTCCCAGTTTTCCATCTGCACTGCCCAGACTGAGCGGCTGCCTGGGACACGTGTGGTTTGAGCAAGGGGAAGGAGGGCGTGAGTGCCAGGGGCGCCTCAGCAGGGCTCGGCCAGCAGGAAGCACCACTGCTGACTGCACGCCCCAGCGCCTTGGCCTCACATTTCATCTCGCCCGCCGGGCGTCCTCCTGTAGTCGGGGTGCCCTCCACCCCACCTGCTCGAAATGCCCTAGGCCTTCGTGTTCTCCCCCTTCCAAATCTGGACGATTGCAGAGTTAAGTTTGTGATTAAACACCCAAGCCAAAATAATAAGAAATGAGAAGCCAAGAAGGAGCAGGAAAATATTTTTAGTATTTCAATAATATTCCATAGTATTTAATGTTTTTTATCATCTTCTATTAAGACTACTTAGAATCAGAAGGAAACGTTTACGGGCAAAGGGGAAGAGTAACCGAGGGGCTGACTAGTGAGGGCTGGGAGAAGTGAAAGGCAAATGGCAGGGTGCGCCAGGAGGGCGTCTCGCCGCACGTGGTGAGGCGTCCAGGGCAGGGCTGAGGCTCTCTGTTTAATGACCCAGGGCTTGCCTTCTGTTTCCATTAGGATATGGACCGCTGGATGCTGACCTTCGGGGACATTCCACATCATGCCCCAGTGCTCTTGGCCTGGGCTCTTCTCCGTCACACCTTGAGTCCAGAAGAGACGAGCAGCGTTGTGCGGAAAATCGGCGGCACGGCCATCCAGCTGAACGTGTTTCAGTACTTGACCCGCCTGCTCCGCTCACTGGCCAGTGGGGGAAACGACGTGAGACTGGGGGCGTGGTGTTGAGCACGGGGTGGGGACGGCAGGCAGGAGTCAGGAGGAAGCGTGAGCCGAGGCCGCGGATGCTCGTGTCTCACCCTCAGCACTGGCCGCGCCAGACGGCGCTCTGTGCACGATCGCATTCCGTCTTCACAGCTGTTCTTTGTATTCAGGTTTACACGCTAGGAGATTTGGATTCGGGATCGTGCTGTGCTCCGAGGGATAACAGTTGCCACGGGTGGTGTTTGTCTTTAGGCCGGCCAGTGTAGTGTACTGCGCCAGCACTGACCGTCTCCTGGGAGAGAGCGTGGGCCTTGTTGACCGAGACCTCTTTGGGGGCCTTGCTCGTTCAGCCAGTAACAGGGCGAGTTAGGCATCCTCTGAGTCTCGTGTCGGACCTTGACTTCAGTGGCCCACTTAGCTTGTTCTGACACACTCAGGAAACCTCAGCCAGCGGCCCCACTGTTGTTGGCCCTGGTGGATTTATCTTGGGGACAGTTCAGGAAGCTACTGCTTCACCCCAACAGAGACTCTGGATCCTTGCTCTAGAACGAGTGGTGTCGTTCCCACAAAACTGAGTTTTGATTGTGGTTCTCTCTCAATTTTTAACTTGGATGTCATACTTGGGGTTCCTGCTCTTTCTTTTTCCCTTTGTCCTCCTGATTATGGTACTAAGTCAGATGCTCGGCGTCCCCTTGGTGCTGTTCCCTGAGACGGTCCCTGTGGGGTGGCGCTGGACCTGGGACAGTGGCGCTGAGAGTGACCCAGCTCCTTTCCCCACAGTGCACCACCAGCACGGCCTGCATGTGCGTCTACGGGCTGCTGTCGTTCGTCCTCACCTCCCTGGAGCTGCACACCCTGGGAGACCAGCAGGTCAGTCTGGCTGGAGGCCGTCACCCAGCTCACCCAGCCCTCCGGGCCGTCAGCACACACTCCGCGTAGCAGCCTGCGTATTTGGCTGTGTGTATATATTCTGAGTGGTTGATTAAGGTGACATTGGGTTACAGCACTAATTGTTTAGGGATATCAGTTCGTCACACTCTACTAATGTATGTTATCGACTGTGACTGGCTCTACCAGAACCCCAGGGCTCCTTTGCCTGAGAGCACTGGGCCCCTCTCCCCTTTACTGCCTGCTTCCCACATTTCATAATGGTACCTCAGTTCTCTAGCCAGATTGCAAGGGTCTGTTCCTTTGCTTTACTTCCTAACAGTCCACACACAAGTGACACCATGCAGTGTTTGTGTTTTGTTATTTTTTAAAGATTTATTTATTCATATAAGACCTGGGGTTGCGGGCCAGAGGTGCGGGAGGTGAGAGGATTCAGCAGAGACAGTGGGGAACTGAACTGGCAGATGGACTGAAACACACTGCTGAGGGGAGCAGTTAATCAAATTTGACGTTAATCAAATTTGCCTAGCATCATTATAACAGATAAAACATGTTACATATTATTTTTAAGATTCGGTTCTTTCTATGAAAATACTGTTTTTTACTTTAATGGAATATAGCAAATAGGCTGGGCTAACTAGGGAAATAAGCCATCTTTTCCCTCTCCCCCAACAGGATGTAATTGACACAGCATGTGAGGTCCTAGCAGACCCTTCACTTCCGGAACTATTCTGGGGAACAGTAAGTATGTTGAGTAGAATCATACTAGATATCCTCTGCGGCAAAGGAATATGTTAAGCATATATTATACTTATATGCTTATACTAATAGGTCTTACACTGATCATTCATGTGTTTTTTCTCATTTAATCTTCACACAAATTCCTGAAGTAGATAAGTTGCCACTGGCACTGTGGTGACGCAGAGGTGCAGTGACTGCCTAAGGCCGCACGCTGGGCAGACACGAGGTGAGGGTGCAGTCTGTGCTTTGGGTCGGCACGTGCTTAGCGGTGTGCGCTCCGTCTGCCACGTTGGGAGCCCAGCAGTGCTGTAGCTGGGGTGTGCTGTGTCTGACGTTGGCAGAAGATGATAACTGGATAGGGTGAAAATGTGGCTTTGGAAAGAAGTTTCTCACCAGTACTTAATCTTAGTGTTGGATCCAGCTGGTGAATGGATCTGTTTTCCCTTGTGCCTGACTGAACATCTGACCCTCTTTGTGAGGTTCCGTCCAGTGTTACGGAATCACAGAGTTCCTGGGAGAAGCTGGTATCGAAGAACATTTAGGCTGAGCAGCTGTTGCTCACATGTGGTAGCAAACAGCTGATGTGCTGAGTGGTTTTCACTTTAGCAGAAACCTGTCAGGCACAGGTGGTCAGTGCTGTCCTCTGGGGGACGGGCAGCTGGGCAGCAGCAGCAGACTCTTCAGATGCTGACTAAATCAGGTCTTGATAAGGCTTTTAGTGGAAATAGGAAAGTCTTAAATTATTAGGGAGGAATGAGGTCTGGTATAATTTTAGACTTATGAGTGCTGGGCAGTTGGAGATGTTAATTGTACCACATGAAGGTCATGTGCCTCTCTCCTTGCACACAGGAGCCGACCTCCGGTCTTGGGATCATTTTGGACAGTGTGTGTGGAATGTTCCCTCATCTCCTCTCCCCACTCCTGCAGTTGCTACGAGCCCTTGTGTCAGGGAAGTCTACCGCCAAAAAGGTGGGTGGTTTCACAGGTTGTCTAAGGAGAGTGGGAGGTGTGCTTTGGGCATTGAAAGGCCTCTGCCGTGACGGGAATCAGGCTGAAGCTGAATGAAAGATGCCACAGCTAGTGTGTACAATTAAATTAAGATCTTTATTAAGTGCCTGGTGGTTAATGTGGGAATGGGATGAACTGCAAAGCTCCCTAGTATGTGATTGGGGCAGAGAACAGTAGGGAGAGGAGCCAGGCCGTGAAGACCGACGGCATGGGCTTTGCTCCTTCAGCAGTGAAGGCCGCCCTTCTGCGGAGCGCCGTCTGGGGCTTGGGTGGGGTGATGGGTCTGAGCTGGTGCTATTGGATGCACCTGCGAAGGCAGCTTTCAGAAGAGCCCGGCAGGTTGGCAGGGCCTTGAGCACCTGCACGAAAGCCGGGCGGAGGGAGCAGCGGGTGAGTGGGCGTGGCACCCCAGCTCCACCCGCCGCGAACGCTGCGGGTTTTCTGCGTATTGGCAGGTGTACAGTTTCTTGGATAAGATGTCTTTCTACAATGAACTGTACAAGCACAAGCCGCAGGACGTGCTCTCCCATGAAGATGGAACTCTCTGGCGGAGACAGGCACCCAAACTCCTGTACCCTCTCGGTAAGAGAACGGCTGAGCTCCGGACACGCTCGCTCAGCAAGCACAGCACTTGCTGCCACTGCGTCCTGCCTGGTGCCTTTCAGAGAGCAAGGGGAGCGAGCACACAGGTGTTCTCACCGGTAGTCTCCCGGCCTGGGGCCGCAGGTGGAGGTGGAGAGCGGGCGCATGTCCTCGGCAGACTCCCGCTCTCAGCCAGCTGACTAGTGTGTGGGTGGCGCCTGTGCGTGTCCGTGACTGCAGAGCATTGGGGTGCCAGCACTTTCTTTCCTCTCGTGAAGGATGTTCAGTCTATGTAAATTTTTTTGCCATTACGAACAATGCTGCGTTGTAAGGTATTAAAAAGAGGCCCTTTTATGCTGGGATTTCTCCTTGAACGTGGAACCCCCAAAGTGGGATTGTTGGATAAAAGGGTATCTACAGTAGACGTTGTAAGTAGATGTCCACGGACAGGACATGAATAAGCAGAGTGATCCGCACACACCCCAGAGAGGGAGGGAGCAGGCCACCTGCTGCCAGGCTGAGCCTGGAAGGCCTGGAGCGCGGCCTAGCAGCCAGGGATGGGTCTCCCCTGGGGTGAGTGTGCAGAGGGGCGAGCCCTTCCTGCCGAAGGGTATAGTCTGAGGTTGACGTTCCAGCATTTAAGCACAATTTTGGAAAACTAAGTTATCAGTAAGTGTGCCTAGATAGTGCCAAATGAAGTCGTAGGGAGAAAGTTGCAGTTATTTCCTGTGGTGGCGTTTGAGCAACCCGTTTGACTTGGGAGCTTGTGTGTTCTCGGTGCTCAGCCCGCAGACACGTAGGAGTGTGCACCCCCCCTCACTGCGGCCCCCCAGCCTGCCAGGGAGCGGCCGTGCGCCCGGCTGGCCTTCCCGCAGCCATCCTTTGGATGGAAACCCACGTGCACCCCGCTGTTTCTCAGACACGTGGAGAGACTGAGCACCCAGAGGACCAGAGTTTGGGTTTTGCTTTTCATTGGGAAACTGCGGCCGTGTGAGAGCCAGGAACCTGCCTGCCTCTGTAGCTGAATGTCGCGTCTGCAACAAGAGTCATGAATCCCCTCGTCTTGGCGGACACTAGACCGTTTCTCTCCCTCAGGGGGTCAGACCAACCTTCGCATACCTCAGGGCACCGTGGGCCAAGTCATGCTGGACGACCGGGCGTACCTCGTGCGCTGGGAGTACTCCTACAGCAGCTGGACCCTCTTCACCTGCGAGATCGAAATGCTGCTGCATGTGGTTTCCACTGCAGGTGAGCTCAGTGGCGAGAGAAAATGGGCATGCGGCGGGGTGGACTGACAGCTCCAGATGCCACCGTGCGTTTGGCATCCTGCCTTGGACCCTTCTGAGAACTTAGTGTCCTTTTCCACGAGGTCGCAGCTTTCTGTCCCCACAGATGTGATTCAGCACTGCCAGCGGGTCAAGCCCATCATCGATCTGGTCCATAAGGTCATCAGTACAGACCTGTCCATAGCGGACTGCCTGCTGCCCGTCACGTCCCGCATCTACATGCTGCTGCAGCGGTGAGTGCGCACGCGGCCGGCTCGGGCTCGCCGTGCTCAGGGCCTGGGCGAGCCTGGCGAGGGCGCTCTGTTTCACACCCCTGCCTTGGGAAGAGAGCCCTCGGGGGCACTTGTGTGGGGCGCGGCTGTCACCCACGGTGCCGAGTTGAGGCCGAGTGTGTCAATCAGGTTAACAACAGTGATCTCCCCGCCTGTGGACGTCATTGCTTCTTGTGTCAACTGCTTGACGGTCCTGGCTGCCCGGAACCCAGCAAAGGTGAGGCGTTGTCTTCCTCCCAGGCAGAAAACGTTGCCCTGGGCGTGTACCTGAGGGCAGGTGACCACTCACTCGTCTCTTTCCAGGTCTGGACTGATCTTCGCCACACCGGCTTTTTACCATTTGTGGTCCACCAGGTCTCCAACCTGAGTCAGATGCTCAGGTGAGCTGGGGTGGGTGGTCTATTTCCAGGCGAACCGTAGACCTCTCAGTTCTAGGTTAGCTTCGTTTGTTCTAAAGAAGGTTCTCGGTGCCCCTTTGGCTGCCTGCCCCTTGCTTACTCGGCCCTGCGAGTGGCAGAGGAGGGTGCGGGAAAGAGCACTGGGACCCAGGCACAGAGGCTGCTGTTGCCCAGGCCCCGGGGATGGCCCTCGGTCACTCAGGTGGAGGTGGGGGAGGCATTCTCAGGAGCCATCGCCACTGTAGGCAGTGGGCGTCCGCCCTCCAACTAGCACGCCCACTGGCGAGGGTGCAGGGCTGCTCTCTGGTGTCAGTCCCTCAGCATGTTCCTTGTTTCCTGGGCCCCGCTGTCAGCAGGTTCAGCTTCCACCTGCGCTGTCCCCAGCTCGCTCTTGCTTAGACACAGGGTGATTTTCTGATGTGTGTTCGGTTTTTTTGTTTGTTTGTTTTTAAGCCCCTTGAGGTGGCACATCAGTGTTCTTATTTTCCCTGGGTATAACATTGCCCAGATTTAGCTAAAACCTTTGCAGAATTAACCACCTGGACAAGAATGCTCTGTGATTAGAGTTCCTTTCAACTGTGAAGTTGCCCCGTCACCCCCTGTCTCCCCAGTGCGGAGGGGATGAATGCCGGCGGGTACGGAAGCCTCCTGATGAGCAGTGAGCAGCCCCAGGGCGAGTACGGGGTCACCGTGGCCTTCCTGCGCTTGGTCACCACTCTCGTCAAGGTGGGTCCCGCAGGCGCCGCGTCTGAGCTGTTGCCTCCCCCGCTACTAACGTCATCTTGCCTTCAGCAGAGCGTTGTTCTGGGGTTGCTGCGGAGGGGTGTCTGCCGTGTTGGGGTCAGTGCATGTCTCTCTGCGTCAGTTCTCGGCCGGCCTGGTGAGCGCGGTGACCGCCCAGGCACTTTGACTGTGGCCCAGAGCAGCACACTCGTCCCATCATGGTGCACATGTCTCGCTGCGCCTGACCCCCGCTGGTTCCTGTAAGTGTGGTGCTTACTAGTGGCGTGCCTGCGAATGCTTCCCAGTGTGTTCATTTTGTAATTCGCCACAGAAACACAGCTCAGCTTGAAAGTTACTGCTGTGGCCTGGGTTTCAGAGGCGCTTCAGGTTGAGAGCTGCTAACTGCAAGTGAGGAACCTCTCAGAAGCCCTGTGCGAGGGCTGGCGAGGGTCTCTGCTGCGGAGTGGCTTAGAGCGCCCCGCGCGGAAGCACTCGGCATCCTTCCTCCTGGGGGTGGGCGTGTGCGTGGTGAGACGGACACGAGTGTGGAGCCTGGACGCGTTAGGAGCTGCGTTTTTGACTTAAGAGAGCTGATGTTGACAAGTCGCATTCGGGCCAAGTGTCAGAGCTCCTGCGGTTCCCGTGATGGGGTGGGGTCGGGGACAGCCAGGCCGGGACAGTGGGACTCCAGTCTCCAGTGTCCCTTAGTTCAGGGCCTCCCTTTCGCCGACATCTGGCGGTCATCCCTCCCCTTCCCAGATGTGCATTTTGTGACATTGTTGCTTTATTTTTTTAGTCCTTTATTCTAGAGAAACCCACAACCTGGACTCTGCAGTTTCAGTGTTCAGCTATTTCTTGTTTTTGCTGATGGCCAGGGTTTTTCTAGCGTTCCTTTGACTCTGGTTTTGGAGTTCAGTCTTCACTAACTACATAACGTTTCCTTAAAGGGCATGCAAGGCGCTCACCACGTGGTCTCTTGTAGGGGCAGCTTGGTAGTACCCAGAGCCAAGGCCTGGTGCCCTGTGTCATGTTCGTGCTGAAGGAGATGCTCCCCAGCTACCACAAGTGGCGCTACAACTCCCACGGCGTGAGGGAGCAGATTGGTGAGGAGAGGAGGGGCGGGGCAGGGAGGAGCGGAGGGATCCTGGCTTCCCAGGGAACTTTCCCTTTCCGGGGATGGGGGTCATCGCACAAGGGGGCATTCCTGTGTATTTCCCGTCCCAGGTTGCCTGATCCTGGAGCTGATTCATGCGATACTGAACCTGTGCCACGAGACGGACCTGCACAGCAGGTAGGAGGGGCTGGCTGGTGTACCCGAGGACACGGCTGCAGCTTGTTCCCCCGGGGAGCGCACCGTGGTGGAGCTGGGGCTCGGTACCCTTGAGTCCTCGTTTGCTTTCCGCTGGGCTGCTCATCCTTCCCACCTGCGTGGGGAGAAGAGCCGATGAAGTGGGGTAGGATTGTCTCCATTAGGTTCAGTTTGCTGCCTCCCTGACTCAGGACCGTGTCTGTGTCCTAGCCACGCTCCCAGCCTGCAGTCTCTCTGCATCTGCAGCCTGGCCTACACAGAAGCAGGGCAGACCGTCATCAACATCATGGGTGTCGGCGTGGACACCATCGACATGGTGATGGCTGCTCAGCCCCGGAGGTACATTGCCGTGCATCTTTGTTGTGCCTGTATGTTCCGAGGATGCTTGACTGATGGCAGTAGCTTTATTTTTAATTATTTTTTTAAGGTTCATTTATTTATTCATACAGAACTGGGGTATAGGCCAGAGATGCAGAGGCAGTGAGAGGACCCACCAGAGACGGAGTGGGGGGCGGAACAGGCAGAGGGAGGAAGTCCACTGCTGAGGGGAGCAGCGGGAAGACAGCAGAGGTCTGCTGCGCCCGGTGGGTCACCTCTGGGGTGGGGATCGAACTCGCACTGAAGCAGCTGCGGCCACCTTGCAGGGCTGCGTCCTAACCTGCTCCGCCACCAGGGAGGGCCTGGCAGTAGCTACTTAAGACAAGTCTGTTCTTCCTAGAACATAGCCTGTTAGACCCCAGGCGTCGTGTAGGCGGGCACTTAGCGAAGGGAGTGATTCCTCCTCCTCTCCCCTAGCTTGCGCTGGGGCCTCTAACAGAAGCTGTTGAGCTCTGGGATTATGGTTGGAATCTGATTCATGAGAGCACATAGGTCACAAGTGAGGTCACTTGTCTGAATCCACTTTGGTTTCCATTTGGCACGTAGCGATGGGGCAGAGGGCCAGGGACAGGGCCAGCTGCTGATCAGGACAGTGAAACTGGCCTTCTCCGTCACCAACAACGTTATCCGGCTAAAGCCTCCTTCCAACGTGGTGTCCCCCCTGGAGCAGGCTCTCACACAGCACGGTATGTATGTGTCTCAGCAGCGCACTTCTGTCCATTGTGCGTGCTTCTGCTGTCTTTAGCGGCCAGTAGAGTTTCTGCTTAACACCTTGAGGCAATTTGGCGTGGTCACCAGCTTTCATCCTGGACTTAGAAACAAGAGGACTGGGTCATACTGCTTTCTGCTTCCTAGTGCTGCAGAATGATAGTGTAGAACACATGTTCAAAGCCAGACTGGCTCGGTTCCAGTTTCAGCTCACACGAGCTGTATCCCCTCTGCTCTTAATGAAGTGGGGTGAGACATTTACCCCAAGTACTATCTGTCCCCTTGGCTACTGGTCGGTACGAGGCACTTGAGGTCACTTCACATGTGGGAGCCTTTCTGAACAGCAGCTTCTCTTCAGAGCTCGAGTCCAGCCTCCTTGGTGTCTGAACTGCCCCTGTGTGTCTTCAGGTGCCCACGGGAACAACCTGATCGCTGTTCTTGCCAAGTACATCTACCACAAACACGACCCTGCGCTGCCACGTCTTGCCATCCAGCTGCTGAAGCGCCTGGCCACGGTAGGGCTGCATCACCAGCCAGCCCGAGACCGGCTGTGCTGGCTGGCGTCCACTCGCACCTTCTCCCGGGGACACTGCTCGGACTGAGTCCTGAAGACGCTCATGCGTGCACACCCACAGATCGTATTTATGAGGGTTTTCTTTTTCCTGGTTACAGAAGATTTGTCCTCATTGTAAAGTATTTATTTCAATGTTACAGATAAGTGCAGCATAGAAAGATAGTTGGGGCACACTGGGATCCCCACGAGCCCATCCTGCCAGTGGGCTGACACGTGTTGCCCAGCTCGCTCCTTACTCGGGACGCATTGGAGTGGGGTTTGCTGTGAGCTTTCGCGCGCCACCGTGCAGGGCCCCGCTGCATGTGCTGTCCACGCTCTGGCCCGACGCCGCCCTCCCGTCTCCCCTGGGCGTGTGGGGTGCCCGCGTCTCGTTTTCCTGACGGCCTTCTCTTCTGAGCAGTGCTGCAGTGGCCACTTTTAGCCATAGGACGCTATAGACTTGCATTTACAGGTGTCCCTGACTATTTTAAGTATACTAGACATTTCCAGAGTTCCCTCCAGACTGTGCCCTTCACAGTCGTAACACCTTGCAGCCTCAGGTTCCAAAGGACTTCATCGGTTTTTTAATCTTCGCCAGTTTGCTAGGCAAATCGGCACAGCCTCATTTTTCACTTTGCATTTATGTAAGCACGAAGGAGGGTGGGGCCTCTGTTGAGGCGCATTACTGTTTCTCTTGTGAGCTGTGGCCTCCTGGGCTGTTGTCCCTTCAGACCCTTGATTGTAGGTCTGCCTGTTTCCCTTCCCGCCATTTTCTGCGAGCGCTCCAGCACGCTGCTGCAGAAGCCTGTGTGGTCTGCGAGTGGAGCGCTGAGCCGCGTCCCCTGCCGCCAGGTGGCTCCGATGTCCGTGTACGCGTGCCTGGGCAGCGACGCCGCCGCCATCCGCGACGCCTTCCTGACCCGCCTGCAGAGCAAGATCGAGGACATGCGCATCAAAGTCATGATTCTGGAATTCCTCACGGTCGCCGTGGAGACGCAGCCGGGCCTCATTGAACTGTTTCTGAATCTGGAGGTGAAGGACGGCAGCGACGGCTCCAAGGTGAGCGCGCCCGGGACCCGCGGGGTGCTGGCTCCCCACGGGGTGCGCGGGGTCCTGGGGGCGGGGCGGCAGCACTGTGGGACTCTGCCTGCTCTCACAGGAGTTCAGCCTCGGCGTGTGGAGCTGTCTCCACGTTGTGCTGGAGCTGATCGATTCCCAGCAGCAGGACCGCTACTGGTGCCCGCCTCTGCTGCATCGCGCGGCCATCGCCTTCCTGCACGCCCTGTGGCAGGACCGTCGGGACAGTGCCATGCTGGTCCTCCGAACCAAGTGAGCCTGGCAGTGGGAACCGTGTCTGACACCTCCGGTGTCAGAGGTGTGTCGCGACAGCTCGGGATGCGCACAGGAGGCCCACGCGCTCTCGCCAGTGCTGCTGAGGGCTGTGCCCCACGCATCCCGCCACCTCTGCAAGCCCTCCACACCCACTGTCCCGCAAGGGTAGCTTGCTTCAGCCACTGGGTTGAGGAGACCCCCTGTCCGCACAAACAGAAGGAACCCTGAAACGGCACATGGACATCTGTCCTCTTTTCCCCTCTCCCCTCTGGGGCTTTGGAAATACAAAGCGGGATGAATCACGAGGATTTTATTAGTCAGCTTTATTACGGGTTTAGAGGAGAAAAAGCTCCTCTGGCAGTAGTCAGTCGAGGCGAGGAGAGACTCACTCAGGGAGGGGGCAAAGTGTGTGAGAGAAAGTGATTTCCAGTGTGAATTTTATTTTTAGACCCAAGTTTTGGGAGAACTTAACCAGTCCACTGTTCGGAACCCTTTCTCCTCCTTCAGAAACATCTGAGGTAAGCTTGGGGGTGGAGGGTGTCGCACCTTCAGCCCGTGGGGGTGTGACTAGGAGTGAGAGACTGAGGGGTGGAAAGTGATACCTTCCCTGATTCATCCGCTAGGAGGTTTTCTCTAGAAGCCTCTTTGTCAGACACCTGCTCGTCCCCCCACTTGCCGTCTTCTCTGGGAAGGAGCGGCATGCCCCGCCCTCTCGATGGCCCGACTTCTCCATTCTTGGAGATTCTGTGGATCTGGCGCTTCTGCTTTTGCAAGTCAGATGACTTTCCCGCCCGACAGGCAGTGTGCTTTCCTGTCTCCCTGTCTTGGCTGCCTGTCCTGCTGCAGTGTGGAGGAGCAGGGAAGAGGGCTCCTCGTGACGGCTGACCACTCTGCTCTCCCTCCACAGCCCAGCATCCTGGAAACCTGTGCCCTAATCATGAAGATAATTTGCTTGGAGATATACTATGTAGTTAAGTGAGTCCTTTCCCCTTCTGAGGTTTGAATTAAAGGCTGGGGCGGGGAGGACCGTGGCGGCCTATCACTGGGCGCATGCCGTGTGAGCCAGGCAGAGGTGAGAGCTGGTTCAGGGCCCTTTGCGGGGGCTGTGTCCCTGGCCACTCCGCTGATGGCATTTATGATTGTCAGAAAGTTATGGTGACGCAAACTCCATGTGCTCAGGATTTTATGGAGGAGGAATCCTGGAAAAGGCCTCACCTAGCCCATTATGTTGAGCGAGAAGTAGGAGCCCCACACATGGAGGTGATCCTGGAGCGTCTGCCTTTAAGCCCATGTGAGGTTGCTTTCTCTGCCTCAGCAAGGGTCTGCGCCCATTACCTGGCCACCTGCTTTCAAAACCTAACTGTAGGTTTTGTTTCTTTTGGACACCCTAGGGGCTCGTTGGACCAGTCACTGAAAGACACGCTCAAGAAGTTTTCCAGCGAGAAGCGCTTTGCCTACTGGTCAGGGTATGTCAAGTCCTTGGCGGTTCACATGGCCGACACAGAGGGCAGCAGCTGCACCCCCCTGCTAGAGTACCAGATGCTGGTCTCTGCCTGGAGGATGCTCCTCATCATCGCCACCAGCCACGTAAGCACCTTGCTCTCTGGTATCTTAGCAACAGCCTGCCGTCCGCCTGCAGAGCTGGCCCCTTGGGGCTCCATGCATGAAGACTGATCCAGGCTTTTCCCCGGGGCACTAACCTGGAACAGGTTTTGGGGCTAACAGCAGGGGTACTTGAGGGTGTCGGTTCCAAGAGACCAGTACGAAAAGTCATCGTAAGCCCTCCGGCCATCCCTAAAGCCTCCCGTAGCCCTCCTTGCTCCTGTGGCTAGGCCCTAGGCCCCCGCCCTGCCCCTCCCCGGCGCCTGTGGCATTGCCAGCTCGTGCTGGGTGCCCTGTGGACACTGGGGAGATATTTGGTGACAAGCCAGGCAGCTGTAACAGCTGCAACAGCCCTGTTTCAGGAAGGCATTTTGTTTCTGTTGGTTCTAGAAACTGCATTTCCTGGCTTGAGAAAGTGAGCAGAGGCCTTGTCTCTGCCCTGCGTGTCTCCCGAGAGTCGCAGCTGTTTTTAGACATGCTGTGTTTGGGCAAGACTGCCTGTGTGCACGGTTTGGCACTGCTGTGCTGGTGTGGGGCTTTTCTTCCTGGGAATCTGGTTCAGGATCTTGACGTCGTTACTGACTGCAGTGTGATAAGTAGGCCTCGTGCCCCCTCACAGGGCGGGGAGGCTCCGCTCTGGTGCCAGAATGCCTGTGCGCCGCAGCGTGGAGCATCGCTGGGACACGGTGCGTTGCATTCGAGACTGTAGCCCCACCACTGGCCTGGCCACTGGACACTGGCTGAGTCCACCAGTGTCTCCTGTCGTGTGGGCCCCAGCAAGGCATCAGTTCTTGAACTGTAGCTCTGAAAATCTCACCATCCCTTTTCCCCCCGGAAACCAGTCTGGTTAAACCCAGGATATTGATATCATTGTGTGGATATGAATGAAAAGCTTAACACGTGCTGGCCTCAGGGACATAGCAGCGACAAGGCAGGTAGTTTCTGACCTCGTGAGGCAGGCAGGTGGCAAACACATTGTCACACATTTTGAGGCTGCGCCCATTCACTGGAGATAACTCGGGATGTGATGGTAGAGAAGGCCCTTGTCCAGGGGAAGCCGTGAGGAGGTGATATCCTAGCAGATTGGACTGTGAAGAGGCCTGGTAGGTGGACAGACTGAGCAGAGGGAGTCACAGAGCAAAGATCAGAAGTGGGAAAGAGCCTGGCGTATTCGGGGAAGGGGCCTGTACTCCCGAAAGCGACCCAGCACAGGCGGGGTGAACCGACCCAGTGGCCTCCCAGGTCTCAGGAGGAGAGGAATCTGGGCTTGAACCTAACCGTATCTAAGGGTGGACAGCAGAACCCCAAGGCCCGTGAGGCCCATTTAAATCTGGAGACCATGACATACCAACTGTTCATTATCAGCAAGAGGACCCCATGTTTTCTGGCTGCCAAAATCAGAGCACTTTCCCTGTTTACGTCATTTTCCTGTTCCTTCACAGGCAGAGATAACGCACTTGACCGACTCTGCAGTGCGTCACCAGCTCTTTGTCGATGTGCTCGATGGGACCAAAGCGTTAGTAAGTGTGTCTGGGAGGTTTCATGCCCCAGGGTGCAAGTCTCCAGGTCATGTGGCTTTGTGAGTCTCTCAGGTGGTCAAGTCAAGGCCCCTTTGGCCGGGAGGTTTAATCTGCAGTGGGGAGACAGGCGGCTGCTGCCAGGCCAGTTCCTGGTCTCTCTGGGGGTCCTCGCCCCCTGGGGCCTGCCCGTGTGTGCACTGAAAGGTGCCCTGTGACTGGAGATCAGATTTCCCTGCTGGGCCAGCTCATGGGTGTGGTTTCCCCTCAGCTCGTGGTCCCCGGCTCGGTGAACTGTCTGCGCCTTGGCTCCATGATGTGCACGCTGCTGCTTATCCTCCTCCGACAGTGGAAGCGGTGAGCCCTGGGGTGGCTGCTGGGCCCCGTCCCTGACCCTTTGCCTTCCCAGAGGGGAGAAAGTGGTTAAGAGTGGGTCAGCTCCCCGCCCCCTGTAGGCAGCAGGGCTGACTGCAAATGCAGGATGTGAAGCAGGGTTCCTGCGAGCATCCTGAGATTCAGAGCAGGCCTCCCGCCCCGGCCCTTATTCTCTCAGAGAGTTGGGGCCTGTGGACGAAGTCCTTGGACCCTTGACGGAGATCCTGGAGGGAGTCCTGCAGGCTGACCAGCACCTCATGGAGAAGACCAAGGCCAAGGTGTTCTCGGCGTTCATCACAGTGCTGCAGATGAAGGAGATGAGAGGTGAGAGCCAGGGGCGTGGACAGTGGCGACCCCCTGCTCTGGCCGCTCACCTAGACAGGACTTCTGCCCACTCAGAGCTAGACCTCCTCCTGCGAGGTGTGAGTTTTGGCTTAGAAAGTCTTGAAGAGAACTCCTCCCCCACCTGCCTGCCTCTTGCCATGGAGAGTCACTCCCTCCTGTCTCCTGTCAACTTCTCACCTCGTGCCTGGGTGGGAAATCATGGCGGGCGGTGGCGGGCAGCACATGGGCCTGGCCACGAGCCCTGTCTGCTTTGCAGTGAGCGACATCCCCCAGTACTCCCAGCTCGTGCTGAACGTCTGCGAGACCCTCCAGGAGGAGGTGATTGCACTCTTTGACCAGACCCGCCATAGCCTGGCGTCAGGCAGCGCTCCGGAGGACAAGGACAGCATGGACACTGATGACTGCTCAAGGCCTCGGCAGAAGGACCAGCGAGATGGGGTGAGGGTGCACCCCGGGGAGCTGCTCTGTGCCGGGCCCTGGGGCTGGTGAGCAAACAGGACAGAATCACCGACGCGTGGAGTGCACAGCCTTCTGGGAGAGCCTGACTCAGGCAGTGCAGATCGGCGTGGGGATCTTGTGGCGTGCAGCGCAGTGCGGGGAGAGGACGTACAGCCCGGGGTTCCCTCACCTACCCGGGGCCTCAGAGTGACTGGGAGCATTGGTAGGGTCAGGCAGGGCACAGCGGGTGGGAGGGGTGAGCGTCACCCGGTACCCCGAGAAGGAACGTGTGAGCGGAAGTGCCAGGAGGCAGCTTGGGTCTTGGCTCTGGTTCTCCTGTGACAGGGAACCGTGTAAGGCTTTCAGCGGGGGAGACCGTGGCTGGGTTTTTCTAAAAGGTAACTGGGCGCAGCATGTGCGTGGGCCTGGCCCCCACTCTTCCTTTTTGCCCGCATTTGTCCCTGGGCCCCAGCAGGTGTGTGTCCTGGGTCTCCATCTGGCCAAGGAGCTGTGCGAGGTAGACGAGGACGGTGACTCGTGGCTGCAGGTGACCCGCAGGCTCCCCATCCTGCCGACCCTCCTCACCACCCTGGAGGTGAGCCTTCGCATGCGGCAGAACCTGCACTTCACCGAGGCCTCGCTGCACCTGCTCCTCACCCTTGCTCGCACTCAGCAGGTAGGAGGCCGGGGGGGCCTGTGTCCCCCTCCACCTTCACTATCGGGGGAGCTGCTGGGCGGGGTGGCCGCCGGCTGGTTCCCTCTCCTTCCACACCTTTGCCTCCCAGGGAGCCGCAGCCGTGGCGGGAGCCGGTATCACCCAGAGCATTTGTCTGCCCCTGCTCAGCGTGTACCAGCTCAGCACCAACGGCGCGGTGCAGGTGAGCGCCAGGCCCCGCGCTGGCCAGCCCGCGGTTCCAGCGGTGCCCACTCCCACCCCTTAGCTTCCGCTTGCTCAGGAAGAAGTGGCTTAAGGGCCTTGTCTGAGACCCATGGTACAGAATCCTCCCCACCCCCACGCTGACCCCAGAAAGACAAGCTCAGCAGACTAGTGACGGTGGCCTGGACTACAGCGCAGCCTCGCCCTCTCTGGGCAGCGGCTGTCCCCTTCCGATGTTCGCTGAGCAGCCAGACGGCCGTAGCTGCTGTCCCTGTCGCCCGGCCGCCATGGTGCCCCGTCCTGAGCCTGTCTACTGTTGTGTCTTAGACACCTAGTGCCTCTCGGAAGTCCCTGGATGCCCCCTCCTGGCCAGGGGTCTACCGCCTGTCCATGTCTCTGATGGAGCGGCTCCTCAAGACTCTGCGTTACAACTTCCTGACTGAGGCCCTGGACTTTGTGGGGGTTCACCAGGAGCGGACCTTACAGGTGGGCTGCCCGGACGGCGGGTGGCACGTGGGAGGACAGAGGGCCCCAGCCATTCTGCGCTTGAGGCTTGGTAGTGAGGGTTGCCCCTACGCCAGAGGCACCTAAGGGCGACTTGGCAGCCGAGCGCCCTGCCCTGCAAGGGAGGGGTG
The DNA here is from genome assembly GCF_000260355.1 of Condylura cristata. Taxonomy (NCBI): domain Eukaryota; kingdom Metazoa; phylum Chordata; class Mammalia; order Eulipotyphla; family Talpidae; genus Condylura; species Condylura cristata. The sequence continues at coordinate 3,973,469 of NW_004567107.1, read as the reverse complement.
GTTGGGCCCAGCAGGGGACCCTCTTCTCAGGCCGCCAGGCCGCCCCTTCTGCGGCTTGCTTACAGTGGTTGCGGGCCCGGGACCTATTCTCCCAGGGGAAGGCAGACTCGAGTCGCCGTCCTTCTTGTGTCTCCCTGCAGTGCCTCAGCGCGGTGAGGACAGTGCAGAGCCTGGCCTGCCTGGAGGAGGCGGACCACACGGTGGGCTTCCTCCTGCAGCTGTCCAACTTCAGGAAGGAGTGGCACTTCCACCTGCCGCAGCTCCTGCGGGACGTCCAGGTGCGGCCCTGCCCGTGGCTGGGCCCGTTCTGTGCACGGGCTTTCTCGGGCTGCTCGGGGTCGGTTTCCTTCCAGTGGTGGGCAGTGGTGGGGTAAGAACTTGGGGTCTGGCAGACCTGGGTCACAGCCTGGGAAGTGGAGGTGCCGGCTCTGAGTCATACAGGCACCTCGCCATGTGGCCTTGGCCAAGTCCCTCTCCCCAGCCTTTTCCTGCTGTAGAATGGGCAGTGGCCCCATTTCCTCAGCACCTCACACTGCCCCAAGCATGCCGCTGGGTCCTGAGGCAGCCCTGGCACCTGTGGTCTGGGGTTTGCCCTGGAGGGCGTGTTGGAGCGCTCAGTGAGGAGAGACGGGGAGCCGCGCTTGGCTACCAGTCAGCCCTCTGCTCGCCACTTCAGGTGAACCTGGGCTACCTGTGCCAGGCCTGCACCTCCCTCCTGCACAGCCGCAAAATGCTGCAGCACTACTTGCAGGTAGGCGCCCCTCTCCGCACTGCCCCCAGGCCTCACCCCTGGGTTCCCTCGCTCTTACCTTCACTTCCATTCTCCCTCCCAGAACAAAAATGGGGATGGCATCCCCTCAACTGTCGCCCCCCGAGTTCAGCGGCCACCCGCAGCTGCCCCTGCTGCCCCCTCCACTTCCTCCAAGCAGCCCGCTGCCGACACAGAGGCCGCAGAGCAGAGGGCCCTGCACGCGGTCCAGTACGGCCTTCTCAAGATCCTCAGCAGGACCCTGGCGGCCCTGCGCCACTTCACCCCGGACGTCTGCCAGATCCTGCTGGATCAGGTACCTGCCTCCGGGCCCTGTGCCTCGAGCCTCAGAAACCGAGCCGTGCTCCATCCTGGAGTCCGGCTGGGCCCTGGATCGCTCGTCTTGCCTTGCAGTCCCTGGACCTTGCCGAGTACAACTTCCTGTTTGCCCTGAGCTTTACCACTCCCACCTTTGACTCCGAAGTGGCCCCCTCCTTTGGGACCCTTCTGGCCACAGTGAACGTGGCCCTGAACATGCTTGGAGAGGTAAGTTGGGTGTTGTTGTCAGGAGCTGACCCCAGCCTTCTGCCCACACCCTGGGGCTGGAACGAGGCTGTGCCGGGCCCGCCTTGATGCAGGGGAGAACCAGACCGCTCAGCATGCGGACCGGCTTGTCTTGTTACCCCCTTCCCCCCCCTCTAGCTGGACAAGAAAAAGGAGCCTCTCACCCAGGCTGTGGGGCTCAGCACACAGGCAGAAGGGACCAGAACACTGAAGTAAGAACGCCCCCTGGGCCGTTCGGGGGGGGCAGTCACAGGCCGCCCGTGGTTCCCAGCAGCCCTCACAGCGCCCGGCCCTGCCCCTCTCCAGGTCTCTCCTGATGTTCACCATGGAGAACTGCTTCTACCTGCTCATCTCCCAGGCGATGCGCTACCTGAGGGACCCGGCCGTGCACCCCCGGGACAAGCAGCGCATGAAGCAGGAGCTCAGCTCGGAGCTGGTAGGGTGGACCCAGGGCCCCGACTTGGGGCAGGGCGGCGGGGAAGAACCCTGGGGTCCTGTGGACACAGCCTCCACAGCTGCCTCTTCTCTTGCAGAGCACGCTGCTCTCCAGCCTCTCGCGCTACTTCCGCCGGGGAGCGCCCAGCTCCCCTGCCGCGGGCGTCCTCCCCTCGCCGCAGGGCAAGTCCTCCCTGTCCAAGGCCAGCCCCGAGAGCCAGGAGCCTCTGATCCAGCTGGTGCAGGCCTTTGTGCGTCACGTGCAGAGATAGGGCAGGGGCTGCCGCCCGCCGCCCTCCACCAGCCTGTGCAGCAGCCCCGGGCAGTGGGGGTGCTGCTGGCCTGCACCCCACCCGGGACGAGAGCACTCTCCCGTGTAGCGTGACTCCGACCGCCGCCCACTGGCGTTATTTTTGTAATAGATCAAGAGGTCAGCAGCAGGGCCGGGCAGGCTGGCTGCACGCATGTGCTTAGGGTGCCCCGAGAGGGGCCTGCTGCCTTCAGCCCCCCCAGGCTTGATTGGCCTGGGCGTGGGGAGCCAGCGTCACGTCCGGGGCAGGAGTCTTGCACGGGTTTGAAACTGTTTTCCATGCTCTGTTCTTGCAGTTTTTTGGTAATACTGTGGTCTATTTATACAAATATTAAAGTACCGTTTATAGATGGCCGTGTGCTAAGTTCAGGGCCTAGAGCACGGGCATCCTCAGCCAGGGCCCGGGCGGAACTGAGGTCTGGAGGCGGCCTGATGTGGACCGCTGGTGCCGTTGGTGTCCTTGGCTGCTGGGCACCCAGTGGAGGACACCCAGCTTTTCCCTTCCTTGGCACGCAGGTCTTACTCACCACCCCACCCCGCCCCTTCACCAGCTGGCACAGCTTATCCCTGGGTGGGGCCTTTCTTGAAGCTCTGGGCCTATTTATAGCTGGGCCCCTGCCTCCATCCCACCCAGAGGCCCCAGCCCTGGAGCCTACCAGCCCTTGGCCTGCCTCAGACCTGGTAATAGCGCTGGGCCCCGCTGAAATACAGAGTGTCGCCCAAAGCTATCACTAGAAGTTTCTGGAATCACTGACCTGAGCTGGAGCCTCTGCCTGGCCACTCGGTTATGGAACCTGGAGAGACTGATGGTCCCTCATGGGGGGAAGACAGGAGGGGGCACATCTGTGTTGGCTCAGTGCTGGCCGGCAGGAAGCGTCGTGCCAACAGCAGCCAGCCCCTGCCTGGCAGGAACACTGCCCTTCCCTGTTGGCAGAGGCGCCTCAGCAGGCCGTGGTGCTGTTCTGACCACACACCCCGCCCAAGAGGAAGGACAGTGCAGTGGGCTTCCCTCTCCCACCCCGGTCAGCCAGTGGGGTCTGGGGCCCCACGGGAGCCAGGCCCACACACATGAAGGAGGCTTTATTACTTGTCACTAGCCAGAGCGAGCAGACAGGCAGAGTAAAAAGATCACATAGAAAGTAGTGGCGGGGCGGGCTGCAGCGCCAGCCTGGCTGGAGCAGGGAGGGAAGGCAGCACCCGGAGAGGCCGCTCGGGCCAGCCCCGCCTTCTGCCAGGCTCCCGCATCCCTTCCTGAGGCCGCCTCACACCTGCTGGTCCCCCTGCTGCTTGCAGCAACAAAAAGGCAGTGCTCTTGCCGAGGGCGAACCCCGGGTTCAGGGCCAGCTGCCCCAGCACAGCCCCTCTCTCCCGAGGCGCCCCTGGGGGGCTGGGTGCTCGGGGGGTGCAGGCAGGGTTGGGGGCTCCAGAGTCTCAGGTTAGAAGCAGGGTTGGGGGGGGCTGGGGTCTCTCAGCCTCAGTGCCCTCACAGCTGGACGGCCAGAAGCCAAGACAGAGCAGGTTGGCCTCCCACCCTGAGCAACTGGTCCCCAACAGACAAAGCAGCAGGGCCATCTGCTCCCGCCCAGGCCGGGACAGGCAGGGTCTGGGTGGCGCCTGTTTAGCTGAGCAGTTCCAGGTAGGTGACCGGGACCTTGCCCTTCCTGTTGCCTCTCTCGCCAACGAGCCAGTCGGGATCCATGCCTGGCAGGCTGTAGACCGTGATGAGCTGGAGGGGGGGACAGAGGCAGGTCACGCCTGGCCAGGCCAGAGCTGGCCCAGGACGGCAGGGATGGCCGTGGGATCCATTCCAGCGGTGCGCGGGCCCCTCCCCGCCTGCTCTCGGAGCTCTGGTCCCCACAGAGCTGGAGTAGCCGCTGCACCCCCCGCCACCGTGGGCCTGGTTCCCCGGGCCTCGACAATGAAGCCAGCGGTGTGGGTCTGAGTTGCTAAGCTAAGCCAGCCCTGTCCCGTCACCCATGGTGGCACCCAGGTCCACCCACCTCATCGGCCAGCAGGGCCAGCTCACTGCTGTCGGCTGCCTCATAGTCATAGAGCACCCGGGCCTTCCGCGTGCCACTGGCAGGGGGCGCTACCTCCTCCAGGCAGAGGGCAGCTTCCCCGGGAGGGACCATTCCAGCCCCAGAGGGCCCCACAGGCATGGTGGCCGCAGTGGTGGTGGGTGAGGTGCTGCTCAGGGGCGGAGAGGTGGGCTCTGTCGTCCCCACGAAGGTGCCTGGAAATCTGGAGAGGGTGCATCTCATCAGCTGAGGCCCTATCCCGGGGGGAGTGCCAGGTACCCTCCCAAACACCAGCTGCACCTACTGCCGCGGAGGTGGGGAGGTTCCAGGCTACTTACATGGCTCCCTGGGAGCTGGCAGCATGAAGGGAAAGCAGAGCCGGGGGAGAGTGAGACGCCTCTGCCCAGCCCTGCCCGGCCCTGCCCCCGCCCAGCACTGAGCTACTCGGTCAGGTCAGATGCCAAGAGAGGTCAGACATGGCCAGGGCCCATGGGCCCTCCAGCTGTCCTGAGCCCGGGAGCAGGCCCTTGCTGGCGGGACCTGGAAGGTAGGGGGCCCCCAGCACACCTGCCCAGCTGCTTCTGTAGGTCCAGCATGTGGCGGTAACACTGAGCGTAGTAAGTGGTCTGAGACTCGACGAACTCATGGAGGCAGCGAAGGTGGTTCACCTGTGGAACAGTCAAGGGCAGGAGGGTCGCGAACATCCCACCTGAACCCCGGCTGCTGGCCAGACCTAACATCCCCACCACCCGCTCCCTGCGTGTCCTGCAGCTTTGTGATGTGCGTCCTCCGGGCTGAATCCCACCTAGCAGAGCCGTCTCCCCCTTCCCCTGAGCTCCCACCCCGCTCAGTTGTAGCCATGCTGAGTGGCCTGGGGCGGCAGGACAGGACGACGGAAGCAGGTGGGCGGGCGGAAGAAGGGGGCAGGACTCACGTGGGTGCTGCTGATGCCCTCCAGCAGGAGTCGGGTCACCTCTGCCTGCCGGTCAAACTCGGTCTGCGCCACTCTGAGCTCCTGCTCAGCCTGGGGGGTCGAGCGAGTGAGAGCCGAAGTGCCTGCCTGGCCTTGGCCTTCTGCCACTCCCCTCTGTATATGGGCACGTGCCCCCCGTGACACACTAGGCCTGTGGCCTGACTTCCAGGGAAGCTGCACCCTCACCTGGACGTCCTGATGGCCAGCCCTTGCACCATGTGCCCCCACCACTACCCGGCAGGGAGTGGTCCTATTACAGAGGGAGCGTGTGACCCCTCGGGGACTCCAGGGGCTGCAGGGCAGAGCCCAGAGCTAGACATGGAACCCTACACCCCACCCCCATGACCTCAGCCCTGACTCACCTTGTCCACCTCATCATTCCAAAGCTGCGGGGACCATGACAGGACCGGTCAGCAGGGGAGGGAGGGGCACCAGTCAGCGGTCAGCAGGAGAGGTGAGGGCAGATGGCAGAACCCGAGCCCATGCCCTGCCCCAGCTCCCAGAGACCCCGCCCTCTTCCCACCCCCCCTTCCAACCTCCCCCCCTGCCACCTGGGAGCTGAGTCTGGGCTGGGGCCTGGTGTGAGAGGCAGGTCCAGCATGCCACATGCAGGGAGGGGACAGTCGGGCCCTGCTGGGCTCCTACAGTGGCAGTCTCAGGCTCTGAGGGGGGTCTCCAGGGTGATGGGGCCCCTACCCACCCCAACACCTGGCCAAGGCTGCTGGGCTGGGAGGCTGACCACCTGACCTGGCCAGTCACTGAACCTTTCTGTCCTGTGGCAGAGAAGAGCCACCTGGGGCCCGAGTCACAATGGAGTTCAAAGGCAAAAGCAGAAGCCCTCTGGACCCGTCTCCTTCCACTCAGCCCAGGGAGGAGGGCAGGAAGGGGCACCCAGAGTCAAAAGCCCTCCTCCCCGCCTCACTTTGGGGACAAGCTCCTTCTGCACCCTGGGGAAAGCTGAGCGGAGACCCTGGCCTGAAACCCAGGAGAAAATCAAGGCCGGCCCTGGTGGCCACACAGCACGGAAGCCACCTCCAGGCGGATGGACAGACGTGGGGACCTGGTGGGCTACACAGAGGCCCCGCAGACGGTGGCATGGACACACTGGCCACAGGGACGACCGAGGGTCTGCAAGGGACGACCCCACCCACGGGACGAAGAAGGCCAGAGAAAGGCACAGCGGGGCTGTGAAAGGCACAATGGCCGGCACCCCAACTGAACCCGAACACCAACCAGCTCAGCAGAGCTAGAGGGGCGGGGCAAGACACTCAAAGCCGTCTGTGCCAGCTCCCGCCTGCGCTCGGCCTCTGGCAGGTGTGCTTGGTGGCAGCTGGAGGCCCAGCACACCCGCCCCCATCTCGGGGGCCCCATCTCAGGGTGGCCTGGAGCCTCGGGAGGGAGGTGATGGGGTGTCTGGGCAGGGAAGGGTGCCTGGCAGGGGCCCCGCTGTCTTAGGTTGTTCAGTGCAGCTGGCCCGCCTCCGTCTTCAGCACAGGGCACCAGTCGCTTGTCCAGTCGGGCTGCTGTGCCCCACTTGCGGGCAGCTGAGTGGCCAGGTCCTTTGTGGGGGAGGGGGCGGAGGCCGGGGTGGGGGCGCTTACCGCGGAGGCGCTGGCCGAGAGAATGTAATTACGAGGTCTAGTCTCCTGAAAGTCAGGCACCGTCTGGCAGGAACAGAGTTCACAGGGGCAGGTCACGAGCGGCCGGGGGAGGCCTGAGGCCGCCCAGACCTCTCGTAGGGAGATGCCAGGAGCCTCCCCCCCACGCACAGCTGGGTACAGATACAACACAGAACCCCTTCTCACACCAGCTGCTCGGGGGTCATGGCCAGACCAGTGGGTGCGTGTGGTGGGGAGATGGCTCACGCTGCCGCCACAGCCCTGGCCTCCAGGGAGCCCCGCCGGGCCCAACTCACCGATGGCCCAGTTTGCCCCAGAGTCCCCTCAACAAAGCTGCCACTGCAGCTTTCTCCTCCCAGAATCCCCACTCCCACCCGAGTGGGCAGATGGGTGCACAGAAAACAGGACCGGCTCTCAAGGTTTGCAAAAAGCTGCCTCCCATGCCTGGCGTCCCCCAAACCAGAGGCTACGCAAGGTAGAGGCTCTGGGGCGAGAGCAGCTGCTTGCAAATGCCAGGCTGCGCCCGGGCTGGTGGTGTGGGCCCAGGCCGAGATGGCACCCCAGAAGCAGCACAGCACGTGGACAGGTATACTCACATCTCCCTCACACTGAGCCAAGTTACCCAAAGCAGAACGGAAAGGAACAAAAACAGAGAGTTAGTGAGGCCACAGCGCAGGCGGGAGCAGGCCCCCCGGGCCCTGGCAGGGAGGGGCCCACGGCGACAGACGGACAGACGCACACCAGCCCTCTGGAAGGAGCCCCGAGGGTGTGCACGCGAGTGCGGCAGACAGTGTGGGCGCAACTGCTGGGCCACCAGGTGCCAGCCCTGGATAGGGTGCCCCGGCCTAACCCTGAGGCTGGTCCAGCGCGGTCAGTGAGAGGGGAGGCTGTGCTGCTCACTAAGAAGAAGGCCCCTGGCTCAGCCGACGAAATGAGAGCCTGGCCAAGTCACTCCAGAGGTCGTCCAGGCCTAAGTGATAGGCAAGACTGTCCTGTCAGGAACTTAAGCGGGTATCCCTACAGCCACAGGTCATCCCAGCCAAGCCCAACGAGCCCCCAGCCGGACCCGATGCCAGCATGAGGTAGGTTCTGCCCAAGGCACTTGCCTGGGGCCCAGTGGGCCCCCCGGGTACCATGAGCGGGAGGGGCTGGGCCAGAACTCTCATGGGCAGCTGTGAGCTTGGGCTGGGCCTGGCCTTCCTTAGCAACAGCCTAGTGGCTGCCCAGGAGTGTGGAGGGTCTCCCCTCCGATGGCCCTTGCCCCCACACTCCGAAAGCCTGACATGCTGGGAGTGGGCTCACCCTCGGCTCAGCTCTCTCGACCCTGGCCTAGCCCTGGCCAAGTGTTCCCACTCTGTCCCGTGGGCCGGCCAGGCTGAGCAGGCCGCAGTGAGGGGCGCATGTAGGGGGCCCAGGCTGCCCGGGCCCCAGCCAGTCTCGTGGGGCTGCGGAAGAGGCCCCTAGGATGCCCCAAGCAGGGCTCGCCTTGCCACCCCAGGGAGCCTGTGCAGAACACCCTGGGAGCAGGGCGTTTGGGAGCAGCAGCTGGGAGCGTTAGTGAGGGCCAGGCCCTGGCAAAGCTGGGCAGAGCCAAGCATCCAGGGAGGCAGGGCAGGCAGGGGCATGCGAAAAACTGGCTGCCTGCCTGGGGGGACTGTGGGCTACCCGAGCCTCGGGGGGAGCCCTGCTGGTCACCCCACCCCCTAAAAGTCCCAGACCCAGAGCACTGGGTCCCCGAAGTCCCCTGGGGGTGGGGGCAGAGAGGCGGGGCCTGAAGCGCCCTCCCCAGCCCAGGCCCCAGCCAGGCCTCTCCAGGCAGGGACGGGGAGGGAGGTCATGCCAAACACCAGCCCCCCCCACCCCCGCCACCCCGCAGAGCAGGGAAAGGGGGTCGGAGCCGGTGGGGACACCTACCGTAGCTTTAGCTTCTGCGGCCTTGGCCTTCTTCAGCCGTGCTTTGCCGGCGTCCAGGTCCAGGCGGCGGTTTTGGAGGAGCCGCCGCTCCTTCTGCGTGGGGGGGGGGGAGGGGGGCAGTGAGGCCTGATGCTGGAGAGACGCGGGCGGGGGCAGGACGGGCCACAGGGACAGGGAGACAGGCCCGCACGGGCGAGGTCGCCCACTTCTGGTCTCTCAGCCCCCAGAAGCCACGTCAGGGACAGCCCGGGGGCCTGAGCACCCTGCCTGGGCTCTGAGACAGTTCTGGGGTCACCAACAGACAGGGGGTCCCGGCCCTCACCGAAATGGTCTTCCAGTCCCCTTCCAGGAAGTTGCGCAGGGGCGTGAGGAAGTTGATGGAGGCCGTGTGGATGAAATCCCGCTCTGCGGCTCCCAGGCGCTTTTCAGCTTCTGCCACTTTGATCAGTGTCTTCCCTGCGGAAAGGAGGGGAAGGGTGGGGGGCAAGGGGGCGGCTCAGGCACAGCCCCAGGCAGGAAGTGCAAGGCGGCTGATCTGGAACACACGGTCATCCGCACACCTGTCGGGTCATCCGGCACGGACACCGCATGGCCACTGAAAAGACGGGGGTGGGGGCCCTGCAGAGGAGCAGAGAAAGTGGGGCAACAAGTGCTGTCCCCGAGAGCAGTCATAAAGCTGCGTACAGTCACCAGGAGCAGCCCTTTCTGGGCTCTGGAAATGGGCAAAGGCGAGTCGCGTCTGCGGAGGGGGCGGGCCTCGGCAAGCCCGCGTGGCTTTTCGGCCTGGCACGCCAAGGCCTCGCGCAGAGCCGGACGCACAGCTGCTGGAGAGGGCTGACTCGGTCCGCACCGGGCACAGAAAACCCATGGCCTACTGCCAAGCGCCAGAGTGATCCTAAGGGCAGGTAGTCAGAGTAATCACAGCCTAACTTGAAGTCGGAACAGACCAACACAGCTTCGAGAAATTTAACGTGACATCTAAAAAACAAAGTCACCCCACGGGCCCCTCGGAGCTCCCAGCAGCCGCTGGGGAGGTTGTGCGTGTGTATGGCGCCAGGACAGACCGCAGCGGACCCACGAGCTCCACATCCTTGGCTCTGCACACCCACCAAATAAAGGGAGAAGACCCAGGGGCTGCGTGGCCTCCTGCGTGTGGCCCAGGCCTCTCCGAAACTCATCAGTGAGGTCTGGACAGTGCAAGGCCAGTCACTGGCTAACCGGGCTGGCCCAGGTGCAACCCTAGAAAGCTAAGCCTCGAAAGAAAAAAGCTAAGCTTCAAAGGATTCTAAAAAGGAAATAAAAAAAAAAGAACACAAAGCCCAACAAGGAGAATATAAAAAGCAGCCATATCAGTTGCTGTGAACTGCAGGGACACAGACTCACAACAGCGAGCGCAGGCAGGTTTCACACAGCGGAATCACCCCAGGGCTCGCAATCTCGGATCGCAAGGGCGGTGCGGCAGCATCCCCTTAGGCATCTATGCTGGCTGCTGGCACAAGGGGTCAGTCCCAGCCCCGCCAGGGAGTGACCCTCGGGCTGCGGCACGCTCTGGCCTCTCCGTGCTCCTCAATATTTGCAGCCAGTGTTTCCGTCAGTATGAAGGGCTCAGGCTTCAAGTTGGACTAAAGGAACATCCAGGGTTTGGTTGTCCAAGACACCCACCTTTCAGCAGAAATGATGCCAGCTGTTTGCCCACAAAGTAAAAAGATACTTTGACAAGGGGAAAAAAAATAGAACTCTGAACTGCAAGAGACACATTTTGAATTTAAAGGTATGGACAGAGGCCCGCTCTGGCGGCGCAGCGGGCCAAGACGCAGCACTGCGAGCTGGCGGGGCCGCCGGGTGCCAGTTCGATCCCCGCCCTGGGGGTGATTCACACTGCGCCACAGACCTCTCCTGACCCAACCACTGCTCCCCTCGGCCCGTTCTGCTTCCCTCTCTGTCTCTGGGGAAGCCTCTCACCCCCTGCATCTCTGGCTGGTACCCCAGTTCTGTGTGCATAAATAAATACACCTTTAAAAAAAAACAAGGGAGGCCCTGCCTGGTGGCGCAGTGGTAAAAGTGCAGCACTAAGAAGCTAAAGCCACTTCTGCAAGAGTTCGATTCCCGCCTGCCCCGGAGGTGACCACGCGGCAGACCTCTCCTGGCCCGCCCGCTGCTCCCCTCAGCAGTGCACTTCGTCCATCTGCCTGTTCTGCTCCCCACTCTGTCTCTGGTGAAGCCTCTCGCCGCCCCTCAGCCTCTGGCCTGTACCCCAGCTCTGTATGCACAAATAAATAAATCTTTTAAAAAAAAAAAGCAAAGGTATGGACAGGCTGAAAATAAAGGGAGACATACAGCAAGCGTGCACCAGCCCTGCCAGGATGGACTTCATGGCAAATGCTCCCTGCAGCTCTGCTTGCAATGACCATTAAGGAAAGAGACTAAGTGCCCCAGACATGAGGGCATTAGGGAGTGGCCTAGATACACAACCGAACTCCACTGTAATGAAAACAAAAGAAAACAAAAAAAGAAATCAGGCCTCCCTGGGAATTAAAGACTCAGCACTATCAAGCTGTCACCACCCTTGTAGCCTGAGTTCCATCCCAGCCAGGGAGTGACCCACAGGGCGCAGCAGACCCCTCCTGTCTCCCCACTGCTCCCCTCAGCAGTGTGTTTCAGTCACTCCACCAGTCTGCTCCGGTGAAGCCTCTCTATGCATCTCTGGCCTGCACCTCGGTTTTTATGTGCATAGATAAATAAATCTTTTTAAAAAAACACAGAAAAAAGAGTTCTACTGTGGCTAAAAACTGGTCAAACTGCACTGTGCTGCAGAGAGCTCTCTGGGAGGGAGGCGATCTGCAGACGTCCCTGGTGTATATTCTGAAAATGCCGCAGCCACCCCAACCTCCAGCCACCACCCCAGTAAGTGAGCAGCATCAACACCAAAGCACCAGCACTGAAGCAACACCTGCCTCCAGCTGAACCGTGACAGCTTGCTGGACACGCAGCTGATGGACAACACCCTTCAGGGATAAAATATTTTAACATTAAAAAAGGGCAAACGAATGGGGGGGAGGGGTGCATGGGATTATGGTGATGGCACACGGGTGACTTGGTGATGGGAAACCCGCGGGGATTACAATTGAGATGGGGGAAAAATGTACAAAATGATGTAAAAATAAACATAAAAAAAAAAAGGGCAAACGCCGTGATACACTAAGAGCAGCATCTTCCAAGAGTCAACTCATCAGTCCGACACCACGGCCCACACACAGACGCGGTACAAGACAGCTCAAGCCCAGAGCGGAAGGGCCGGGCGAGGCAGGGCCGGGCGAGGCAGCGGCCGCCAGGACAAGACAAGGAGAGGCCGGGGCGTGCCGGCGCCCAGTCTGCCCAGTGGCCCTGGCCCGCCGCCCCCCGCAGCAAGGGGCAGAAGGTGCTCCCGACGGCCGGAGGCAAGTCAACACATCTAAAGGGACGCGAGGGCGCCTCTGCCCACAGTGAAATCAAATCAGCAACAGCAAAGAGCTCAGACAAGCCGCAGACGTCTGGAGTCAGCGTCCGGCGGCGGAAGGTGAAATCACACAGCTACTCCGCGAAGCAGCTGCGCAGCTTCTTCAACGCAAACAGACAGTCGCGAGCACCGCACCGCACCGCACCCCACGCCACCCCACCCCCCAAGCATCGCACAGCCGCAGTGGGCCGTGGCCATCGTGCTGCGTGGAGCGGCAGGCGCGGCAGAGGACGTGGCCACTGTCCATCCACGTGACGTGGAGAAAGGGCAGCCTTACAGAGAGCAGGTTGGGGGTGTGGCCCACGCGGCGGCGTGGGGGCTCCAGTGGACGGCGGGAGGCCTGCACCACGCTGCATTGGCCAGCACTCCCGGAATCGCACACTCAGAGCCTACGGATATTAATTTTGCTGCAAGAAACTTAAGCGATGCAGTGACTAAAGACTGAGCTGGACCTGCAGGTGGCCGCTGGCCGCTGGCCGCTGCGGTGGGCGCACACCTGACTCCGGGGCTTCTGCTCTGTGACTGTTTCTGTCTGGCATGAGCGCCACAGAACGGGCTCAGGCATTATTTATATCGTTAAAAGGCAAAGGAGGGAAGACAGGAGGGGTCAGAGGAGGAGAGGACGCAAGCCCCACGCTTCCTGGCTGCCGCGGTCCCCGGCTCACCGTAGGGCGTGGTGGGCCCCAGCTCACTGGCCGCCTCTGCCATGTACTGAGCCAGCAGCTCCCCGTTGGTGACCCGAGAGGGCACCTTCCTGTCCAGCTTCTCATACAGGAACTCCTCCACCCGGGCACCTGCGGGAGACAGCAGTCAAGGCCTCGGGCCTGTGTCCACTCCGGCCCCCCGAGGCGGCCCTGCCTGCAGCCCAGCCTCCGGCCCGCGCCCCACCACCTGGCGCAGGGACCCCCTCGGCCACTCACTGGGGTTGGGCTGCAGCAGCACCTCTGTCTGCCTCAGGATTTTCTCCGTCCAGTTCTTGGTGCTGTCCGCCCGGGCCAGAAGATTTTCGAAGTGGGCATCAAGCTCCGTCTTCTCGGCTTGGCCGAATTTCTCCTCTGTGAACTGGTGGGGAAAGCCGAGGGGTACTTACAGAGGGGGGAGGGAGGGCTGCCCCGCCCCCAGCTGGGGCCCAGGCTCCAAAGTCAAGAAACCCGCTCTGCCCCCAGTCTGCTCTGGGGCCCTGATCAAGTTACAAACCCACTCTGGGCCTGTTTACCCCTTTGTGAAATGAGGTGGCTGGACCAAAGTTGCGGGGGACAATCGAGGATACAGATCCATCCACCACCCCCTTCTGCTGCTCATAGTTGGTGGCAGAGACGTGGCCAGAGGGAGCAGGGGCTGGCTTCTGGGGTGGTGGCCACAGCCAACTGCTGTGCCCAGGCTCAGAGCTCAGTCCACAAGCAGGGACTGGGAAGTCACACAGCCCCCCACCAGAGCTGGAGGAGCCATGAGGGGCACCCAGGAACAACCAGAAACCACCAGGTCCGCGCCTCTGATCTGGGGAGGCCCTTAGACAAGCCAAGGGCTTGTGGAGCCCGGGAAGGAGGCCGCGCCAGGGCACAGCCAAACAGCAACAGGGTAAAGGCCCACGCATGGAGTGGGGGAGCCCCCTACCCTGCAAGGCCGGCCATGCGGTGGGTCGTGTCCCCTCTCGCAGAGGGTGCGGCTGGGGCTGTCCTGAGCAGCTCTGGCTGGAGCCTACCAGACTGCTTGCCAGGGAGGCGTAGCCGCCCAGCTCCTGCCTGCGTGGTGGGAGGCGGGTGGGGCGGCCTGCAGGCTGCCTGCAACCATCAATTATGCAACAGGACTTAGGTTTCTCCCGCAGGGCTGGGGCCCCTCAGGCCAGGGTGGCAGCCCGCAGCTCCCCACAGGACCAGCAGCTCCTGGTGACTCTCACCTCTCCCCACTGCCTCTGCCTCCCAGTTCTGCAAACGGGGCCAGTTCCTGGACTGGCCTCAAGTCACCTTGGCCCTTTGAGGGGGTGGCCTTAGTCCCATTTCCCAGATGAGGAAACTGAGGCTCTAAGAGGCAATCACCTCTGTGGTCCTTGGTTCCCCCGGAGAATGGGGTGAACAGGGCGTCGCACTCGGGACACTTAGAAGGCACCCGGCTCGGCGGTCAGCACACAGCCAGCCCTGACACACTGGCCTCGGCCTCCTGTTCCTAATCCTCCCCAGGAAAGGTCTCCCCGTGTCCCTCCCCAGCGACCGCCTTTCCCCACAGTACCAGGTCAGGCCACCCAGCTGCCCTCAGCTGCTCCCTTCACCCAGGTGGGGCAGCGCCTGTCCTGCAGGGCAGTGCCCATCCCGCACACCCCACACCCACCCCGTTCAAAGCACCACCTCAGCGCTTGGGCGCCCACCCCACATCCACGCTGCCGGCGTGGCTGGCTCAGTGGCACCGCCTCCCTGGCTCGTGTCTTACTCCCGCTGCCAGCAGCAGTATCTATCAGTGCTAGCACATCTACTACGCACGCCCACCCGCCCTGGCACTTCCCCCAGCTGCGCCTTCGCTTCCCCTCCTGGCGCCCAGAACTGGGCTGTTCCTGCCGCCTGGAAGCCCTATTTGAGCCACCTGCACTGAGTCCTCCTGGCTGTAAAGGCACACAGTTCTGTTTTTGCACCCAGAACCAGCGGTGCAAAAGGGATCCTGCCCTCTGCATTCTCCCAGGCCAAGGTGGCACCTGGGCAGGGGAGCCAGGAAGCTTATAAAGGTGCCCCTGGAGGGGGGGGACCTTGCTCTCTCTCCCAGCGCTCCTGGACCCAGCCAGGGGGCGCCCTGCAGGCAGCTGCCCCCCCCCCCACAGTAAACACCTCCGGAGCCCTCCAGGCGGCTCCTGTCCCCAGGAGACCAGCCGCAGGTGGCTCCCCAGGGTCCTTGCCTGCTCCAGTCACATTTCAGGCCCCTGCCATGGGGAAGGACCCAGTGGCTCAGAGGCTGATCTGTAGCGTCTGAGGCTGCACCCGGCAAGATGGCAGCAGCAGGGGGTAGGCGTGCAGAGCCAGAGAAAACCTCTATTTATAAAGCTCCCGTCTTCCTCCTCCACTCTGGAGGCTGGGCCTGGCGATGGTGCCCACTCCAGTATGGGTGACCCGGAGGGCCTGTCCCCCCGGTCCCATGTGGTCATGGGCAGGCCCCCCACACTGGAGGCTCTGCGGGCAGGCCTGGCAGGGTCAGGTGCCAGGCCCCACAGAGGCAGGAAACTGGCAGATCGGGTTCTTCCCAGCTATGGAAGACACAGCAGTTGCCATGTCAACACTGGGGTGAATTTCCCACCTTCCAGATGAATGGGGGTTGTTGGAAGGCCTCCCCACTCGGCTGGGGTGGCCAGTGGGCTTAGAAGGTGGAGCGGCAAAGCTTTGCTGGGCACTGATGCCCAGAAGGAGCAGCGCTTTCTAGTAAACAGGGCCCCACGGGCTCCTGAGACCCACTGCTGTGCCTCCCGAGACTTGGGCAAGGACAAGCAGCAGCTCTGCTCCAGAGCGCGGTGGGCTGAGCCCGAACCTGTGCCGCCCTGGGAGGCAGACCCCTGTGACACCTGATGGACTGAAGGGACATGGAGGCTCAGGGAGAAGTGACACGCCAAGGTCACAGGTTACACATGTGCACAAGGGACCACGCTCACCCCAGTAGTGAGCACAGATGGGATCCTCACATCCTGGGATGGGAGAACGGCTAACCCCATTTTGCAGACAGAAAAACTGAGGCCCAGAGAGGTGACACCCCTTCCCCAAGGTCACGAGAGGGAGCATCCAAGCCCACAGATGATTTTAAGCTGCCTCTATTTCTCTCCTTGCACCCATATAGGTAGGACTTGTTCCAACGCCAGCAAGATGGGCCTTGATGGCTCCCCAGGAAGGGCACCGCGCCAGACCCCAGCCTCTTCCGATCTGTCAGGCCTGGGCAATAGGAAGCAGCCCTGTCACAGAACAGAAAGGAATGAAGCCCAGCCCTCCCGGCTTCCGGACTGAAGGTCCAAGCCTGTACAAGGGCCCCAGGGGAGCCGCCCCCAGCCCATTGCTCAGGTGCGGAAACTGAGGGGGTCGAGGGGGGTGTCCTAGACCCTGGCTCTGGCCCCAGGTCTCCACCCGCCGGCCTGCAGGGGCCGGTCACTGCTGCGCTAGGGAAGGGGCAGGCGCCTCCCGATGCCTTCGCCCCTCCCCGGCGGAGCCCCCACCAGCCCGGGGCCGGTGCCACAGCAGCGGGTAACCCAGCGGGGGGAACGTGGACACTCAGACCTGTCCCCCCCCAGGCGGCAGGGCCGAGGCCCGGCTCCGTCCCTGCCCTGGGGCCAGGTCGCGGGTGCGGCCCGCGTGGCGGGCGCTCCGGGAGCCGCAGGGCTAGGAGAGGTGGGCGCAACTGTGCCCTGCAGCGGGGCAGCTCCGAGGGGCTTCTCCTGCGCCCCCGGGCTCGCGATGCAGGGCTTCCAGCTCGCCCCACATCCGGGCCCCGGGAGGCGGCCGCGCGGGGCCCAGGGCGCACAGCCTCACCTGCACGGCCCGGGTGAAGAAGATGCCCGCGTCCGACGCCAGCTTCTTCATGTTGAAGTCCATGGCGCGCCGCACCGCCGGCCGCGCCCGGCCCGAGCGCAGCCCGGC
>NW_004567107.1:3946625-3956424 GCF_000260355.1 Condylura cristata | reverse complement strand
CCGGTGCAGCCCCGCGAAGAGCCCGCTAGGGGCGGGGCGGAGGGTAGGACGGCTCACTGCTGCTCGCTACTGCCCCCTGGCGGGTCTCACTCGCGTCGTCGATGCGTGGCCCCTTTCCATGAGTCTCTTCATCATCTTCTTTTGTTCATTCGCCACCCCGGCGTCGGCTAGGCCCTCTGTCTCCTTGTCTCTCGGTCTCTTTTGCCCTGGGTCTCTACCGCTCACCACCACCTTGATTTCTCCAGCCCCCTCCTCTTCTCACCTGACTTTGCTGACACTAAGGACCACAGAGCCAGGGGACAGGCCGCTTGGGGGACTCCTCAGCACCGTGGGGGAACACTGGAAGTGCTCTGGTTCACCAAAACTGGTGGCGGGGCTGGTGGGAGACAGAGATGTAGGGACCCCAAGGAGGAACCCGGCGGGGAGAGAAGGGGAGCCCTTGGTTTTGATAAGGTGGAGGAATGAATCATCCTCCCAGCTTGGACATGTGCTGACTTTGACCCCAGCTCCTATCAGCTTCATACGCCAAGGAGATGGCTCACAGGGACATCTCCATGGGTCTTGACCTGGGGCTTTTTATAGCTGAGGAGCAGAATAGGTTGCCATTGGGTAGAAAATCCAGTATAAGAAGATTTTGGCTGAACACAAGCCAGGATGATGAGGGTTAAGGGAGAGGAAATTTATCAGATATGGAAAGTGATCAAATATCAAGGCTTGGCGACTTTTGCTAACAGGACTCTGGGATTCGGGACTCTACAAGGACAGAGGTACAAGCCCAAAGTCAAGCTTAGTCCAGCAGAAAGCTCAGGAGACTCAGATTTGATAAAGGAAAATGTCAATCAGTGGGTACTATATGCCAAGCACTGTTCTAGCCACCAGCCGTAGTGAACAAATTAAGTCCTACCTCCTCTTGGGCAAACAAATCTGCAGCATATCATATGCTGAGTCCTAGAAAGAAACCTAACAGCATAAAGGAGGGAGAGAGTAAGTGCTAGTTGTGACTGATCTTACAGCTGTCTCTGTCTATAAGTTTCATTTATTTCTCTAGTTTCTACATGCAATTGTGGATTTTCTAATAGCGATGACCCAAATCTCCTGAGCACATGCCAGGTCCCATGCTGAGCACTAGTGAATAATCACCCAAGATGCTCCTCATAGCTTATTAAGTCTTCTCATCATCACCTTAGGGGTGAGGGGGTGATTTATTCAGGATCCCAGTGGAGGAAGAGGCAGACAGAGCCCAGACTGTGCCATGGTGGTGCTCAGCTCAGCTCCCTTATCCTTGGGTCACCAACTACCACGCTTCCCTCTCTCTGCCAGCCGGACTCAAAGATGCCAGGTGTTCTCAAAGATGCCAGTGCTATTCCTGGAATGCTCTCCTTCTGCCCAGCTAGTCGCTGCTCATCCTTCATCATTGGGATGTCCCTTTGGGGAGTCTCACCATCTCCTACCAGTCTGGGTGACCCCCTAGTAGACTCTCATATTTCTGAGTTTCTTCCACTCAAGCACTCTCACATCACACAAGATTGTAATTAAGGATCTCAATTACTTGTATCTGTCACCCACTGTGCTCCCAGAGATGTTAGCTGTTGGATAAATAAAATTAGACTGATAACTACAATATATAAAGGCTTAGACGTGACAGTTATGAAAGGCTACCATATTGTGTTCTTGCCAAGCAGGACTGCCACCCCCATTTCAGAGGGGAACACTGCGTGGTGGACTTGAGTCCAAGCAGAACTGGATACCAGCTCAGGTCAGGTCTGATTTCAAACTCAGTATTTGGAGGGTGGTTAGAATCAAATCACACTTGAGTCCGGCTCACAGGGACCAATGTCTGGTGAGGGAGATTTTGCAGACTCAGGCATGGTTTTGAGAAGGTGAAGTGGAGAGTCTGAGGCAGTGGTATTTGAAATCGGGCATCTGACAAAGAAAGACATATCCTTTTTTTTTTTTAATTATACAATAGCTTATTTTTACATCACTTTGTGCATTTTTCCATCTCAGTTGGAATCCCCGTGTGCTTCCCATCACCAGATCACGCATGTGCCATCACTATAGTCCAGTGCATCTCCCTCCCCCCACTGTTTTTGATCCCTTTCCTCACTCCACCCCAGTAAAATGTCTCTGGTGTATAGCTGTTTATTATTACTATTATTTTCTCGCCTGTTCCATTATACTCCTGCTATGAGTGAAACCATCCGGTATTTTTCCTTTCTTTCTAGTTTATTTCACTAAGCATGCTCCCTTCCAGCTCCATCCATGTTGCTGCAAAAGGCATGTGTTTATTTGTTTTTGGTTGCTGAGTTATAGTCCATTGTGTATGTGTACCACATCTTTCTAATCCAGTCATTCACTTTAGGGCATTTGGGTTGTTTTCATAGAAAAGGCAAAGAAAAAGAATGAAAACTGGCGCTAGGAGGACAATAGGATTTCCTCTGTATGGGAACCCACAGGGCTAGAGGCGCCAAACATGAGGGCTTTGGACACCACTGCTTCCTTCCAGAAAGCCCCTTTGCGCCTTTAAGAGTGGGTCCGCCCCCTGAGTTGTCTGTGTCAATCTAACACCGATAACCAATCGTAGGAGAGAAGAGAGCCCTTCCGCGCCTCAACCGCACTTAGGAGGCGGGGCCAGAGTCCGAAGAGGCGCGGCAGTTGGGTCACGTGACCCGCCCCATTGGCCGGCGGCTGGCGTCGCAGGGAGCTGTTCGGGGACGCCCATTGGCCGAAGACTCGGGATCTCAGCGCGAGGCCACGCCCCCCGGCGTCCCGGGGTTGGTTGCGCGGGCGCCGGGGAAGGAGACGCTGCCCTTCCGCAGCTATGGGAGCCCAGGTGAGTGGCCGGGGGCGAGCCTGGCGCGCTGGCGGGCCGGCGGCGCCGCAGCACCCGGGACTGCGGCTGCAGCGGGCGGGAGCCTGGTTTGCGCCGGGCCTGGGGTGGGCGCAGAGGTGTCCTGGCCTAGCCGGGCTAGAACGGCTGGGTTTGGAATGAGCAGGTAGTCGGGCCGGGGGGTGGGGGGGTGCAAGAGGTGGAACGGGAAGCCCGGGTCGGTGAGATGCCCCGGCCTGGAACGCCGCGGGGTTCGGAGCAGGGGCGCAGGCACTGATCCCCGGCAGGCAAAGTCCCGGGGCTGGAAGGAGCAGGTGCCTCGTCCATGGCGGTGCCGGTGGGCACCTGGACGGGCACCTGGACGACCACCACGGATATGCCGGCGGTCGGGACAGGAGAGGAGGGCACCCGACCCCGGGCTTCTCTAGATGCCCGGGATGGCACGAGCAGGCGCTGAAGTTGGGCTCACTGCTGAGGTCCAGGGCAGGAGCACCCAGTGCCTGGCACGGTGGGACCGGTGAGGTGTGCAGGGTGCGAGAACGGGAGAGGGGCAGCGGGTGGTTCCAGGGAGGGCCTGGCCCCGGGGCTTTGCTGCGCTCAGAGTGGGCAGGGAGGCTGCCCAGGCTGGAGTATTTACTAGGGTCAGCCAGGGCAGGGGAAGGTGCTCCAGAGGAAAGTTCGGCGAGCTGTTGTAAGTGCCACAGTGGGGGTGGAGTGAGCAGATGCCAGCCCAAGGTTATAGGGCACCTGAGGTGACTGCCTAGGCGGGGACTGGAAGTGTCCAGTCGCGGAGACATTCCCGCAGGCTCAGAGGAGAGGCGGAGGCTGCCCCCCTGGACCCCACCGGGCCTGGGGAATGTAGGGATCACCCCGGAGCTGGGTCCTTCCCGGAATGCCTGCTCCAGGCCAGGCTGCCCTTGGTCCTGCCCACCTTGGTCTAACTCGCCTGGCCGGAGCGGCCTTGACCTGCTCCCCAGGCCTCTCAGCGGTCTCCACTGGGAGCGCGTCTTCTGTCTTGTCTTTGTAACTCGGTGGGCTTCGGACTTGGACTCGGAGTTCCACTGGCCCTTCGGGTGAGCCAGAGGGGAGGCGGCACTTGCAGCAGGAGGCTGGGGACCGCCGTGGCCTTGGGATCCCCAGAGCTGAGGCCCATCCCAGCCTGCCCACTACTCACCTCAGTCGGGCCGCCTCCCTCTCTGAGCGTTGCCCCAGTCCACGCTGCCCTTGTCCTCAGCCCTAGGATATGGCCCTCTCCGCCCCGAGCGAGGCTGTAGGGTCTTCTCCTTCCCGCCCTGGGGATGAGGTGTCCCCGATGCTGGCCTGGTGGCTTGACTGCCGCCACCGGTGGACGGCGTCTGCCTGGCCTGCTTGTTCCTCCTCCTGGGGTCCCAGGAGACCTTGCAGGTGTCTTGGGCTTGGTGGTGGTGGATGGGGAGCGGCCTGAAGGATCTTTAGCGGTGGTCTTTGGGGCCTCAGGTCACATATGTGCTGAGGCTGGAATCGGGGGTCCCGGGCTCTCGGGAGGCAGCTCTGGTTCTGCGAGGGGCTTGCCACGTCCTGCTCCATGCCAAATTTCCCCAACTGTTGTTTGAGTGCAGAGCCTAGGTCCCGATACCCCCACCACAGTCCTGACTGTCTGGCTCCTGCCATGTGACTTTACACTCCTGACTGAGCCTCTCCCAGCCTCAGTTTCCTCACTGGGAGTTGGTGGAGGAGGTAGGCGGCCGCTGCTTCTCAGACTCGTGAAGATTCAGTCACACGACGTGTGTGAAGAACCCACAAAACACACGTGGCGTTGTCACGTTAGTGGGACAGGAGTGTGCTGCCTCGGCGAGACAGGCCACCAGAAGAAGTCTCGTGGCTTTGTGGGAGGAGAAAAGGATGAATCCCAGCCAGAGGCCTGACCCTTCAGAGGCCTGCGATGTTCTCTCGCAAATGGCTGTGGGTTGAAAAAGATTGCAAAAGTGTGGCCAAGAGCCCCGGGCTTGCCAGCGACCTGTCCCTGGGCCCCAGCTCGCTCCTGGCCAGCGTGCCGGACACCGCCGCCTCCAGGCCGGGTGGGCAGGGGTCTGAGAGGGCCTTCCCGCTGGTGGGTGTGGAGGGCTGCTGCCCGAGGCGGCGGCTCCTGCGTGCCTTTCTCTGATCACCCGAGCGTGTCCTTATGTCTGACTTGGCCGTTTCTGTCTCAGTGCTGTGGAGGGACACTCTGGTCTGCGCATCCCTGTCTCTCCCGGGCCCCGACGGTGCCCAGGACCCAGCCAGCAACCAGTTGAAGACCTTCTCCCGGGAAGCTCGTCTCCCCGAGGGCCCTGGCCTGGGGCGCTGGGCCTGCCATGGCGTTCCGGAGGACCGAGGGCATGTCCATGATCCAGGCCCTGGCCATGACGGTGGCCGAGATCCCCGTGTTCCTGTACACAACATTTGGGCAGGTAAAGTTGGAGGTGGTCTCGACCTTTACCCCTGTGGTCCCCAAAACACTGAGCCATGCAGCCCCGGGAAAAGCTGAACCCCCCAACTGTGGTCCCAGACGCCTGGTGTTTGCTGTGTGAGCCGAGGAAGAAGAGCTGGTCTTTACCTGGGAACCACGAGAACTGTTGACCCCGGTTCTCAGTCCTCGGGGCGTGGCCCTGCCCTCCCTGTTAACCTCAGCCTGCGGCTGAGCGAGGCTCTTGCCCTCCTGAAAGCTCCGCCCTGGGGGTGCAGCCCCACGTGAGGGCTCCCGGGGCGGGGAGAGACAGCCATTGTCCGCAGTTCAGTTTCTCCCTTCCGGCCGCCCGAGCCTGGGCTTCGCCTTGTGGGTCGCGGACCTCCTCTGACACAGGCAGCCGGGCGCTGGCCGGGTCGGCGCGGTCACCGCCGCTCCTGGCCTGGGGGCTGGCAGTGCAGCCACCCCGCGTGTGATCTTGGCACTGACATTCGGCCGGCCCACCTCCCTTTTCATCGCTGTGGTGCTACTTTGGGGCCCTGGCCAGATCCCCCGTTTCCAGGGGTTGCCACTCAGTCACTCCTGTCCTTGAGGTGCTGCCCAGGGCCACTCAGCCCGGCTGCATCCCGCTGCCTCCCCCTCTGCGCAGTCCGCCTCCTCCCAGCTGCGGCTGACGCCAGGCCTGCGCAGGGTGCTCTTCGCCACGGCCCTGGGGACTGTGGCCTTGGCCCTGGCCGCCCACCAGCTGAAGCGGCGCCGGCGGAGGAAGAAGCAGGTGGGCCCTGAGCTGGGAGGTGAGCACCTGGGCACTGTGCCCCTCCCCATCCTCACGGCCAGGAAGGTCCCGTCAGTGAGGAAAGGTAGGTGTGGCGTGGGGAGGGGCCGGCCTGGGGTCCTCCCGCTGGGCCCGTTCACTGTGGGACCTGGGGCTAGTGGCGCCCGGGTCCCCCACCCCTGTGCTGCCCGGTCAGTGGCCACCGTTCTCACTGTCGGGCTCCTGTGGGAGCCTCCAGCCAGGGAAGCCTGCTCAGGAGGGCCGCGTGCTTCCGTGGGGCCCCCACACCAGCTTTTTAAATTCCATTTAATTTTTAAAGATATATGTATTTTTGCACACAAGAGCTGGGGTACAGGCCAGAGGTGTGGGAGGGTGAGAGGACTCACCAGAGACAGTGGGGAGCAGGACAGGCAGATGGACGAAGCACACCGCTGAGGGGAGGGCAGGAGGCAGGAGAGGGCTGCTGTGCCCCGGGCGCCCCCCCTGGCGGGGATCCGACTCGTGCTGCAGGGCTGCGGTAGCTTCACGGTGCCGAGACCCAACCCCTGCGCCACCAGGGAGGCCCTCAGCTTTTTTTTCATTAAAATTTATGTCTGTAGCCGGGGCCTCCCTTTGCTGGCCGCGACCCTTAGCCCGAGGCCACCGCAGTCCAGTGCTGTTCCGTCACTCTTAGAGCCCCGTCCGCTGGGGGCCTTGTCGCCGGCCGCTCCTGATCGTCCCGCAGCTCTCTGTAAGGCCAGGCGCGGCGTGGGAGAAGCAGCAGTCTCCTTGTGTGAAGTGAAGTGACTGACCCGCCCCTGCCGAAGGGAGCCGGGCCTTCCCACCGGGGAGAGGAGGCCGCGGCCCGTCCAGGATAGGACCCAGCAGTGCTGGCTTCCCGTCGTGCGGCGCTGGGGCCCTGGGGCCCTGGGGCCTCGCTCCCCTGTGCCCGCCATCTTTGCCTCCCCACCGCCTCAACTCTGAGCGACAAACCCTTCGTGTACCTTAAACCATTGTTGCTGTCTCTCTGGGTAGAGGAGACCCCGTTCAGCTGCTCAGTGGCCACAAAGGGGAAGCGGAGCCCGAAGCAGAGGAGGCAGGGAGTGGGCGGACCCCATCCTCAGGGTCACCCCTGCGGATCTGGACTCGTGGGGGGCCAGGCCCAGCGTGGGCGCCTGGGATACGCACCGGCGTCCCTGCGAGGTGCTCCCGCCTGGGTGCGCCGCCGCCGCCAGACCAGCGCCCGGCTGGAGGGGCGGGAGGGTGACTGGAGTGGGGAGCGGCCCGCTGACCCCGCGCTGTTCCTCCCAGGCCACTCCAGCCGGCGGGTGCAGAGCCCCGGCAGCAAGAGCAACGACACCCTGAGCGGCATCTCCTCCATCGAGCCCAGCAAGCGCTCGGGCTCCTCCCACAGCCTGGCCTCGGTGAGCCGGCGAGCGCTCCGGCTCCTTGCTGGGGCGGGCGGGCGGCGGCCTTCCCTCACCTGCCCACCTGCTGGCCCTCAGACCGCTGGGCACGCTCCCTGCTAGCCGCCAGCCCCAGAGAACTCGGGGCGGGCAGGACAGGCGTTTGCGGGCGCTGGCGGGAGGCTTCTCTGGCGCTGCAGCCACTCATTCCTTCGCTCCCAGCAGTGAGTCAGCGCCTGCTGTGCGCCAGGGCCTGGCTGGGTGCTGAGGAGGAGAGGAGCAAGGAGAGACAAGTGTGCTTTCTCGCGGGGAGTGCCTTTGGGCTCAGCCCCACCCCGTCAGCAGTGTGTCCCCAGGCGCGGAGCCGGAGGTGGCTTCTGTCCCCAGGGCCCGCGGCCTGGCAGGGCAGCGGGCGCGCGCGCGGCCGAGAAGTATGGGTGAGGGCCCGGCCGCCCGCGAGGGGTGCGTTCCCAGGCCTCCTCGTCCCCCCAGGAGGAGCCCCGGGGCAGGGGTAGGGTAGTGCCGCTCGTGAGCAGGCTGCGGGCGGGGCGTGGGAGGCGGCTGGTGCCTGGCTGGAACTGGCCTCTCCTCCTGCCGTGGCAGTTGCTGGGAGGTGCCAGCAGGACGTGGCCGCCGGGGAGGGCCAAGCCAGTTCAGGGGTGGGGGAGGCCCAGGGGTCTCACCCTCGGGTGCTCTGCTGCTCGGTTCCCAGATGGTGGCGGTGAACTCATCCAGCCCCACGGCTGCGTGCTCCGGGCCGTGGGATGCCAGAGGGCTGGAGGAGTCTGTGGCCGCCGGCGATGGCCACGCCGAGAGCCTCTACATGCAAGGTACAGGCCAGGTGCCGGCTGGGGTCCCGGGCAGGGGCGGGTGGGAGGGGCCCCCTGGGAGCCCAGGCCGGCTCCGGACCCTTGAGGGTGCAGGTTCGCCAAGCTCTCTTGGCTCCCCGGTCCTGTTGAGTGACTTCCAGCCTTTTCTGAACCAGAACAGTGTCCAGAAAGAACTCTGGCCCCATGACGGCTGTAAGCGGGGCCTGAAAGCGTGAGCAGGGCTGGCTTTCGGGGGTCCGCCGACCCCTGCCCTTCGGGACCCTCATGCGTCCTCACTGGCTGGCGCTCCCCCTCTGTGGGCCTGACGCCCCCTCTCTCCCCACCTGCACAGGCATGGAGCTGTTTGAGGAGGCTTTGCAAAAGTGGGAGCAGGCGCTGAGCGTGGGGCAGAGGGGAGACAGCTGCAACACCCCCACACCCGGGGACAGCCTCCGCAACCCTGAGACCACTTCGGAGGTGCTGTCAGAGGTAGGTGACGCCCTGTCGTTCCTACACCGCCCCCACCCGAAGGGAGAAAGCGAGGCTGAGGGACCCCTCTGGGAGGCCAGACGCAGCACCCCTTTCCCCTCCCCCCGTCCCATCCTCTGGGAAGGGGTAAGCCTGGCTCCCAGGAAGCACGGTGACAGTCATACCGGTTCTGACTGAGGAAACAGTTGTTTTCTGTGTTAAAAACAAAAATCTGAACCCAGAGTAAGCTCCTTTCTCAGCGGGTTGAGGTCACGGGGGGACCCCTCTGCGGCGTTTACTCTCAGCGGGTTGAGGTCACGGGGGGACCCCTCTGCGGCGTTTACTCTCAGCGGGTTGAGGTCATTGAGGTCACGGGGGGCCCTCTGCGGCGTTTACTCTCAGCGTCGGTTGCCCAGCTGTGAATGGAGCCAAGAGGCCTCGGCCGGGGCTTGTGCCCAGTGCCCAGGAACCTGGCACCTGTGGGGGCTAGTGCCTGGCGGGACCCCTCGGGGTCTCGGACATGGGGTGAGGTGGGGCGGTCAGGACCGTGTCTGTCCCCCGCCCTGTTTCCTCCTGGGCAGCCTCTGGGGCGACGCCCGGTGGCAGCAGCCGTTGGTTGCCCGGGCTGACAGCGGTCCCGCGGAAACGTTACGGGGGGCTCTGGTTCCAACATTGTGCGTCTTAAAGTGATCAGACTCTCGCTGTTTCGGCTTACTGTGAGCGCCATGAAATGTCCCCTGTAAAAGGGGGGGACAGCAGTGGAAGAGAAGGGGACACGAGCTGCCTCAGGCGGAACCCCGGGGCCGGCCGCGAGGTCAGTGTGTGCCCTCTGTGGTCAGTGTTACTGATGCCTGCAGCTTTTCATCCAGATTGGGCCACTCTGGATGCTTCCGGGCATTTTTCTGTGCTATCAATCTTTGAACAGTTTCATTGAAATAAAATCCCCCAATTTTAATTGTGTAGTTTGGGGTGCGTCGTCATGGGTGGTGTGTTCCTCATCAGAATCCACCCCGGGGCGTAGTCAGCGCACCAGAGACAACCCGCTCAGCCCGCCCCACCCCCGCCCCCAGCCCTAGGTAGCCGCGAATCTGCCGTCTATCTATAGAT
>NW_004567107.1:3945412-3946090 GCF_000260355.1 Condylura cristata | reverse complement strand
TTCTGAGAAACCGCGGCCGCCACGGCGGCTGCACCGCTCTCCATTGCCGCCGGAGCCCGCCCACGTCCTCGCCTGCACTTGGCGTTGTCTGACCCTCGCTCCGTGAAGTCTGACATGAGGCGCCCACATCTGTGGCAGACAGGGCGTCGCACGGCCCTGGGCGTGAGCGCCGGAGTGGAACAGAGCACCGGGCAAACCAAAGCCACGAGCAGGCGGAAGGAAAAGCGGCAGGCCCAGGGCCGAGGGGCGGAGGGGCGTCCCCCGGGGCGGAAGCCCGCCAGAGCTCACTGTCACGGCAGAATGTAGCCCCGTGGCATGACCCGTGTGCACGCGTCGTCCGAATGACGTCTGGTGTGTTCAAGCGCGCCTCAGCGCTCGTGGCGGCCAGACCCACCCGGGCGGCTTCCCCGCCCCGCGACAGCTCCCTCACAGGCCGGATGGGCCGCGACTCCAGGCCTGTGTCGCGCCTCGCGGTGGGTGTCACGGCGCGGGGAGGTTGCCCGCGGCTGGCTTTTCTAATTTTCGGAGCATGTACTCTTGCTAAGAGATTGATTTTAGCGTGCGAGAACTGGGGGGTAGGTCAGAGGTGGGGGCTAGTGAGAGGAGTCACGAGGGACAGAGTTGGGGGCAGAGGAGGACACTGCTGAGAGCAGCAGGGAGACCGCGGTCGGCTGCGCC
>NW_004567107.1:3928689-3945312 GCF_000260355.1 Condylura cristata | reverse complement strand
GACAGCCCCGGTGTGCGACGCGGCCGTGCGCCCGGGGGTCCTCCCTCGTGGGCGTGATCCGTATCCCCTGGCTGGCCAGCGCCGCCGGCTTCCCTCCGTGCGCTCCCCGGGCATCTATGCCGCACTGAGTCGGGGGTTCAGCGCCTTGGCCTGCCCGTCGGCTGTGGCTCTCCACGGGCCGCCAGCGTTCTCTGCGTGTTCTCGCCGCAGCCCCTTGCCGGAGACGGCTTTCTCCCCTCTGGATCAGGTTGTCGCTTTCTCGGTGGTGTTCTTTGAAGCACATTTAAAAAGTTGTTTTGGCGAGTTTCAGTGTCTCCACTTTGCCTTTTGTCACTTGTGCTTCTGCTGTCGTGTCTCAGTCACCGCCCCGCAGCCGTGTGACTTCGGGAAGGGGCTGTCCGGCCTCTGCGGGTCCCCTGAGCACGGCTGCCCGGCTGGAGGCCTGAGGCATGAAGCCGGTGGGCCAGAGTCCTCGAAAGTCCTCCGAGAGTTGGGGGGCCTAGTGATTCCTGCGCTGGGAAGCTGCACTGCGAGGCGCTGCACCCGCCAGCTGGGGGGAGCGCTGGTCCCATGCCGACGTGCCTCTGAGCGCCCCAGCTCCCCCCCGCCCCCCGCCGTGGCCTCTACCGAGTTGGCCCTGGTCACCCCTCCCGGGTCTGGTTACCTGCAGGTGCCAGATCTGGCAGCGTCTGTGGAAAAGAGTCGGGCCTGCCCGAGCCCGGAAGCCCCTGGGGTCAGAGAAGCAGGGTTCCCTCCTTCCCGCGTCCTGGGCTGGCGGCCGAGGGCGGCCCTGTGGGGGAGCCCCCGGCCCGGGCCGCGCTCAGTGCAGCTACGCAGCTGCTTGAGCCCAGCTCGCGGGCTTCTGACTCCCCTCGTTACGGTCATCACGTAATGGCGCTGACCGCTGAGATAGCGCACCCTGTGCTGGGCGCTGCATGCGCTGTCTGTCTCCCCCAACCCCAGAAAGCAGCTGTTACCCAGTGGGTAGAGGATGGGCAAGTCCTGTGCCCAGGGCCGCACCGTTCTGCCCTGGTGGAGCCGAGGTCCGGACCCGGGTCCGTTGGGCGCGAGATGAGTAAGACGCCATGCCTCTTGGGAATGTTCTGGCCGTCACACTCAAAGGGAATCGGGGAGGCCCTCCCTGTGGCACAGCAGTTAAAGCGCAGCACCGTGGAGCTGTCCGCAGCCTCCGCAGCACGAGTTCGCTCCCCGGCCAGGGGGGGACCCCCAGGGCGCAGCGGACCTCTCCGGTCTCCCCGCTGCTCCCCTCTGCCTGTTCTGCCGCCCACTCTGTCCCCGGTGACTCTCCTCACCCCCGTACCTCTGGCCTGCACCCCAGTTCTTGTGTGCATAAATAAATAAATCTTTTTTAAAAAGGAGACTGGTGAGGAAACAATCCTGTACGGAACACACGAGACCTCGTCTGCTCAAGCCACCGTCGCGTCACCCTGTCACTGACACGGTCTCGTGCTGTCTCACCTTCTTGTGTCTTTGCTGGTTATTGCTTCACTTTCGCGTCTGGACCGGGACTGAGCGCGTCTCGTGCCTCCCCCAGCCACCCAGTCCCCTCTCCCCGGCCCCTGCCGCAGCGGCTGGTGGCTTCTGCCAGGCGGTGAGGGCCTAGACCCGTGCTCTGGTCGCTGAGGCCCGGGGCTGCACCCGGTCCCCGGCGGGGCGAGAGGCCGGGGCTGCACCCGGTCCCCGGCGGGGCGGAGAGGCCGGGGCTGCACCCGGTCCCCGGCGGGGCGAGAGGCCGGGGCTGCACCCGGTCCCCGGCGGGGCGGAGAGGCCGGGGCTGCACCCGGTCCCCGGCGGGGCGGAGAGGCCGGGGCTGCACCCGGTCCCCGGCGGGGCGAGAGGCCGGGGCTGCACCCGGTCCCCGGCGGGGCGAGAGGCCGGGGCTGCACCCGGTCCCCGGCGGGGCGAGAGGCCGGGGCTGCACCCGGTCCCCGGCGGGGCGGGAGGCCGGGGCTGCACCCGGTCCCCGGCGGGGCGGGAGGCCGGGGCTGCACCCGGTCCCCGGCGGGGCGAGAGGCCTGTCTTCACGGGCTTCACGGTCCTCATTCAACCGCAGCCAGAGTCGCAGCGGAGGGAGTTTGCCGAGAAGTTGGAGACGCTGCTGCACCGGGCCTACCACCTGCAGGAGGAGTTCGGGTCCACCTTCCCCTCCGACAGCATGCTGCTGGACCTCGGTGAGCTGGACGCAGCGGCGGCAGTGCGGGATGGGTGTGGTGGGGAGGCGGAGGGGCCTGGGTGTGACCCTCAGTGTGTCAGGCAAGGAGGCCCCCCCGGGCCAGTGCCGTATTGCACGGGTCGGGAAACAGGCCGAGAGGGGTACAGGGCACGGAGGTGTTCCCTGACCCGTGCGGGCGAGTGGCCAGGCCCTGGGAGGCGCGGGCATGCTGGCCAGCAGGCCCTGGCCTCGGGCGCCGGCATCTCCTGGTGGCCGCCCCAGGCTTGGCTCCTCCCTGCGGGCCCTGGGCCTGGACGAGCCCAGGCAGCCCCGGGCCAGCCCCCCTGGGCGCAGCGGAGTGGCTCGGCCCGTCCATCCGTGTTCCGCTGCTGCCCGTGCGCCCTCCCTGTGTAGTGACTGTGACCCTGGCTCTGGGGCCGTCAGCCCCGAGGGGGCCTTTGGCTCCTGAGGGCCAGATCCCCAACTCCACTGTGGGACACAGGCCTGGAGAGGCCTGGCCAGGGTGCAGAGCTTCCCCCAGGGCTCGCCCTACTTTGCCCGTGGGGTGACCTGTTCCCACGTGTGGAGAAGGCAGGGGTCCGCTCGGGGCTGTGGCCTCTGCGCGTCAGTTCCACAGACCTTTCCTGAGCACTCACGACCCACAGCCCTTGCGCCTTGGGGGCCTGAGCGTGGGCTCGGGAATGCCGAGACAGCAGCCCCTGCCTCCCTGGAGTCCGGGGAGCCCCTTCCCTGGCCCCGCGGCCCCGCGGGCCCCTCTGCGAGCTCTCCGTGCGGCTGGCGGCGCGGCCGGGCGAGGAGCGCTCTCAGCTGCCTGCTGTCCCCACGGCGAGTGCCGCCTCCCAGCACGAGGCCGGAGGAGGTCTCCATCTGAGGGGGAGCCCGGGCCCACATGCTCAGTTCGTGGGAGCATCTCTGCCCCGGACCTGGGGGTGCGCGTGGACTCCGTGAGGCCAGGCGGAGCCTCAGCCTGTCCGTCCCCTCTCTTGCCCCCAGAACGGACGCTCATGCTGCCCCTGACGGAAGGCTCTCTGCGCCTCCAGGCAGAGGATGAGGACAGTCTGACCTCGGAGGATTCCTTCTTCTCCGCCACGGAGGTGACTGGGTGACTGGCCGGGCAGGCGGGGGTGGGGCGCGCTGGGCCTGAGGGTGCGGCTGGGCCGTGGGAACAGTGAAGGCATTTCCGCTGGCGGGAGCAGCATTTGATGGTCCCAAGCGCGGCTCCCTCGGGATTGCAGGCAGCTGCCAGGGCGGGGGGCCAAGAGCCAGGGTCGTGCGAGGGTCGCGTGGGTGAGGACGGGTCCTGCCGCCCGGGGCTGCACCAACGCGGCCTCTCCCTTCTCCAGGCCACGTGCCCACGCCGGAGCCGGGAGGGGCTGGGCGCAGTGGGTGTCCGGCGGGTGGTTCCTTCAGGAAGGGCCCTGGGACGTGGAGACGCAGGCCAGACCCAGAGTTGAGCCCAGGCCTCCTGCCTCTCGGGTCACTGTTCCCTCTGAGGCCCAGGGGGCTCCCCACAGGGGTGCCTTCTCCCCTGAGATGCCGCTCACCTCCTCTCCCTCTCCCCCTCACCCCAGCTGTTTGAGTCCCTGCATGTGGGAGATTACCCGATCCCCCTCTCCAGGCCTGCCGCTGCCTACGAGGAGGCCTTGCAGCTGGTGAAGGAGGGGAGAGTGCTGTGCCGCACCCCCAGGTGAGCGCCGAGGTGGGCCAGGCTTACGGCCAGGCTGCGGGGGGCTGGCGGTGGCCTAGGGCCCCCGTTGCAACACGGCGGGTCTGGAGTTGACAGTACCAGTGACTGGTGGACGCAGGTCGTTGATGAAGGTAGTCGGGGCCCGTCCTGGAGTCTCAGGGGGGCCTGTCCCCTAGCCCGCGTCCCACACAGCCCTTCGGGTGGCGTCCAGAAGCCAGCTTGGCATCGACCCCGGGGTTCTCTCCAGGTGGCCCTGACTTGTAGTCTGTGGCCCTGACCAAGGCCGGGCTTTTCCCAGCCTCAGTTTTCTCACCTGTAGTAGACTTGGGGCTCGTTCTGTTAGGGGTGGAGTCCACAGGCTGCAGAGTCCTTTTAGGTCATCAAGTCCACCCTGGGCTACCCTGCAGCAGCTCCACCTCAGGTTCATTGTTCCACGTAGTGGAGGGGTCGGAGCTCGGCTTTGGGTGGTGGCCACGCACTGGCGTGCGGGCGCTGAGTGGCTGCCTGAGAAGGTGTGGAAGGCCTGGTGGGGTCACGGTCACCCGGTGAAGGGCCGCCAGGCCAGGTTGGGAGGCACCGCTGTCCTGCGCCCTGTCCGCGGGCGTGATTTGGCCACGTCTGGCCTTCCCTGAGCAGTGGGGCTCTCGGGGCCTGTGAGGGACCCGAGGCCAGCCCACTCCGCAGTGACCAGACCTGCCAGCTCTGTTCCGTGTCATAGAGGCCGACCCGCCTTTGCCAGCACCCATCGGCCTCGGGGAGGCTGGGGCCCGGTCACACTGCCGGGCGGAGCAGGGCCGCCCCAGGCTCCCCCGTGGCCCGGGGGGCCGGCGCGGGGCTGGTGGCGCGACTGACTGTTCTTCCCTCAGGACAGAGCTGCTGGGCTGCTACAGTGACCAGGACTTCCTGGCCAAGCTGCACTGCGTGCGGCAGGCCTTCGAGGTGGGTGTGGGGGCCTGGGTGCTCGGGCGCAGGCCGGCCTGCGGCCGCCCCCGGGCTTTGGTGGGCGCCCTGCACTCAGTGGCCCCCTCCCGCTCCCGCAGGGCCTTCTGGAGGACGGGAGCAACCAGCTCTTCTTCGGGGAGGTCGGCCGGCAGATGGTGGCAGGCCTGATGACCAAGGCTGAGAAGGTAGCCGGGGCGGGCGCCCTCGGGTCCGCGCTTGAACTCGTGTAGGTCTGGTAACGCGGACAGGGGCGATCCAGACCCCAGCTGAGGGCTCGGCCTCCGCCCGGGGCGCGGGGCCCTGAGAACGGGTTGGGGGTTTCCCTCCACAAACAGTGGACCGGCCGTGCCCTTCCTGGTGACGACAGTGGACGTGCCTTACGGAAGCCAGCGATGAGCCCATGCGGGTCTCACACGGCCCCGCGCCTGCCTACGCAGGACACCGCTGCCCGCGTCTGATTTATGTCCCTCTGGCTCGGCCGGCGCCGGCCCGGGCCGCTGTCCGTGTCCAGGCCTGTGCACCCGCCCGCTGGGCGCTCGCTTCCCGTGCGGGAGCACGTCCTGCCCTTCCTCCGGGTCTCTGGGCGCCGCTTCTCTTGCCGCCGTGGGGTGTCCCCCCGGGGGCTGCCGCGGGCCATCCAGCTTGCCTCTGGCCGGACGTGGCATGTCTGCTTGGCGCCGTCCAGCACCGACGCTGGAATCCGGCCCCTGCGGCGTGGGCGCCCGTGCGGGTTGCTGGGTGGCCAGCCCCTGTCCCCGCGCCTCTCGCCTCCGATGAGGACGTCCTGGCGTCCAGCCATCTTGGGCGAATGTCACAGGTGTGACCCCACACACCTGGAAGGTGCGACCTCCTGCACACCTGGCCACCGGGGCCAGCCCGGGGCCCACTGTCGAAAGACGCGGTCACCGCTGACCACGCGGCACGACTGTGCGGGTCCCACAGAGGCTGGCCGACCCTGCCCGCGCGCGAGGGCTCCGGTGGCTTCTGTCTCCCTGACGCTGAGGCGGCTGCCGGGAGGGCCCTGATCGCCGGCCACGGCCCACGTGTCCTCCCAGGGGCTGGGCCAAGCTCTGTGTCCCGGGCCAGAGCGCACCCCTGACTGCACCCCTGACTGCACCCCTGACTGCACCCCGGCTGCTCGTGCGAAGGCCCCGCATGGTCCGGGCGCCGCTGTCACCTTGGCCTCCCGGCCCGGAAGGGCTCGCCCCGGTGCCCCAGACTTCCTCCACGCCTGTGGCGCCATCCCACAATTCTTGTGAACGGCGTCAGGGCAAAACAGTCGCAGGCCACACGCGTCACCTTGGCCAGTGACGGGCGGTGCCCCAGGCGCGTCCTCACACGCGTCCTGCCAGTCTGGACTGTCGCCCTGTCGTTAAGGTCCGGGAGGACTCACGGGGTCTCGAGACTTAGTGGCCCACGAGCTACGCCTGGACCCCGCCCTCCCTCAGCCACCTGTCTTCGAGGCCCAGCGGCCATGTCTTTCTCAGGAGGGCCTCACCTGGCTTGTCCCTGGGCTGACCCTGCCCAGCGTGAGCTTTGCGCCCGCCTGCTGTTTGTGGGGCGCCCTGCCCCCCTGCCTCAGGGACCCGGCAGAGGCCGGCCGTAGGCAGCCCGGGCCTCCGTCCACGTCACCCGGGCTCGTTCTCCGCAGCTGCTGTTTACCGAGCGGCCGTCCCAGGGCTGCTGCCGTGTCCACGCAGACCGAGCCGGGTCTGCCTGGCCGCTGCGCACGGGACGAGCGGGGCCGGGTTGGGGCCCTGCTGCAGCCAGAGAGTGGAGGCTGCCTGGGTGCCAGCTTAGCCTCGCCCGCAGGCAAGCGCTGTGGTCACGCAGGGGGGACTTAGGTTTCCTTTTCATTAGGAAGCTCAGCAGAGGCCCTGGGGGCCGGTCGGCGCATCCCGAGCGCCGGCTGGGGCTGCCGTGTGTGCTCGGCCAGGCTGGACGGGGTGGGGCAGGCGCCGTCTGAACTTTGTCCTTTGGTAATTTTGGCGCCGCCCTGTGGGCAGCGCCCAGCCTCTGCAGCAGGGAGTCAGGCTACACCCTGTGCGTCCGTGGGGTGGCCGTGAAGCCCGTCGGGCCTCGGTCTCGTGTGTAAGCGGGTGACCCGTGTACCCGCGGCCAGGAGACGTGTCCGCCAGGCCAGCTGCGTCCTCTCCAGCATCCTTTACATATGAGGACACACGGGAACAGCTCGGGGTCATCGTGCGCACAGTCTCCAGCGCCTGCCAGAGCCCACGTGCCTCTCCCGGGCCAGGGGCCACTGTCAGGCGCTCCGGTGGGGCGCATGGGGGTGGACGGCACCCCCTGCCTCTTGGCTCAGGGCCGGTGCTCAGGCCTAGGCCGCACCCCCGTCTACCCGTGGGCCAGCTGGCCCCGCGGGTCTCGACTGACGGCCTGGGCGCCTCTCCCGTGACAGGAGGACCGTGCTTCTCCCCACAGAGCCCCAAAGGCTTCCTGGAGAGCTACGAGGAGATGCTGAGCTACGCGCTGCGGCCCGAGACCTGGGCCACCACTCGGCTGGAGCTGGAGGGCCGCGGGGTGCGTTGCGGGTGCTGAGCCCCAGCCTGGGTCCGTCATGCCCAGAACCTGCAGCAGGGAGGGGTGCCCCTCCAAGCTCCCCTTCATTCCAGGGGTCTGTGATGGCTCCATTGCTGCTACAGCCCTGCCCAGGCCCCCCTCCCCCCGGCCTCTGGACAGCAGCCCAGCCGCTCCGGGGCCCTGGCCTCAGAGCACCCCCACCCCGCAGGTGGTGTGTATGAGCTTCTTCGACATCGTGCTGGACTTCATCCTCATGGACGCCTTCGAGGACCTGGAGAACCCGCCGTCCTCGGTGCTGGCCGTCCTGAGGAATCGCTGGCTGTCCGACAGCTTCAAGGAGACGGTGGGTGGACGGCCCCACCCCCAAGCGCACACCCTTTCCCCCCCCCATCTGAGATCTGGGGCTGCAGCCCAAGCGGACCAGGCATCTGTGCCCCGGAGAAGTTTCCAGGTGGTCACCCCGTCTCTTACAGGCGGTAACCATGGACCCCACAACCCGAGTGGGTGGGTGCCGGGTCATGGCCATTTTACGAAGGACTGGGACCCAGAGAGGAGCGGCTGGTCCAGGGGCCTGTGGCCAGCGGGGGTTCGTCAAGCTTCAGATTTCAGGGTGTCACGTCCCTAACGGGCAGGGAAACGGCAGCAGCCTGGCACCAAGCCCATCTGCCCGCTGGGTTCGGGGAGAGCTGGCTGCCGTGGGCGGGGAGCGGCTGCGGCCTGCCCTTTCCTTGACCCCCGGTGTCTGGTTTAGGCCCTGGCCACGGCTTGCTGGTCGGTGTTAAAAGCTAAGAGGAGGCTGCTGATGGTGAGTGACCTCCACCCGGAGGCCGGGGGTGGCACCCAGCCATCCCCTGCCAGGCAGGGGACCCTGATAGGGGAGCAGGTGGGCGGTGGCCCCAGCCCTGTGCCCAGTTGGCTTCATCACCATGTCGCCACGCGGCCTGCCCGGCGCTTCCCTTGACTGGGCACACCTCGGAGGCCTTGGGGATCCACTTTACTCCCTCCCCAGGCCCAGCGGAGTAGGCTTTAGGAGATGTCGCCGATCTCGGAGCAGGGGAAAGGGCATCTGAAGCGGGCGGGCCCCTGCCAAGGCGTGGGGCTGGCTGGGAGGAGCCCGGGGAGGGGGGAGCCAGGCTGAGCAGAGCCGCCTCCCCCCGCCTGCTCCTCGCTGCACTCCCAGGGCCGCCAGCTGCACTGTCTGGGTGTGGCCCTTTGCCCTGCTGCCAGCCAGGCCCTGCTGCCCGGCTGATACCAGCTGCCTGGGCCGTGCGCTCCAAGCACTCCCAGGGGCCCCTCATCTGGTTCTCATCGTAGCCCCGAGATCACCCCCTTGTGCGAAGACTGGAGCTTCAGAAACTCCCACCACAGGCCCGGCATACCCAGTGGGAGCCCAGCTCCTAACGGGACCCCTGGACCTGGCTGCCGTGCCCTGCACCGGGCACTCAGCCTGGCTGCCCCCCCCCCAGGTGCCCGATGGCTTCATCTCCCACTTCTACTCCGTATCGGAGCACGTTAGCCCCGTCCTGGCCTTCGGCTTCCTCGGACCCAAGCCCCAGCTCGCAGAAGTCTGTGCTTTCTTCAAGGTAAATGGGGAGCAGTGTCCACTGCTCTCCCTGGGATGGGGCCCCGGGAGGCCAGAGAGGAGCGAGGGCCGGGGCCGGAGCCCGCAAGGGGCTGGACGCAGGAGGCTGGCGCGGGTCTGGAGGACACGGCGGGGAGGCGGCTCCGGCCCCGGCCCACGCCCGCCGTCCCCAGCACCAGATTGTGCAGTACCTGAGGGACATGTTCGACCTGGACAACGTGCGCTACACGTCGGTGCCCGCGCTGGCGGAGGACATCCTGCAGCTGTCCCGGCGCCGCAGCGACATCCTCCTCGGCTACCTGGGGGCGCCGGCCGCCAGCAGCGTCGGCCTGAACGGGGCGCTGCCCCGCGGGAACGGGCCCCTGGAGGAGCTGCCGTAGAGGCCGTGAGGCCGGAGGGCGACGGCAGAGAGCCGCCTCCCCGCCTTCGGGGTGGCATCGGAGGCCTGGGTGGCCGAGCCCAGACCATGGTGGCTGTGGGCCGTTGCTTCCGACCTCGCCCCCTTTCTCGGGGCCCATCTGACTGCCCTTGGCTGTCTGGACCGGTGCCCTGAGGGCGAGGGCGAGATGGCAAGGAGGGCAGGTGGGGGAAGGTATCCGGAGGAGACTTGAGACAGCAAAGGTGGACGCCCTGGCTGTGGGCCCGAACCTCCCCGAGCCCAGGGCCACCAGCAGGTGGGGCTGGAGGTGGAAGCGAAAGACTGGGATGAGCAGGACGCCCGTGGGGTCATAGGTGCCCTGAGCTAGCAGGGTCCAGGCATCCGCCCGCCAGTCCTGACGCCCCTAGGACCCCCGTAGAGTTTCTGACTGGGGTGGGGTGAGGGGGTCTCCAGGTGAGGCTAGTGAGCGACTGGGTGGGTGCAGGCCTGGACCGGCCGGAGGTAGGACAGAGGTAGACCTGCTGGTTCCCGACGGGCAGGGACTGCGTGTCTGGCACCCCCAAGCCCGCACCTGGACACGTCCTCTCACCCCCCACCCCCGGCCCACGGAGACTCTCACTTCCCTTCCCACCTCGGCCACCACCAAAGCTGGAGGCTGCGGGCTGTTCCGCCCGCCCCTCCCTCCGTGGGCCCGGAACTCCCTGGGTGGTGCCCGGCGCCGGCTGGCAGGGCCAGGCCGTCACCTGTGCAGCCACCGTGGGGGTCCCGGGGTGAGGGGACCTGGAGGCCACGTGGGGGAGGCCAGAGGCCCCTGAGCCTCCCCGCGGTTGCACCCGCGGCAGGCTCCCTGTCAGCCGGGACGGCGCCTCACAGTGTTTCCACCTGAGGTGGGAGGTTTTATTTATTGCCTTAACACTTTATTTTGAGGTTCTGTTCCTTCCCAGATTGAGAGGCCTGGGGGTCCAGCTCCCGGGGAGGCCTGGCCCCTCAGCCCGCCTTCCTCAGGGTGGTGGGGGAGGGCCGACTCGGCCTGTCTGAGCTCCTCCCCTCCCCTTGTGCCCTGGCACTGGTCAGGGCTCCGGCCCCACCCCCCCAGGTCCAAGCCGGAGGGAGCAGCCCTCTACCCCACATTCCGTTGCACTTACCCTCGCTGTGAATGTAGCCTCGGGCCTGGCCCACGCTGACCCCCAGCCCCCCACAAGTGGCATTTTCCTTTGTCTTTGTTTACACGTCCATGCACTGCCTCGGGCGCTCGCTGCCGCTTCCAACTTGTCTGGTAGAGCGTGTACACATCGACTCGGAGTCCAATAAATGACCCAAACGCCTCACCGTCCCCTGCCCTGCCACTGGCGTGCAGCTCTTTGAGGTGTGGTTGGTGGGGTGAGCGCACTTGGGGCCCTGGGTGCAGCCTGGCTGTGTCTACAGCCCTCCTGGGCTGGTGGGGGACGTGGCCCGTGCAGTCCCGATGGGTGGGCCGGCCGCGCACAGGCCTCTGTCCGCACCTGTAAGCTGCTTGTGCAGACTGAGCCACTGCTGGCTGGGATCGCACCGCCGGCCAGGTCTCCAGGTGCTTTCACGGGCACGTGGGCCTCAGCGTATTGGGAAGGGCCGGGGCCTCCCTGGTGGCGCAGCGGGCTGAAGCGTAGCACTGGGAGGCTGTCTGCAGCCGCCACAGCACGAGTTCGACCCCCGGCCAGGGAGGGACCCGCGGTGCAGCAGACCGCTCCTGTCTCCTGCGTGTGTTTCAGCAGACCCGCTCTGCTCTGCTGCCCGCTGTCTCTGGTGAATCCTCATACCCCCACCCACACACACATACCTCAGCTCTTGCACCCCAGCTCTTTACGCCCCCCCCAAAAAAAAATCACTTTGAAAAAACTCAGATGAACAGAAAAGTTACAAGAAACCCATTTATCAGACTCCCATGAACCAAGGCCGGCGCCAGACGCGCACCCTGCTACTCGCATTTCTTTCTGAGGCAGTTTGGGGTACACTTCAGGCCCGCACTCACCCCTCGACCCTGAGCCAGCAGCTCTAAGGTGCCAGGTGGATCCCAGCACCTGCGGCCGGAGCAGTGCCGGCTGCTCACCGGTTCCTGGACTGGGCACTCTGCCTGCTCCCCGCGGGCTCCATGGAGGCCGGAGGCATCTCCAGACCCCTCTGCTGGCAGGAAACTAACTGCTGCAAACAATTTCATTTCGCGTCGGCATCCTGAAACGCACAGGCCGGGCCCCGTCTCCAGTGAGCGGCAGGTGTGCGGCTGTCACCAGCAGCGCTGTTCTCCAGCACAAAACCCTGAGGCCCCTGTGCCCTCTGGCAGAGCCCTCCAGGCCACCCCAAACACCCCCCCCAACCTGCCACTCCTGGCCCTTTCCTGTAAAGGCCTCCTACACCCTGGGGGCCCTGTTGGCTCTCACACGCCAGCACTGTGCTGTCGTTTCTCTGTCCGGAGCGGTCAGCCACCACCGCCTCGCAGCCCGCTGTGGACTCGCTGTGGTTTTGGCTCACTGGATTTTTAGTTCGGATGGTTTTCACGCTCACGCGGTAACACGTTTAGCCAGCAGGAGCCCCTTCTTGTTGGCCCCTGGGTCCTCTTGACAAGTGCCCCCCCACCCCCCTCCCCCCGTATCTTGGGGCACTTCCTTTCCAGCATAACATGCTGTCCCAGGAAGCTGAGCGTCCCAGAGGCGGGGAAGGCCCTTGGGGCAGCCCTGGCCCATTTCTGTGGCAGACAGGAGATTTAGAATCAGCTCCCGGCCCCTCGGACTCCATCCTTGAATCGTCCTCTCCAGGATCAGTTCTGGGCTTGGCCACGGCACTGGCCTGGGCAATGGGGCAGAGCCACGTGATGCAGACAGGCTTGGAGTATCTGCTGTCCTGTGAGAAATCTGGCTGGGGAGGCAGCAGTGCCAGCGCACTGCCAGGTGTGGGGGGTCCCTGGGCCACAGAGGCCCAGCTGAGTCGCCAGCCACACAAGTGGCCCCTAGAACAGCCTGGTGACCTCTCCCACCATCCCAGATGGTCTGGAGGCACCAGGCTTTAGAACGGTTCGTTCCAAGGCCCACTTGGCGGTCCCAGGCTCGCTGTGATGAAGGGGAGTCCAGAGGGCGCAGCACCCCCAGTGTCAGCAGTGAGCTCATGGCCGCCCCAGGTCTCCAGAGCGCGCGCTGAGCGCCCTCTGCTTTGCCTCGGACTCTGCTGTCTGTGGTCATGTGACCGGGATCAGCACGGGGCCTCTGTTTACTTTCCCCTGGAGACCAAAGATCACAGGGAGGAGGCCAGACTCCGGCTGCCCCACACGGTCCATGGCTGTGAAGTGGCTGAACCACCGCTCGTCAGCAGCGGCTCATTTGTGAAACAAGCAGCTCCCAAGACGCAGCATGAGCGTGACGTGATGCAGGACCAGCCATTCCTTAGCCAGCATTTACTGCGCACCCACCATGTGCCAGGTGCAGCCCAGGCCTCAGTGCAGCACGCGGGACCAACCCACCAGCCAAGTCCACCTGCCTGTGCAAGGTCAGTGGCCTGAGAGTTGCCACAGGACAGGTCCCACCCCATGCAAAGCCACAAGCCACAAGCCAGGTCACTCTCAGTCTAGGTCATGAGCCTGACGCATCTCTGGGACCTGACGCCAAGGTGTTTGGAAGCCTAGGCCCTGACTTCCAGAATCTTCTTTCCTAGGAGACAGTGAATGGCTCCTCTCAGAGGGATGATGCCGAAAGCGTCACCTCTAGTTTGAGCCCATGGGTCTAACTGGCATCTTGGGACCTAGGAGTGCTACACAGCCCTCCGGGGCATTTACTGAGGGCGGTGTGTCAGCTGACAAGTTCCCTTCCTTCTGGGCCCCCAGGAACTCAAATATCCCCCAGGTCAATGACTGGACCTCTAACCTACAGGGCAGCAGCTGACACTTTTGGGGGAGACAGGCCCAGAGAGGGGAGGCCAGATAAGGGGTTACACTTGGTGCCTCTGGGCCTGGGACCCCCTGTGCACACTCCCTGCTAGAGGAGGGGCCAGTCCTGCCTGGCACAGGCGGGGCTCTGGCGGGGCCTGGCAGGTGGGGGTACAGCTAGCAGTTTGGGTTGTGGGTGGCAGGGTGGTTCGGGGCATTGGATGGCCCATCAGGCAGACCCAGCTTCAACTCCTAGAGATTCCAAGGGCATCACTGGCCCAACCTTGGCTTAGGGCGCCAGGGGGCTCCTCAGGGCATTCTCCCTGCACGGCCCAGCCCCTTGTCCGCAGGCCACCCTGACCCACCAGACCCGGCTCAGCCCTTGCCTCTCTGGAAATGCACCCACAGGATCCCAGACAGGCACAGGAGCTCTGCAGTGAGGCCACAGCCGTGTCACAGCACGAGCCAGGGAAGCAGTTGAGGGG
The DNA here is from genome assembly GCF_000260355.1 of Condylura cristata. Lineage (NCBI taxonomy): Eukaryota > Metazoa > Chordata > Mammalia > Eulipotyphla > Talpidae > Condylura > Condylura cristata. The sequence goes on along the minus strand of NW_004567107.1, from coordinate 3,931,616 downwards.
CACCTCCTGGGGGTTCAGCTGGGACGATCTCCTGCATGGTGTTAGGACAGGCGGACCCTTGGGTGACTGACAGGGTGTCTGGGGCTCCCAGGGCCCTGATTCTTGATGGAGGGGCTGTTTCGTTTGTAAAACTTTATCGGGCTGGACACATTTGATTTCTGGCATTTCCTGTGTGAAGGTTAGATTTTAATTATGAAAGCAAAACCAAACCAAAACTCACACCACCGCCCATGCTCCGGAGCTCCCTTCTGGCCTCACCGCCTTGCCCATCTCATCCAGCCACATTCCTGCCGCAGGACCTTCCGCTTGTGCCTTTCCCATCCGGGGTGATGTCTTAAAGGCTAAACCCAGCAGGTAGATTTGGGAGGCTTGAACAGGTAAGAGTTAAGCACAGATAAGAGAATCACAAGGTTGCCCCAGTGACAAGGCCATAAAACCTACCACCGAGATCAGAAAAACCAGCCCAGCTCCAGAACTGCAGCAGCAAGACCAGGGCGTGTTTCTTTGTCAGAGGCCAGTGCCAGGACCAGGCTCCACAGTGGAGCCCCAAGTTAGAAGAGTCGGAAAGGGTCTCAGCTCCTTCCGGACGGACTTGGCCCTTCTCGCCTGCTGCTTCTCTTAGTGTCTTTCAATAAATCCCCCTTCTCCACCCTGCCCTGCCTCTGGTGAGTTCTTTCGCTTCCGCTTCTCTGGTCTCATCCCAGTATTTCTCCCCCCTACAGGTGAGTCCTTTGTATTTTGTAGTTCCTCAGCCTCCTCCTCTCCTGGGAACTCTCCTAAGGCAGAGAGACCAAGGCTCTGAGGCTTTGCTCTTTTTTTAAAGATTTATTTATGCATACAAGGTGGGGGGCGGGGGGATTCACCAGAGGTAGAATGGGGAGCAGAACAGGCAGATATACTGAAATACAGTGCGGAGCGGAACAGCGGGGAGACAGGAGAGGTCTGCTGTGCCCTGTGGGTCACTCCCTGGCTGGGGATCATCAAACTCAGTGGCTGCTGATAGCTTCATAGTGCTGCAGCTTAACTCCTTGCGCCTTTAGGGAGGCCCTCTGGGGCTTCTTCATAGCTCAGTGACATCCCACTGCCAGGGATGGGCAGTCAGCCAGGCCCAGTGAACTATTCTGGGAAACAGCCCACTTCTCTGACCTCCTGCTCCTCAGAAGCTAATGATGGCAGTGCCTGAGGAAGCTGCAGGCAGGTGACCGAGAAATGGGGCCAGCCGACCCAGACGAGCTCAAACAACACCAAGTACAGAGCACCCTTCACGCTGCATGGGTTTTTCCAGGCATGGCAGCAGCCACCAGTGTTAGAACTTGCGAGCACGTGAGAATGCAGACCCCAGGCTCTAACCCAAACCTACCGACCACCCCAGGGCCTGGTGGGAGGCAGGAACCTGCATTTTCTGCAAGTTGATCTTGGTGTTGTGTGAAGTCAGAGGACCATGGCTTTACTGGGGCAGGAAGCGATTCTGTCCAGTACGGTCAGTGCAGGGGGGTTGGGAGGGCGCATCTGCGGGAGCCCCGTGGAGGCCCCTCACCGGGCCATGGAAACCTGTTTCCGATACCTGAGCCAGCCTTGGCCAGGCAGAGTGGAGCAAGCGGGGTGAAGCAACGCAATCGCGGAACGGAATGGCTTTGGCAAAGGCTGGGAGAGGACAGGGCGGGCACTCCGCCTGGCCTGTAATTCTAGCCTGAGAAGAGGACAGAGGTGGGCGGGAAGGCGCGGCAGTTTCCCCAGGCCCTGGTAGGCGACTAGAAGGATGATTTGGGAAAACAGGTGTAGGCGGAAAACCCGTCTGCGACGAAAAATGTTCCCAGAATGCCTCATTAAGCAGTACCACGCATCCTCGTTAACCGGAGGAAGGGCGGACGGAGCCTTTATTAAGTGCCATTAAGCTTCCACTCCGAGCATCAGTGGAGCGCGCGGGAGCTCCCACTCCCAGCCACAGTCTGCCGGCTTTGGGTGCCTCGTCCGGGGCGGATCAAGGGGGGCAGGAGGGCACAGTCCCCTCTGGCGTTTGGGCTCAGTTTACTTATAACCAAAAGTGGGTGCGCTCAGACTCCGTGGGGCCGAGGCCGCTTCCCCGCTCCGGGGATGGGCTCTGCCGGGCGCCCAGGCCCCGCCGACCCTGCGCGGGCTCCGGGTCCCGCAGGAGCGGTCCCGCAGGAGCGCTCACTCCGCGCAGATCGCAGCCAAACCAAAGCTCCCACCAAAGTTCAACACGCCCCCCGAGCCCGCGCCTGATTGGCCTGCCCTTCCCACCCCGCGAGCCGGTCTCACCGAATGATTGGCTGTTCTGTTCCCCCCTCTGCGCTGGAACCCTCCTCTCCCTCGATTGGCCAGTCAGCTTCCGGTGCTCGTCCCGGATTGGGCGCCGGTTTGGCCGGCTCGCAAGCTCTTCGGAGCTCCGCTTTCTGATTCGTCGCCCGGGTCAGCCCCGCGGCCTGCTTGCTGAATGGCTGCGCCGATACCTGTATCGGGCCCCGATTGGGTGTGTGGTGCCTCCCCGGCGTGATAGGTCAGAACCACCGCCCCCCTGGCTGCCCATTGGCTGTTTGGCGAAGCCCGGTCTCCGGTAAGATGGCAGCGAACGGCCAGTGCTCGCTCCCCGCTTCATGGCGGCCGGTGACCCTCACCCACGTCGAATTTCCTGCAGGTAAAATGCGGCCTCGGCTCCGAGGATGCCTTCCCGGGGCCGGCCTCTCAGCCCCGGGCGCTCCAGCCCGAGTGAGCCCGCGGAGGGGGCGCCGGGGGCCCGGGGTGGGAACTGTCAAATAGTGAACCATGGAGGGGCTCGGCCGGCGCGCTGGGCGCGCAGGCGCAGTGGTGCGGCGATGAGCTGGGCGAAATTGCGAGCCGCTCGCTTGCGCCCTCTGCGGCTGCGCGGCCGGGGCTGAGGCTTTGCTCTTTTTTTAAAGATTTATTTA
>NW_004567107.1:3906330-3928386 GCF_000260355.1 Condylura cristata | reverse complement strand
GGGGGCCGGCTGGGGGCCCCCGCCGATTGACTTCTGGGGCGCCCATCAGAACCGAGAGGCGCGGGGTTTTCCTGCCGGGACGTCCTCTCTCGACCCTCCCGGAGGTGGACGAGTGGACGAGTGGAGGGACGGCCTCGGCCTGGGGGTCAGGTTTCTGGGCTCAAGTTCCCGCGGTGCCTCAGTCACTTCATCTCAGGTCGGACTCCGACACTCCCTCTGGTGTGAGGTTCAGTAACGGGCACGTGAAATGCTGGACGCAGCACCTGGCCCCGGACAAGTGTTGAATAAGTAACTGCAGTCGGTGGTAGCCCACCTCCCCAGGACCCTTCCCAGCGCACCCCGCCGCCCTGGGTAGGAGGGCCCGGTGCTGGGAGCCTGTGAGAACCTGGCAGCGCCCAGAGCCCAGGGCCGGCTGCCAGGGAACTTTGCCCCTGGATGTTCTGGGTCCTAGGGGTGGGGCCACCCCGCCCACCCGTCCATTCAGCCAGCATCTGGGAGGGCTTCTGAGGGCCGCCAGGGATGGCTCTGGGTTTAGCACCAACAGGCCAAGGATGTGTCCAGGTACCCCTGGACGGTGAGAACCCCCCTGGGGTTTTACCTGGGGAGGGACTCTGCGCAGGCACCTTCATGACTCCCTCTCCTGGCCTCAGAGTAGCTTCTCCAGCCGGCAGGGGCAAGCAGCTTGGCGGGGGCTGGGCCGAGGGTCTGGCAGGGCCTGGGCGTCTCTGGCGATTCAGGTCTGCGGCCTACTCTTCGGCCCTGGGTGTGTCCATCCCCCCCACAACACTGCCCTGGCTTCCTTCAGCCATTCTCTTAACATCATTTTTGAACTGCGCTGGGCCTGGGGGTGGGGAGGGGGTCCAGAGAGACCACTCCCTGCTGCCTGGAGTCTGCCGTGTAGCAGGAGCGGAGGCCACTGTCCGTCCTCACCCGCGGTCCGCCTGGTACCGCGCCTCCTCGTGCTGAGTGCCCGGCGGTGGCAGGGACTTGTCCTTTTTGCCTCCACGGTGGGTATTTAATTTATGTTCAGCGAACACAGCAGTGTCCCCCACGGGGAAAACTGCAAAGGTCTGGAAGTAGGACAGAGCTCGGGTGAGTTCAGGGAACTGGGGCAGAGAGTGGGAGGGGAGCAGGGCCTGATGAGCAGGCTGGGTGGATTACCCCAAGGGCAGTGGGGTCCACGGGGCCTCCCCCCAGAGACTGGCGGGGCCGAGTCACCCACAGCATCTGCAAGGGAAGTGTGCTGTGGGACAGGACAGGAAGGGGGCTCAGGTTTGGGGGCACAGGCCCTCCGGGCTTCACAGCCTAGTGTCGAGACACCCAGTTTCTCTGTGCAGGAAGGGCCCGGGCCCAGGTGTGGACGGGCGATGGAGGCCAGAAAGGGAGGTCCCCCCCGGGGTGCCGGAGGCCTGCAGCACCAGTTCTCCCAGACTGGCTCCGGGCCGGCCCTGCCCGGCAGGTGTAGGTGAGGCCGGTGTGTGCCCTGGAATCTGGGCTCAGCCCTGCCGCCCACGTGAAGCCAGGCTGACGGTGTGAGCCGCTTCCCGAGCCTGTGGGTGGGAATGCCCAGGGTGCCAGGACCGAGCCAGGTGGCTCCTTGAAGCTCCTCGGCCTGGCGCCGTGTCTCACTCAGAGGTGAGAGCACTGAGGTCACGCAGCAGCACACCCTGGCGCCGGAGTGGACGTGCCCGCTGACCCCAGGCCAGGTGGCTGCCCTGTCTTGATGTGAGGGCGGCCTTTGGACTCGTCAGCCCTGCATCAGGCGAGGGGCAGAGCGGTCCCTGTCGCTGGCCTCGTGTCATCCTCTCTGAGGGGCCGAAGGTCCTCACGCCACACCGCCTCCTCTCAAGCCTGCTGGGGCGTGGAAGCAGGCGGTCAGTAGGGACTCCTACTGAGAGAGGCCGCTGCCACCGGCTGGCCACGTGGGGGGTGGGGACAGGGCCCTAGGCCGCGGGGCTGTGTGAGGCGCAGGGCTCGGCCTCTGGGGTCAGAGTCCTCGACTCCCCCTTTGGTGGGGTGACGGGGCTGGTGCCGGCACACGTCCCCCTCCTGGCTGTGACTGGTGACGCAGTTTCTTCCTCTAGCTCGGGGCCAGTCAAGGCACCCTCTTTATTATTTCCTTATTTGGCTTTCACGTTTTTAATCGGGGGCTGCAGGAGAGGGCGCCCCGTTTCCTCAGCCACTCTCCTGACGCCTGGGCTCTGTCTTCGTCCCGTTCTCCCCGCGTCCCAGGTGACCTCTCTGGCCACATCCTTGCCTACCTGAGCCTCGTCCCTGTATTTATCATCGTCGGGTTTGTGACCCTCATTATATTCAAGCGGGAGCTGCACACAGTGAGTCTGCCTCACCCACCCCCTTGCTCCCCAGAACCCCCACCCAGGGAGGCGGGCTGTGCTATTTCATTCTGGGTGCTTTGCCTCCACCTTTCCTCAAGGTGTAGGCCCCCCTGGCTGGCCGCAGGTTGCTCTCCAGTCGGGCTGGGAGGCCCAGTTGGTGGCCGCCGCTTGGGGCTGGGGTGGCAGCCAGGGGTGCAGGACCCCACTGAGCACAGGCCTCCTCGGCAGATCTCCTTCCTTGGGGGCCTGGCGCTGAACGAGGGGGTCAACTGGCTCATCAAGCACGTCATCCAGGAACCGCGGCCCTGTGGAGGTAGGGCCAGCACCTGAGGGCCCGGGCGTCCCCCGTCAGGCGCTCCGGAGGCCCCCACCGCCCCCACACCCTGCCCCTGCTCTTTCTCCCAGGCCCCCACGAGGCGGTGGGCACGAAGTACGGGATGCCCTCCAGCCATTCCCAGTTTATGTGGTTCTTCTCCGTCTACTCCTTTCTGTTCCTGTATTTAAGGTGAGTTTGCCCCTGCCTGTCCCCCAGCCCGCCCCGGGGGCCCTGAGTGGGCCCAGGCCAGATTCTCTGGGAACTTAACGCATAGCCCTTGGGGCTCAGCTCCCCTGGGGCAGGGGGGCGCTGCGGCCAGGCCGAGGCACCCGGGAGCACTCGAAGGGGCTGACGGGCCTGTTTCCCCAGAATGCACCAGACAAACAACGCCAGGTTCCTGGACTTGCTGTGGAGGCATGTGCTCTCCCTGGGTCTCCTCACCACGGCCTTCCTAGTCTCCTACAGCAGGTATGGAGGACGGCAGCCCCCGCCCTACGCCCTGCCCATGGGGTCTCTGGCTTCTGGGTCCCTGTTGGGCCCCACGGTGGACTGAGCCCCAAAGCTGCGCAGGCCGGGCTGGGAACGGGGTTCCAGTTGCCACGTCCTGTCCAGTCCTTCTCTCTTCTCCGCGGAACTCAGGGTCTGAGTCCAGTTATCAGCCATCGGTCCCAGCAGACAGGCTGCGAGCTCAAGGCCTGACGGGAGGAAGGCAAATGCCAGCGGGGCCTGCCCTTCTAGCGACAGGGGCGCGCGGGTGGGGTTCAGTCCTGCCTCCTCCTGGAGGCCGGGAGCACTCCGTGCTCCCTGAGTGTGCGGCAGGTCCCTGCCAGGCTGCACTTGGGCACGGCGCGGTGCAGGCCCGTCTGACTGGTCTCGGGGCCTGCCCTCTGTCCTTGGCCCAGGGTCTACCTGCTGTACCACACCTGGAAACAGGTGCTCTACGGGGGCATCGCTGGAAGCTTCATGGCCGTTGTCTGGTTCGTCTTCACGCAGGAGGTCCTCACCCCGCTGTTCCCCAGGATAGCAGCCTGGTAACTGCCTCCTGCCCCTGTGGATGAGGCCTCCATTGGGAGGCCCCAGGCATTTTGCCCAGCCTCAGCCCCCCGGGGGGCCGCGGTGCCCAGGCCTCTGCTGGGGGAGGCCCTGCTTGCCGGGCGCCACCTCGGACTTTCCCCAGACCCTCCCGCGTCCACACCTAGCCCTCAGGGGCTGGCCTGAGCCGGTGCTGTGCCTTGGGGTGGCACCCTGCAACAGCCGTGGCGCCGGAGGGCATGTGGGTGTCTCTGGGCCCTGGGTCTCAGGCCAGGCGAGGGGAGGGCGGCGCGGCGCAGCCCCGGGCCTGACGCTGCTTTCTCGTGGCTCTCTGCAGGCCCATCTCTGAGTTCTTCCTGATCCGAGACACGAGCCTCATTCCCAATGTGCTCTGGTTTGAGTACACGGTGACGCGGGCAGAAGCCAGGTGAGTTAAGGGTCCTGGCCCGGGGGGCCACCGCCCCGAGTGCCCCATCGAGGGCTCCCCAGGCAGGCGCTGGCCCGAGCATTTTTCTTGCCTCGTCTCCTTGAACCCGCCCCGGCTTCCATTTTCCAGGGGCTCACAGGAGTGGAGGCCTCAACAGAGGACTCACAGATGGTGGCGGGGAGCTGGGTGCCTGTGTGTGGACACCCCTTGTGCTGTTGAGTCCATGTGCTTTCTGGGTGCACTGAGTTAGGGGCCACTCGCACTTGTGCGGCAAGTCACGGCGAAGCCGGGCTCTGGCGCTTCCGACTCAGTGTTCCCGCTCGCCTCGGATCTGGGTGGGGTGCCTGCCCCGGGGAGAAGACCTGGCTGCTCCCGGGCTGAGAGGGGAGCTGAGGTGAGGTCAGGCTTCGGGGGAGGCCTGGTTCCCGGGGGGCTGACGAGAGGAGCTGGTGCGGCTGGGGCAGTGCCGTGAGCCCACATTATCCCACGGGCCTGAGCGGAGAACCCCCGTGTTCCGGAGGAAAGGACTTGAGGGCAAGGGCCGGCCGGCCCACCACTGGTGGCCAGTCCCAGCGCCCTGGTCTGAGCCCCACCTGGGTCTCCACCTGCCCCACCCACGGCTCCACCACAGGCCTGCGCCCCACCTGCCTGCCCCGGCCGGGCTGTGTGCCGCCCCCGGGGTACGGAGGAGACAGCGGGCGCCTTCTCTGCCGTCAGGGCTCCGCGCCCGGTGGCCTGCCTGGGTGGGGGCTGGTGGGGCCTGCCCAGGGGCTGAACTGGGTGAGTCGGGGGCTGCACAGAGCTGCTCTCGGGAAGGCACAGGACGTGGCGAGGCCACCACACGGGTGGGGGCTCGCGACAGAGGAGCTCGGCGCCTCACGGGGCTTCTGGGTTTTAGCTGGACAAGCAGCGTTCGGGACTCTCAGCCAGCCCCTCCGGCGCATGGTGGTTATCCCTGCTCCCCCCCAGACCTTGAGGCCATTCTGCACCCCAAACCTGATACTCAGATTCCCTCTAAAACCTCCATCCGTTCTCTTACCCCCGTACCTCCCCGGTGGGGAACTTGCTACTCGTGTCTGTTTTGGCTGGTGACACAGGGCCCCCTTGTGCTGGTTCATCTATAGAGAGTTGGAGTCCAGCCAGATCCCTCTTGTCCTGGCTCCGCCCCCCTCTCGGCTCTGGCCTGGGGCTCCAGGTCTGGACATCGTCCCCCCAGGTCCTGGTTCTAGGGCAGCAGCTCTGGCCATCACTGGGGTTCCTGGGGTGGAATTCATCCATTTTGATCAGACTGCGGGTAGGAAGGGGCCGCTGAGGGGGCAGGTCGCCGACGCCAGGTGTCCCCGCCTCTGACTCCACCCGTTTTGCAGGAACAGACAACGCAAGCTGGGGGCGAAACTGCAGTGAGCAGCGAGTGAGGCTGCCCAGCCGCGGGGCTGGCCCGCGCGACGCCATGGAGGCTGGGCTGACAGAAGGACGAAGCAGAGGCCTCTCCCGACCCGTGTCACCAAGTGGAGCCTTTTCTTTTCTTATTTTAATTTTAGTGAACAAGGTGGACCAAAGGGCGGAGCCGGCCCCTCAACCGGGACCCCGGAGGGCCTGCTGCCAGGGGCCCACGGCCAGAGCCCTCTCTGTGCTGCTGCTAGGCCCCCGTCGGCGGGCCGTGCCCTGGGTGGGGGCCCAGGGTGTGGGAGAGGAGGGTCGGCACCTCTGGTCTCGGGCCAGGGAATCCAGGTGGCGTGAAAAATGTACACTATTTATTTTTTGGTTTGTGAAAGGCAGGTGGGATGTTGGAGACAGGCCGAGGAGCCTCGCTGCCGTGGCTGTCCCGTGCGCTGGGCCGGCGCGTCCCAGGCCTTGCGCGCCGAGCCCGGGGGCAGACCGCCCTCCGCGGGCCGAGAGGGGCCCGAGAGGGCCTGGGCGCCGGAGGCGGGCGGTCCCGGGCCCTCCTGCCACCATTGCCATTCCAGAACCTCGTTCAGTGTTCGTGGGGTCGGGGCCCAGGGGAGCGGGCATCTGGCGGCTGCCGTCATTGTGTTCTACCCCGTCCCCACCCTGCACCACAAGGGCTTTTTCTGGTCCCCGTCCCTGGGACACGGGTCCCTTCTGGCAAAGAGCCAGGCTGTTCCCAGCGCCTCCTTCGTCCTGTTCCCCGGAGCAGCTAGTCTTCACCTCCACGCGAACAAAACTCAAAGGAGCAGCTGAGAGGAGGCTGGGAACCTGCTTGGGGCCACCCTCAGCCTGAGTCCTTGGTGAGGGCTCCGCCGTCCAGCCCAGAGGCTGCCTCCTCCGAAAGGGACTCAGCTTTCGGGTCTCAGTCGCTCTGAAATGGACTGTGGGCAGGAGGTGCTTCTGGACTCTTGGAAGTTTCTGGAACCAAACCAGGCTGCTCGGGACCTGAGTTAGAATCCTCCCCGCACACATCTTTTTCTTTGTGGAGGCCCCTAACCTGCTGCTGAAGCACAACGCCGCGGTGCTTTCCTTCCTCATTGGTTAGACAGTGGCCCACAGCCATTCCAGATGCCAGGACAGGGGCCTGTACCAGGGAAGGTTGGTCAGTCCCCACGTTGTCCTCCCCTTCCCTTCTATTTCTGTTTTTTACCTTTTGCCGGAGACAAGCCAGGAGTGAAGTGGTTTAAGAAAAATATCAAGGAAATTGTTTACTATTGTTTTGAAATAAAATCTTAAACTATGGCGGCTTCAGCACGCATTGGCCGAGCTCGTGAGGAGCCGTGGGCACAGGGCACCCGGGGGCAAGGCTTGGGGACCGTCGTAAAATGGCACTGCTGTTCAGGGGCCGTGTCCCCTTCGGGCCTGGCCCACTGCCCAGCGCCGCCCAGGGCCTGGGGCTCCTCGTGACAGCCCTGAGGACCGGGGACAGCCAGCGTGTCCTTCCCGAGTCGCAGCCCAAGTCAACACTCTGCGCCTTGCGAATTCCGTTTAACTCTTGTTTTGAAACTGAGGTGTGTCTGACACAGGTTTCAGGGTGCCGCGAGGATTGTGACCTCGTGAAGCGCAGTGTCCCGTTGACATCGCCTTAGAGCCACCGGAGCCACTTTTCTTGTGGTGAGGCTTCCAGCTCTGTCCTCGGGGCTCTCGGCCGCAGCTCGGCCAGGGGCGACGCCAGCCGCCTGCCCACAGCCGCACTCCTGGGCCGTCGCAGCGGGCGCCTGCCCCCGCCCCCGCCGCCCTCCTTGCTTGTGTGTGGATGGCTGCGTGTCTCGCTTCGGGAGAAGTAACTGCCAGCCGAGCTGACGTTCACGGGGCAGAGATGAACCTGAGTGAGACCCCAGGGTTGGCCTGAGGCGGGCGTCACGCTGAGGTGCAGCGGCAGTGCTGTTGGGCTGAGAGGAATCTGGCCGGTAACCCCCCTCCCCGCCCAGGAGTGTGCCAGAAACAAACCAGTCTCTGAAGACCTTTCACCCCAGACCTCAGATTATTGGTAGTTTTGAAAGTGCAATGAACTGACAAAGATGGCCAGGCGCAGGAGGATCAAGAACTTGAGGGTCGGGCCCTCCCTGGTGGCCCAATGGGTTAAAGCAGCACTGCAAGCTGGCAGCAGCCGCTTCACGCCAGTTTGATCCCCGCCCGGAGGTGACCCCCAGGGCCGGGCAGACCTCCCGTCTCCCCGCTGCTCCCCTCAGTGGTGCATTTCAGATCTGCCTGTTCTGCTCTCCACTCTGTCTTTAGTGAAGCCTCTCACTGCCCCTACAACTCTGGCCTGTACCCCAGTTCTGTGTGCGTCAAGAAATAAACTTTAAAAAAAAATAACTTGCAGATAGATTAAAAACCCACCAATACCCCCAGACACTGGGGTGGTGACGTACCAACTATAAATCGTTTTTTATGATTGATTTCTGCATACAAAAGCTGGGTGCAGGTCAGAGGTGGGGGGTTGAGAGGATTCACCAGGGACAGAGTGGGGAGCAGGACAGGCGGATGTTCTGAAATCCACAGCTGAGGGGAGTGGCCGGAGACAGGGAAGCCTGCTGCGCCCTGGGGGATCCCTGGCGGGATCCCTGGCGGGATCGAACTTGGCCACGGACAGGACAGCTCCACACGCGGAGGCTTAACCCCTGCGCCACCAGGGCTCACTGTTTCAGAGAGGCTCAAAAATAATTTCGGGGAACTGGAAACTCCAAATTGAGTAGTGATGGATGGATTTTCAAAGGAAAACTGACAAACGCACTGGCTGAGAGACTAGAACACTTCAGGGGAGGGGAGGAGAGGCGACGGGAGACCCCTGGGGGCAGCTCCACGGGAGACCCCTGGGGGCAGCTCCAGGGCCTTGAGGCTGCCACCTATGGTGGCTTTTCCCACCTGCCCGCCTGACTCCCCACCCCCATCAGCCACCTCTCCAGCATCCCCCAGGGTCCCTAACCCTTTATCTCCTGCTCTGGGGGTGTGAGGCCCCCACCAGCGCTGGCCTGGAGGGGCTCCCGGTTTCTGGTTTCCCTCTTCCCCCGCAGGGTCAGGCCCTCCTGGCCACTCCCCAGCACCTTCCTCCACACCCTCCTCGGTGTCCTGGGATCAGCCAGCCCGTGCTTTATGGGTGAAGCACGAGGGCCCGGTGCGCCCCTTTCCCGCGTCTGCCTTCCTGTCCGCTCACTGCACTGAGCCAAAGTCAAGTTCATGGCAACTGGGACAAACTGGGAGGGTCTAGGTGAGAGTCAAGCGGCCATTTCGTCACATGTTCAGATACCACGTCAGGCCTTACACAATACGTACTTCGAGCCTTTCCACTCGGAGAAAAAACAAAACCCAGAAAACCGAGTTTTTCACCCCCATCTTTCTTTGGGCCTGGCTGTCCCTGGGGCCACCCATGGGTCAGCTGGTCCGACCCTGGGGGCCCGGGTGGGGGCTGGGAAGGGCGACGCATCCTCTGGGTTTCCTGCCGCTGCGGCCTCAGCTCTGGGGGCTCCTCAGCCCTGCGCTGAGAGAGGCAACGTGGCGTCCGTCCGGGGAGCTCTGCTCTGTGGTTTAGCGACCTGGTGACCATAAGCTCTGGGCCTTGACTTCTCACCTGAAAAGGTCGAGGCAGCCCCGGGAGCCCCCTCTTCCTGGGGGACAGGCCACAGGCCGGCCCAGCCAGCAGCAATGGCCACACCCCAATTCCTTGCCATCTTCTCTGGGGGTTCCACGTGGACCTGCTTAAGGCCAGAGTGGCCCCCTGAAGAGAGGTTCCTCTTCCCACCAACAGCCCCCTGCACTTTGTGACTGGGTGACAGGTGGCCCTAGGCTGTGGCTGGGGGTGAGCTGCCCCCCGGGCCACGGCTCCTCCTGACCTGGTGCAGGGCCCCGGGGACACACCACCAGCCCACAACACTCAGGGCTGCTGGGAGGGCCGGGGCAGCTCTTGTCCAGTGGCCATCACAGCTCACGAGGTTGGGGGGGCCCAAGTCCTGGGGTTCGGTAGACCCGAGCTCGAGGGCCCCTCCTCCGGCCGCCCAGATGCTGGGAACACTGGGAAGAGGCCGGGTGTCCGTCACCACGCTGTCTGCCCCCTCAGACACTGACTCCCCTTTATTAAAAAGACGTCACGTTTGTATCACACAATCACTGCTGTGGTGCAGGAGTCGAGCTGAGTGGGGCGAGAGCCGGGACCGTGCGCGGCGCCACGCAGGCGCACAGCAGCCTCGGCGGATGCCGCTGCGGTGGCAGCTGGCTGAAGCCAGGCCTCGGGCTTCTCCGCACCAGCTCACCTCCATCCTGACTTCAGCCTCGGGGCCTGGCGACCCCCGGCGGCACGTAATTCTCTGCCAGGTCTTGGGAGCTTGGGGTTTGAGGTCCAGACCCTGGCCCGGGCACAAGGTGGCAGGGATGGCCCAGGCTGAGCGGGGCAGGGCGGACGCGGCTGGCCCCGTCCCCTGGAGGCGGCCTCGGTGGGCAGCACGCCGGGCGCCTGGGCCTTAAGTCCCTGAGGGTTGACTCCGGAAGGCACGTGCTGGGGCCGCGGCCCTGCTGGGGGTGCCAGCCGGGTTCCGTGGGGCCTGGGGTCTGGGAAGAGAGCAAGGACAGTGCCCTGGGGCGGCGCCCGGGAGCCGGCGGCCTCAGGGCCTGCGCGGGCCTCAGAGCTTGGCCCTGGGGTGGCCCTGCAGCAGCGCGCGCATGTCCAGCAGTGCCCGCTCGAGGCTGCGCGCCAGGCGGCCCGCGCTGGTCTCCGCGCAGCTGTTGTAGGCCGACACCGAGAAGTGGATGTGGGCCTCCCGGGGGTTGTAGCAGACGCCGTAGCCGTCGGGCACCACGGGCCCGAAAAACATGACGCAGTCTGTCTTGGCGGGGACCTGGGGAGCACAGGCAAGGGCTCCTTCCGACCCTGCTGGCGCCCGCCGGCGGGCAGGCTGACGCAGCCTGCGCCCCTGCTCCCGCCCTCGGGCCCAGCCCCCCCTCCGCAGGCAGCGACCCCACCGGTGACCTTCCGGGTTGGCGGCCACACCCACGGAGCCTTTCCTGACACCCCCAGGGCCTCACTGACCTGCACTTCCCGGCCAAGGCGGCTCCACTCCCTGTGCTTCTGGGTGCTGCCGCCCAGCCCGTGGGCAAGACCCAGAGCCCCGGACAGGCTGGCCCACGTCAGGTGTCTCCCACTGGCGGGGCCCCGACTCCTCGGCCTGAGCTGCGGTGATGTCCCCTGCTGCCATTTCCCCCCAAACTCGGCCGCTTGGCAGGGGCGGGCCACGGGCCACCCAGGCGTGACCATGTTCTAGACCCTGTGCCGAGCCGGTAGCCTCGGTCCGGTGCCAGAAGGCCCCCCTCCCCCAACGCGCCTCGGGTGGTGGCGGGGCCCAGAGGGCGGGGAGCCCCGGCAGCGGCCCACCTGGCTGGTGGACAGTTTGAAGTGCATGGCGACGGCGTACGAGGCGTCCATGAAGATGTCAGGCATGCTCACCAGGTCCTCGACGGCCTGCAGCCTCAGGCCCAGCAGGTGCCGGTCAAAGGCCTCCCCGCGGATGGCCTGCGGAGGTGCGGGGTGCCGTCAGGAGCAGGGCCGGAGGCCCCGGGGGTCCCCCTCTTCACTCCCGGGCCCTTGGATCCAAGGGACTGGCATCCAGGCGGGAGAGCCCTCACTTCGCAGATGGGGAAACCGAGGCCCAGGGGCCTGCCTGCTCGGGAAGGCAGGACAGCGTCCGATGAGAGGGCAGGGGCCTGGGGGGGGCCCTGCCTGCTCCTGGCTGGTCAGGAATATCTTGGAGTCTCAGTGTTGGTGAAAGGGGACAGGCAGCCACAGGGCGGCAGTGCGCAGGGGCTCAGAGATAGCCAGGCAGCCCGGCTGCCGCCATCGGTGCGCGGGGCAGGAAGCTGCGTGCCCCTCAGCATCGTGGGCAGCGAGGACACAGACGCCGGGGGCAGGCCCTGAGCAAGGACCAGGGCAGGCACTGGCCGGCTTCCGCTTCGCCAACTGGAAAGGGGGTGTTCAGCCCGAGTCTGGGTGCCCTGAGGCTCCGGGGAGGGAGCAGGTGGCACACAGGCAGGGCGCGCTCACCCGGTCCGTGTAGTCTCGGTGGGCCTGCACGGCTCTGCGCAGCAGCTCCACTTTCTGGTGCTCCTGGCGAGGAAGGCGAGGGGGGGCTGAAGCTGTCCTCTTCCGGCTCCTGCCACCCGCCTCGGTAGCCCGTCCTGTACCTAGAACTAGACTCTGAGCTCGCTGAGATCAGCGGTGGGACCGTCACCTCTCTAGAGCTTAGCCAGGCCTGACACATGGCAGACACACCTGCCACTCAGCGGCGGCTGGTGCCCTTCCTGTGTGGCTGCAGGGCGCTCAGCACTACGGTCCCTTCTCGGGCCCCCAGAGCCTGTCTTGGGGCTGGAATACAGCAGCTGCTCAATCCGTGTGTGTTGCCAGAAAGAACAGGAAGGGAGACGGCCCGAGCCCTGCTCACCCACCCCCGCCCCGGACCTCTCACCGGCACACTGGAGCCGTCCATGGCCCTGACGAAGGCCAGGGACTCCACGGTGGCCGAGCGGATGGTGTCGGTGCGGCCCAGGTGGAAGGCGCGCAGGGAGGCGCTCTCGTACGTGGCACAGGCCTGCCCGTAGGTCCTGGTGAGGGAGCAGCTGAGCGCGCCCGGCGGCGGCCCCTCCCCGGTCCCCAGGCTCCCCCCCCCCACAGGTGGGCAGGTGGGCAGGCGGGCAGGCGGGCACACCTATAGTAGGCCAGCTGTAGAGCCAACTGGATGAAGGCGTCTGGGCTCAGCTTCTCTGACTTGGGGAAGTCCTTTCCAAAGTGGTGGAACACCATCACGGTGATGTCCAGGTCCTGGATCATACTGGGGGCGGGAGGGGGGTGAGGGACAGTCACCTGGCGGCCCCGAGGGGCCCGCGAGCAGCCGCAGCACGGGGCCCAGGCCGCCCGTGCTTACATGCCCAGGTTCTGCTTAGCTTTCTCGATGTCCTTCTTGATCTCAGGGGTGATGTTGAAGCGCAGCTTCCTGGGCATGGGCAGGGGCACTGTGGGCGGGCTCACGAGCTCAGGCTTCTTCCTGCGGGGACCCGGGGCGTCAGGCGGGCACCCGTGTACAGCCTGGGTCAGGTGGGGAGGGTCAGCCCAGGGCGATGCTGGCCTTGTCCTTCTGAAAACTAAGTGTGCTCTAGCTTTCAAATGGCCAAGCGGAGGCGGCCTGGGCGGGGGGCGCTTGTCCGGGGTCCTGCGGCTGGGAAGTGGCAGAGCCAGAACCCCAACCCAGGGCCTCGGCAACCCCCCCCCCCGCCCTCTGCTGGCCTCCTTCAAGGAAACCACTTCCAGGCTGGAGGGGCAGGGCCCCTGTGGCGCGGTCCCTGGGCGAGGGCGGGCGCCACACTCACGTGAACTCAATGACGTGGTCCAGGAGGGAGATGATGGGCGGCCCCTCCGCTGCTGCGTGCTCATAGACAAGTCCACACGAGCCGTCTTCTGCCACAATGAACTGGGGAGGGCAGGGGGGACCCACAGCTCCCGTCACCAGAGCCTTCCTGCAGGCACCTCCAGGGTCACGCTGCCTCAATACTACCGCTAACGTTTCTCGGCGGCCTGGGGCCGGCCGTGCAGGTCTGTCCTGGGTTCACACGGCTCCCCGGCGCCCGCACCACCAGACCCGGAGTCCTAGCACACCCCCATGTGACAGGTGCAGAGAGGGAAAGTCACGGCCCAGACCTCGCCCTTCTTGCTGGCCCCGCCGCCCACACTGTGTCTGATGTGCGGAGGGGTGGGCTGGGCTGACCGTGTTTCTGGGCCGGGCGCAGTAATGACAGGCTGGCTGCGCGGATGGCGGCCGCCTCCACCTGCTGGCGTCTCCCCCGCCCGCTTTACAAGCTGGGAGGCCGGCCAAGCCCGGCGTGTCTGCCGGGGAGCCAGGCTCGCCCCTCACCTGCAGCGTCTTGTCGAACCAGCGGTTGCCACTGTTGAGCTGGCCGCCGCCCCCGTGCAGCATCTGGCCAGCCACGTGGCTGCGGTAAGCCTCGTCGGCCACCCTGGGCACCGGCCTGTCCAGGCACACGGCGAAGATGCTCTGCTGGATGGAGCGCACCGACTCCCGGTTCACCTTGTCTGCGGTGGCGACGGGAGGGCGCGTCAGAGGGGCAGAGTCGCCGGCGCCTCCAGCGTGGGGCAGAGGTGGCCAAACTGCAGGCCCACTGGGCCCCTCCCCATAGGGCCCTGGGTGGTAGGGCCCGAGCTTGGGTGTTTCAGGGGTGAGGGGGCCAGGGCCAGCGTCAGCCTGAGAGCAGCATGGCAGTCAGGGGCCCGAGTCCAGGGCCAGGCCTCTGACCAGCTCTCCTGGCCACCTGCTGTGTCGCAGATGCTGCTGGCTTGGAGATGGGACAGACCGCGTCCACTGGGAGCCGAGAGGGCCCAACACGGCTGCCCAGGACCTCCCAGGACCTGGTGTGACAGAGGCCGGGGCGTGGACACCCCCTCCAGGCGTACCTTTGATGAGGGTGTTGTATGCTTTGGCCCAGGAGTTTCGGTGGTTGGAGGTGAGGATGCCCACGGGCTCTTTGTTGGTTTGCAGCGACGAGTTCCAGATCTTCTCCAGTTGCACAAAGATCTGGTCTGCGGTCAGGGGCGTCCCATCGCTGTGGTACACGTCCAGCTCGAAGAACTGTCAAGGCACAGGGAGGGCGACAGGGCTGGTGGGCAGCTCAGTGGGCAGCAGGTGCCCCAGACACCAGTCTCCTGCTGGCCTCAGAACCCAGAGGTCATCGCCGGTGCTGTCAGCGGGGAGGACTGGCGTCTGGCCGGCGATGGGGGAGGACAGGCCTGTGCCTTACCCCGAGGCCTGGCGCCCAAGGCCCGCCTGCCCCTGGGCGCGTGGGCTGGGGGTGCTGACTCTGGCCCCGCCACCGGCCGCTGCATGGGGCCCACCCACCTGGAAGTTGTGCACCACGGTGATGTGCAGGGGCGGCTTCTTGACCTTGCTGAAGTTGACCACCGAGTCCTGCTTGGGGCCGGGCACGCGGCAGGACGACAGGATCTGGTAGTACTGGTTCATGCACAGCGGCTTCCCGCCCAGGTACTCCACCGGCAGGGTCTCACTGCTGGGCAGAGGGCGGTGAGGGGCCACTGGGCACAGCCAGGGACGGCCGGCAGAGGGCTCCTGCCAGCAGTGCGGGCCCCTCTGTGCCCCCACCCCTTCCGGGTGAGTGGGAGCCCGAGCAAGCGAGGCTGGGGCAGGACGCCTACAGTCCAGCGTGGGCAGCTGCTGCTTGTACGTCGGCCTGGAAGTCCCCTCCTCTCTCAGGAGGGGCAGAGGAAGCAGCAAGGGGGACTCGGTTCTCTCTGGCTGGGACACATATTCCAGGGAGCTCTGGCCCAGCCGGCAGGAAGCGGAGGCCGAGGCTTCAGATGAGCTGAGGCCCGCATTTGGGCCAACAGGAAGTGAAAGCGCCTGAGCTCAGGCCTGCCCGGCACCAGGCAGGCTCACCCCCGCCGCCCCCTGCGCTGGGCAGGGAGGCAGGGCTGGCGCCGGGGCGGGGCCACTCACTTGTCAATCATAGCCTTGAAGTCCAGCACACCCTCGATAAGTCTGGCAGCAAACCTGAGGACAGATGAGAGCTCAGAAGCTGACGGGACCCGAGGCAGACCCCTGGCCCCTGCGCCTGCTGGGTGAAGAAGAGGCCTGTCCATGGGGGTGGCCCATCGCCTCACTTCTCTCTCACTGCTCTGGAAGCCTGAGGAGCCCAGGTGCAGGGCCTCTGCCCCAGTCCCCACTCCCACGCCCAACCTGTCCTGGTCATCTCCGAGGGAGCCAGTGCTGGTGGCGCACACAGCTCGACTGACCACTGACGTGCAGGCCGGCGCTGGGGTCCCGCCCCGGGGGGCCGGGGGCCGGAGGCCCTGGCTGGAAAGGGCCAGCCTGCTCCAACCCGGGACTGGGCCTTCAGGCGTCGCCCCCCAGGGCACTCTGTCAGCCCTGGACAGTCTGGGCCACATCAACCACGCCTGATACCTGGCTGCCCCTGGCGCCCAATCTGGGCGCCACTGCTGGAATTCCTGGGCCTGCTCCCCAGCTTTTCCTGGGGTGACTTGGCCCCTTTAAGAGAAGCAGGTGGTGGCTTTGAGTGGCTGGTCCCCAGGCAGGAGATCCCTGTCAGTATTTTTATCCTTGGTCAGAGTGGAACAGAGGCCAGGCAAGTGACATGGCCGAATGTGATAAAGGGGACTGTGTACAAAGGTCACCCGAGGCCAACTGAGGAGGAGGAAGAGGTGGGCAAAATGCCAACACTGGGGTAGCGAGGGCACCTCAGGTTTGGGGGCCGGGAGGGGACCTGCTCCACGGTTTGGTGGTTAATGGCCATGAGACTCTGGGGCAGGAGAGACCCTGCTTCCTCTCCTGGCCCAGCCCCTTCACTGCTCTGAGTCTCAGTTTCCCCATCTGTAAAACAGGGCTGACCCTGGTAAGGCCACTCGTGGGGATACAGGACGATGAACAGGAAGATAACAGCACTCCCCAGCCCCTAGGGCAAGGAGCCTGGCCAGGCGCGTTTTGACTCCTGCCCCTCCACTCACCGGAGCTGGCCCTGCAGATCCACAAAGTCCTGCTTGGGCAGCATTAGGCCAGGGTTGGAGTGGATGACCAGGGGCTGGCGGTACTGCAGGTAGGCCGTCTTCAGCCACCACTCGGACAGCTGGGGAAGGGCCAGTCTGTGAGGCGGCAGCCGGGGGCCTGGGGCCCCTTTCTCCCGGGGCCAGGGACCCTCCAAGGAGCCCAAGGTCCCTCAGGAGGAAGGCTCAGACCCAGACCCCCGGGCCCTTACACCCACCAGTGGCATCTCATCCCCTTCCCTTAGCCTGAGCCAGTCAGCGTTGGCAAGAGAAATTGACAACACTGCCCACAGAGACACGCGAGAGAAAAGACTGGAAGGAACCTGAAGCGGGGAAAGAAAAGAGGCAGAAGCGTGAATCCTCCCCAGCTTACAAACGTCTAATCAATGGCAGTCATGCTTGTAGAAACAGAGATCAGCCCGGTAGGGGAAAGGCAGGGACAGAGAGCGCGAGCTCTACGCTAACAGAAAGGCAGTGGGACTGTGAGTGGCTGTCCCAGGGCTCCCAGCGCCCCGGGGCCCTGGTGCCGTGGCCTCCGTCCTCAGCCGGGAGTGGGCACCGGCTTGATCTCAAGGTCTGGGCAGCCAGATCACAGCCCACCGCGGGGGTCGATCACGGCCCCAGGAATGAGCTCAGGTGACATCCCCAGCTGAGGAGGAAGAGGTGGGCAAAGTGCCAAAATTGAGGCAGCGAGGTCACCTCAGGTTTGGGGCCAGGAGGGACCTGTGCGCCCTCTGTGCGGGGAGGGTCCTGAGGCGAGCAGCCACGGTCATGTCCTCGAGGCTGCTGTCTCGGGCTCTCGGGTCCTCCTGAGCCTGCTGTGCTGGCTGCACCCTCCCCCCACCCCCGGCGCCTCTCTGGCAGCTCCCCAAATCGGTCTTGGGCCTGGTGCCTCCCTGGGCTTCCCCTCCCGTCCCAGGCCATAGGCCCCTTCACTGCACAGATGCGCCTTGAGGAACTGCTGACCTGTGGCACAGTCCACTAACCTTGGGCCCCGGGCGAGGGCGGGGGCCCAGCAGGCCACTGGGTGGCTGCTTTCTATTGACTGCTGGCCTGGGGTCAGGGCTCTTGAGTCAGCCAGGTCCGGCAGCGCAGCCTGGCCTTGTCTGGGGGCGGCTGTGTGGCCTTGTGCTTGTGACCTAGCTGCTGGGCCTCAGTTTCCTCAACTGTCGTTCTAGGCGGGGCTCCACAGGAGCTCTTTCTCCTTGGGCTGCCCGTCAGCCACAGGGTGCCCTCTCCCGCGGGGTCCTGAGAGCCCCTGGCCAGAGCTGGGAGAGCAAGGGAGCCCTGCGGGCATGGCCAGCCCCCCAGCGAGAGTGTCCTGGCAGCGGCAGACCCCTCACGGGGTCCCCTGAGCGGAGGGTGCCTTCCCCCTTTACGCCACAGCTTCTGTGAGGAGGAGCGGAGGCGTCGGAAAGCTGGAGACGCTAGAACCCAGCTTCCCCGCACAGCTGCGAGGCGCCGCCGCGTGGCCTTGTACAGGCGCAGCGCACCCCGAGGTCGGCGAGCCCCTCCTGCGGCAGGCCGCAGCCCTCCACCTGCTGGCCTCACACCTCCTCTCCCACACACGTTGCATGCCTAGAACCCCGCTCCGCTTCGCACCCACAGACGGCTTCTCTCTCGGTCAGCCCCTGCCCCGGGCCCCCTTGCATCACCAGGCATCACTGGTGCTGTTTGTTGGGGCGAGTTTCACAACTGCTCGGCCTTACGCACTTGAGGAAGACCAAACATCGCAGCTGGGAGCACGTCAGCTGTGTCTGGCTGCCGTGATCTCGTGGCGGCCACGCCAAGCCCGACCCACCTGTCCTGCGGCAGCAGCGGGGTCCTCGGCAGCCCGCCTCCTGCCTCCCTCGTGCTTCCCTCCCTCCCAGCTCCAGGGCTCTCTAACTATGCTGTCAGTCCTGCTTCACCGTCTTCCGCAGACTCTAGCAGGCCGTCAGCGCAGACACGCTGTGACAGGACGAGCCGGGACCCTCCCGGCTGAGCCAGCCCACCTGCCCTTGCCGCGGAGCTCAGGCCCAAGGCCCTTCTTGTGCTCCCACCCCAGCTTCCGTCTCCGGAGTGCCAGGCTGTTGCCACATCTGTCCACGCTGCCTCCCATCCACACCCCGTCCTCCCTGTCCAGAATGAGGACACCGTGCACCCCAAAGTCTTTCTCACGGCCCTTTTTGATTTCTATAGAGCTACATCACCCCTACTGATCTCGTCCCTCTGCCGCTGTCCAGTTTAATGACCCCCCCACAACGGCCATCACGCGTGGCTGCCCGGGGTGAGTGTCCATGAACCCCCATGCGCAGCCGCACCAGGCAGCTGTGGCAGGGAGACCCCATGGGTGCGGTCAGCCACGGCCAGGCAGAGAGGGCTGCTCACTGCGACCCAGAACCGCTGGGAGGGTCTCCGAGCCCCCTACCCCGCAGGGGAGCCGGGGGTCGTGTGCGCCCCGCCTTCTCACTCACCCAGTTCTCAGACTTCTTGGCCCTGCGCTCCAGCCCCTTCTGCAGGCGCTCCCCCACGCCTGAGGTCTGGAACTCTTCCACCAGCTGCTTGGTCTGGATCCACTCCTCCTTGCTCACGATGGGCTGCAGCGCCTTGAGGTAATGGTCCAGGGACTGCTGGAGCGGGGGCACGGGCAGCCGGGGCAGCGAGTCCTGGTGTGCCTTGAAGCGGCCGGACACTTTCATCAAGGAGAAGGGCTTGAGGAAGCCCGGGGGTTTCACCTGCAGGCAGCAGAATATGCTGGTCATCCTCTTACCTGCGCCAGGAGGCCCTGGCGGCTCCACCGCTAGGGGCCTGGGCACTTATGTGACCATCCCAGGAGCAGAGACAGCCTCTTGGGTGGTGCCAGCCCTGGCTTCCCAGCCCTGGGGCTGTGGGTGTGTCTGCCTCTCAGGGGCAGGCAGGGGGGGAGGGCGTGGCCGTTGATTTTGGCAGGATTCAGGGGCACCTGCTGGGGTGGCAGAGGCGAGAGGGACCTCTCACCTGTCTGGCTGCAGGGGACCCAGCCTTTCTCACCCTGGGATGGTGAGTCAGTCAGTAGCGAGGTGACTGCTCCCCCCACAGCCCGGAGACCCCCATTTTCTGTCCCCCACCCTTGCCAAGTTTTGGAGTAAAAGGGAAAAGGATAAATCCGGCGCCAGAGGATGACAGCACCTTTGGGTGTAAATGGGGCCTTAGGCTTCTTGCTGTTTGTGGGGTTGGGTGAGGGTGGCAGGGGGCAGCGTGGCAGGAGAGAGCTGGGTGGCCTGGCAGGCAGCGTGAGAGGTGGCGGAGAAAGAGGGCGCTGGGGAGAGAGGCGAGTGCAAGACTCAGAGGTGTGCGAAAGAGAGGAGGCTCCGAGGCTGCTGGCGGCAGTGAAGCGGCGAGCCGCGGGGCTCTGGTCCGTACCTTCTCTCTCTGCAGCTCGTCCTCCATGGCAGGACTGAGGCTCTGAGCCCTGCCTGTCTGCCTTGAGCTGGACCTCTAAGCCTAACTGTGCTACCCCGTGGGCGAGCAGAACCTAGCAAGAGACAACTTGTCGGGGCTGGAAAGAGAAGACAAGAGCCGGGGTTCAGGGGGCAGCAGGCGTGTGGTGGCGATGCCGCGGGGGCTGCGGTGGCATCTGGCCGGTGGCCATGGCTGGAGCAGCTGCGCCCCCACCCTGGCTTCCAGAAGTGGAGAAATGGGGAAGAGGGGAGCGGGCTGACGGGTTCTGGAGTCGGAGGGGAACTGGAAAACTGCTTTTTCCTTCGGTTGGGCCCAGTGCCAGGAAGGCAGGCCAAGAGGTATTTAAAAATCCACCTGTTGAACCTGTGTAGGTCTGTGTGATGAGGGAAACCCTGGCTGGAGGGCACAGACTGCTTGGCCACCGAGATTCTATCACTGCCCTAAAATCAGTCCAGAAAACGGGCCTCGCTGTAAGAGCAGATGCCGGGAAAGGGGCCACCGGTGCTAAGGGCCCCGCCGCTCCTGTTTCCTCTAGGGCCTGGGGCCTTCGGGGCCAGCCTTCACCAAAGCCCTGTCCCCGGGGCCAAGAGTGGAGGGCTTTGGGAACTAAAAGCGAGCCAAAGGACAATGGCTTTGCGACAGAACTAGATTTGGATCCAGATCCAAGGGTCTGGCCCGTTTCTCCTTGCTTCAGTTTCGCTGCAGTGAGCTGATCAGACTGTCAGCAGGCCGTGGCGGGAGCCCGCAGGCCTTAGCAGGGCGGCATAGCTCAGGTGGCAGTACAGGGGTGAAGTGAATCTCAGGGTTCCCAGGGAACCTCTTGTCCTGGGCCTGGCAGAGCCTGCTGAGTGTGCTTGCTGGCCCCCACAGGGGACCGTCCAAGCAGAGCGAGATGCTTGGAGTGGAGAGGAAAGGCTCCAGGCAAGGGAGCAGCACGGGTGGCTGTGGGCTGCTCTCTGGGGTGGATGTAGACAAGTCCGGGGGGGGCACCAGTGGGGTGGGGGCGTGGGGCTGCACCCTGCCTCCTGCTGCCAGTTGTGACATCTTTCCGAGCAGCCCAGCTCCACACTCCACGGGAGTTTCTCTGGCTGCACCAACTCCTGGAGAAGCCCCAGGAGGCTGGGTGACCAGCTAGACGGAGGTTGACTAGAGCCTGGGTAGTGCCAGATCTGGCTGAGCCAGGGACAGGTGAGTAAGTCAGAACAACTGCAGGAGACACTCCCGTTCCCTCCCCTCCTGGCTCCCGGTCTAAGGGTAGGGTGATTTCTGAGGCCAGGGTCCCCACCGTCAGCTCCCAGGCATTGGAATTTAGCACAACAGGACCTGGGGTCCAGCCTGCCTCTGACCTTGAGCCTTAAGCCTTCTCCTAGGCCAAACGCGAGCAGCCCACCTGCCCACCCCACTAGCTGCGGGCCGAGTGGCCTCCATTCCCGAGCAACTGCACGCTCCGCTCGATGGCCCGGCCACCGCTCGTGCCCCCCGCCCGTCCCGTCCAGAGCCGCTAGACGGGGTCCAGCTGCACTCACCACCGCCCTGGCAGCGAAGGCCAACATGTTTGCGGACCGCTGGTGGACACACAGACCGCACCGCCCCTCCCTCCCCCCCGCGCTGGGCGAAGTCCTAGGCGCCGCCGCTGTCGTTGGTGGGTCCCCGCTGTGGCTTCTGGGCCAAGGTCGTCGAGTCACTGCCAACGGGAAGAGGTGGCTCCGCGCCGACCCACCCGGCCGGGCCGGTGGCGGGCTGGCAGTCCCGAGGAGGAGGACTCCAGGGGCGGGGTCTCCGGTCACTTGCGAGTCCCCGCGGCTAGCGGCGAGCGCGGGGCGGGGCCAGCTCGGGGGCGGGGCCAGCTCGGGGGCGGGGCCGCCGGCGCGGCTAGCGGTCTGGAGCCCCTCCAGGCTGTGGCGGGCAGGAGGAACCCGGCGAAGCCACTGTACATTTTTTCCCACCTCCAAATGCTGCCTAAGCGGTTGGACACAGAAGCGTGCGCCCCCCTCAGTTATTCTGAAAGTGATAGGAAAACACAATCACGTCAACCGGGAGCTGTCCTCTAATATTCTTGGGATTGGGTCAGGGCCACACACACATGACAGGTGGCACTGCCCCGCAAAAACATGGCTTCCGCCCAACGGCCCTCGTCAGCCCCGCACAAGTATGGCCGCCGAGCCCCGGTCCCGGCCGGCGGTTGGCTGGTCGGGCGGCAGCCGCCTGTCTGTGCGCATGCGCCCCGCTGCCCCGCACCAACATGGCCGCCGCCCGCCAGTGAGCGCGCCCGCGCGCCGGCCGTTGCTGGGCATGCTCCCTGAGTGCCCCGCACCAACATGGCGGCCGTCTTCGCGGGGTGACTTTAATTCTCGGTTTTCGGTTATAGGCGGCCGGTGCTCACTTCTCTTCAGAAAGCTCTGAGCGCCCGGTGGAGCCGGGAAAGAAGGGGGAAGGCGGCTGTGAAGCGGAGCAGGGGCCTGCAGGCATCCGGCCGGCTCCTGGCGGGAGGACGATGGCCGAGGGC
>NW_004567107.1:3872992-3905860 GCF_000260355.1 Condylura cristata | reverse complement strand
CTGCTGCCTCCTTGATCACACTTTGCGCAGGGATGTCGGGGATGCGCTGTGGGCCTGTTCACCCCACTCTCTGCCGTCTCCAGACCTTGCCCACCCCTCACCCACCTACTCTTTACCCACTTGCAGGCTCTGGAATTGCAGTCCCTGAGAATTTATTGAGAGAAACTGCCCGGGGTTGTCTAACCCATTAATTTAAAAATTAAATTATCCGGGGTTGTGCAAGGAAGGAGATGCGTTTCTCTCCCACTTCACGGTCTGTAACTTTTCTTTACACTTGGCTTCCTTTTACTTCATCTCAACTGGGCTGCAGGTGGTAGGGAACGGATCTGTTAGACACCCGGGAAAGGGGGACGGCTGTTTGCTGACGCCCCTCGCCCGGTCCCCCAGGACCGACCATAGGCCACTGTCTCAGGAGGGAGAGTAAGGGCCAAAAGAGGCTTCTCGACACCACCGTCCCCACCCCCCCCCCCAAAAAAAAACAAGAAAAGGTGAACCAACCTCTGTTAGAGCATTTCAAACCTGACCTTGCTTTTCTTAGTGCGGAATTTGAATTTGTATGGGCGTGTCTTTAGAAGTTCTGGTAATGACATTGGAAAGAGGGGTGATCAGCGTTGTCAGTGAGAGGATTGTAGGTGGTGAAGGTTAAGGCGAGGAAAGGAAGGCTCAGGGCTCCTCTATGGCTGGAAGGATCCAGATCCCTGGAGATGATCCCTTTTTTGAAGTGAAAACAACCTTTTGGAACAGTGAAAGAACTGCTTGACTCAGTGTGTTGGAGCGGGGAAAGCCTTGGCTTTTAGGAATCTGCACCTGCTTCTGCCTGCCAGGTCCCGGCCTCGGGGAGCCTGTGGTCTTGTGCCTTAAGACCAGGCCTGTGCCCTTCACAGAGCTGTTGTTTGTGCCCCCACAGATGATGAGGGCCAGGGTGGTGGTCAGGAAGTGCTGACTGCTGTTGTCCTTGCTAGAGGTGGTAAGCACCTTTCTCTGTCAGTTTTAGAGGCAGTCTCTAAGGCTGGAGAGACTCATTTATCGAAGCCTCGTTTCTTTGATCGGGGATGACGTGATTGAGTAGGAGTCATGCAGTTCCTCCTTGAAGGTAGCCTTTACCTGGCACCGGCTCCTGGGCTGGGGTTTCCTCCTCGTGAATTAATGTCAGGAGAAACTCACAAAAGGATTGTTTCCAAAGATCATTTGCAAGTTGCTTATTTG
Organism: Condylura cristata; assembly: GCF_000260355.1. Classification (NCBI taxonomy): domain Eukaryota; kingdom Metazoa; phylum Chordata; class Mammalia; order Eulipotyphla; family Talpidae; genus Condylura; species Condylura cristata. Next base: position 3,904,654 of record NW_004567107.1, on the reverse strand, counting down.
GAATGTGGAACACATTTCCCCATAAAGCCGGTGTGGTCAGGTTACCATCTTGACCTACAAATTTTTTATTTAGCATCTGATTTAAACTAGCAATTTACTAATAGTAGGGCCTCACCTTGGCGTTCTGGGAACAGGACTTGCAGGACAGGTGGGGGGAGGAAGTTTCTGATCTTTCTTGGGCCTTGGGCATCTCTTCCAGTTCTGCTTCCTGCCTAGACCTCCTGGCACTTTGCCTTCGCTCAGAGGCTCCCGAGGCGGGCGCTCTTGCCCGCGGACCACTTGTTCCAGCACCTTCTGGTGCCTGTTCTCTTTACTCCATGCAGCTGATGTCAGGTAGGTTTGAGGAGGCCCGTGCTGGGACAAGTTTGGGCTCTGTTGGGAGGGACTGAAGTCCTTTTTCTCTATGGAGAGCTTGAATTTCTCAAGGGAGATGCTGACTCATATGACCACTCCAATAGTAGATTCAGGCCCACAACTCTCTGCCAGCTGGGGGCGAGGTATTTTGGAATTCAGAATTTTTCAGATTGCAGAAAGGAATGCCCTATAAGCAGAGTGCTTTCCCAGCAAAATACACATTCCCTAAGCTGGATACACAAAATCTGTAAATGTCCTCAGATCAGTTTAGGTTCAAGTTTTGCATCCAATGAGTTTGTGTCAAATTTACTTGGTGTTTGGGCCCTACCTGGTGGCACAGTGTGTTAAAGCGCAGCACTATGAAGCTGTCCGAGGCCACGGCAGCCTGACCTCTGTCCAGGCCAGGGAGCTGACCCACAGGGTGTGGCAGACCCCTCCTGTCTCCCACTGCTCTCCTCAGCAGTGTGTTTCAGAAGACCCGCCTGTTCTGCGCCCCACTCTGTCTCTGGTGAGTCCTCTCACCCCCTACATCTCTGGCCTGTACCCCAGTTCTTGTATGCATGCATAAATACATCTTTAAAAAACACAAAAACTTCAGGGTTTTTGGATCTTGGAATTATGGAAAGGAACTGGAGGTTCACAAAGTGAGGGGCTCCTGCGGAGTAGGAAAGGCATTTGGGCGAGAGAGGCCACTGCTCAGCAGTCAGCTTTGGGGTGAAGTGCTACATGGCTGAGAACAGGAGCTGCGCCCGGGCCTGTCCTGCGTCCTCCTGTCCCTCCTCTCCTTGGGCAGAACTCCAGAATCGCTCTCTTTTCTGCTTACAAAAGTAGCATATGATAGTTTTTGATAGACTGTGTGGCTTGGCCAGTGGGTCCTTTGTAAGCCCTAATTTCTAGAAGTGACTGTTGGTAACTCTGGTGTTTAATCCTTTGGAATTCTCCAGTGCATAGGCTAATAGGCCCACGTGTTGTTTATGCTTGTGTGTATTTTACGCACACATACGGTACAGTTATTTTCCCTCATTTATTAATGTCCTATTTTTGTTATGTTTGGTTCTTTTTCAAAGCTATGGAGACTTTCATTATATGGTCAGATGGTTATCTGCTGGGTAGTTTCTAATTTTTTGGATGTGAGCGTGCCTTTCATGCGTGTCTGTCTGTCCTGTGAGCTTGTCTGAGCCAGAGTTGAAGTGCCAGCTTAGGGGGACACCCAGTTCTTTCCTTCAAAGGCCAGTGCTGAGCCACTCTGCAGATTGTACCCAGGCCTCTCCCCACAAGCGTCCTGTTCTCCTCTTCGACCAGTGCCCTGTGGCTTCATCTGCCAGACTGAAGGGAAAAGCTTCTCAGCTAATTCACAAGCTCTTGCTTATTCGTGATAGCAAATTCTTTGAAAGGCTTCCTGGTTCTGGCCCTTCCTTCTTTGGGTTGCCTCTTCATGCCTAAAGGTCAGCCGGGCTTCATTTTTCTCACCAGTTGCCTGGTTGGGGAGCAGAAGGTGAGGGCCCCCCTGCAGAGTGGGGCACATCAGGGGCCATCGGGCTGGGGCCACTCGTCGTCCTTCTGTCAGGGACATGTCTGGTTACGCTGGTGACTGGTGTGGGGCTTTGTCTTGCAGTGTGTGATAGCGCGGGGTGGAGGGCGAGAGTTGGGGGAAGATTCTCTTTACCTATGGGCTTTTTCATTTTCTTTGTCAAGATTCTTCAGAGGATACCCCTCCCCCCACCCAGAACTTCATCATTCCGAAAAAGGAGATCCATACAGTTCCGGACATGGGCAAATGGAAGCGCTCTCAGGTACCGGCCTGCCGGAGTCAGATGGCCATGAGAAACGTGAACTTTCCAGACAGTGGTCCTCTGGCATGACGCGGGCTGTGAGCCCTGGCTTGTCTCGCTCTCGGAGCAGAGCTCTTAGAAGCAAGCGGGAGAGGTGACGGGCTGGCTGTCCCCACGCTCAGGGCAGCACTCAGAGACACTTTCTTGGGCAGGTCTCTGGGGGCTGGGGCCAGGTAACTCTGAGCGTTCTCTTCCTGGTGTTCAGAAACCATGGCCAGACATGTTGTATTGGCTGGATGTGAGCGTCCGAAGGCTGGAGGAGGCCACTTTGAATCTGGGTGGCAAGTAACAGCAAGCCTGGGAGCCAGTGAATCAAAGGGAGGGAGGTGACTGGGTGGGAGCCCCGGCAGGGAGCTGGCTGAGCTAAGTCCTGGGAACTGGGCCTCGGCTCCTGGGGCAGACAGTCCTCGTGGTGGCGGGCAGCTGACAACAGCCGCAGGCCGTGCAGAGGGTGGGGTGAAGAAGCCAGTTCCGAGCCCCCAGGGAAAACCTGGGTCCTGCCCCAGCGCCGTGTCTACACAAGGGCAGGCCCAGAGAGGCAGGCAGGCGCGGGAGGCTGCCTTTGAGGATGTGGGGCCTGAACCTCGTGGTTGCCACACCTTGTCCGTTGGGACTCGGGGCCATACAAGCCTACTTGGCCTCTCTTTCCAAGCTTGCCCTGTAAATATTGCAGACGCTCACTGTTCTGAGTCTTCTTCCAGGTAAACATCATGTCCCTTCCTTATTTTACAGGACACAGTTCAAACCTACTTATCATCTGGGTTGTTCTACTTCGGGGCTTGTCAACCTCCACATTGTTAATATTTGGGAACACATAATTTTTTTTTTAAAGACTTATTTAGTTATGCATAAAAAACTGGGGTACAGGCCAGAGGTGTAGGGAATGAAAGGATTCACCAGAGACAGAGTGGGGAGCAGAATAGGCAGATCTTCTGAAACACACTGCTGAGGGGAGCAGTGGGCGGAGTCAGGAGAGTCTGCCGCACCATGTGGGTCTCCTCCAGCTAGGGCCAGGGATCGAACTTACGCCGAAGCGGCTGTGGCTGGCTTGCAGTGCTGCGCTTTAACCCCTTGAGCCACCAGGGAGGACTGGGAACACATAATTTTTTTTTTAATAATGGTTTATTTTTGCATCATTGTGTGCATTTTTCCATCTCAGTTGCAATCCCCGTGGGCTTCCCGCCACCAAATCACTCATGTGCCATCACCACAGGTCAGTGTATTTCCCTCCCCCCACTGTTTTTGATCCCATTCCCCACTCTACCCCCACAAAATGTCTCTGGGGAACACATAAGTTTTAAAGAGCTGTTCTGGGCCCTCCCTGGTGGTGCAGCTGTGAAGCTGGCCGCACCCACTGCAGCACGAGTTTAATCCCAGGGAGTGACCCCCAGGGCGCAGCAGACTTTTCCTGACCCACCCACTGCTCCTCTCAGTAGTGTACCTTAGTCAGTCTGTCTGTTCTGCTCTCCACTCTGTCTCTGGCCAATCTTCCCACTGCCCCTGTATGCATACATAAATGAATCTTTAAAAAAAAAAAAAAAAAAAAAGAGCTGTCCTGGCCATCAGTATATTAAGAAACATCTAGGCTCTACTTGATGTCGGGAGCATTCCTCTCCCCCGGTTATCACAAACAGAAACGCCCTGGCACCGTTAGAGGTCCTTTTGGGGCCACATCACTGAGGAGCAGCCGCAGCTCCACCCTGAACCTGCAGTTTGTCTGAAGCCACATGTGACTTTAGTCCCCTGCAGTCCCGGGTGTTTTACAAGGCCGTTTGAGTGTACCAGGCACTCTTAGCTCGTGTGCTCCTCACTCAGACCCTGGCAGGCAGGGCCAGGATCGCTCTTGAAGGTGATAAAACCGAAATAGGAAGTGAAGCCGGTCAGCGAAGGGAGGCGAGCAGTGGCTGAGATAAGATTCACCCACAGCTCACGTGGCTCTTGAGCCACCGTGCTCCGGGCCACAGACCCTACTCTGACACCTTTGTTTGTATGTGAAGTTTTATTGGCACACAGCTGTGCTCTTTTGTTTCTCTCTTGTCGTGCTGCTTTCCTGCTACAAAGGTAGAATTGAGAATCTATGAATCAGACGACATGGCCTGAGAAACCTGCAGTACTTTCCCTCTGGCCCTGGGCTGGCAGCTTGCCAGCGCTGCTCCAGGCCCCATACTTTCCGAAAGTGCTGGCCATCTTTTCTTCTCGGGTGTTGCAGGGCGCGGACGGAGCCGTTCGCTTGCTCTGGAGGTCCTGGGCCCGCCACCAGGAGTTTCACTGGGCTGCGGGTGCTGCGCCTGGGGCACGTAAGCAGATGCCCACCCTGGCCGTGCCTCGGTTTCCTCTACTGTTAAGTGACTCAAAGCCCGAGCACAGCCTGCCCGGACGGGCACGCAGTCAGCCTAACTGAGCGGCAGGCGCGAAATGTTACGGTGGTGTTGGGGGGACTGCGCACCCTCACGTTCCCAGAACGGCCTGAGTTTTAGACTGAGTGACCTGGACACGTGGGAGCTGGGACTGTGGAGGGAGATGCTGCCTCTGGCTGCTTCCTCTTTTTTGCCTCCCGAGCTCAGGCTTGCTCGGGGCTGGCAGAGTCGCGGGCTTCCACCGGTGCTGCCGGGACCCGCCGGGGCCCACGGCCACGCCCTACGCTGGCAGCAGGACCCGGTCTCGGATTGCCTCCGTCTGGGCACCGAGTGGCTGTGTCTCAGGCTCGCCGTGGATGTCTCGGCATCCTTTGGACTTGGATGGGGGGGGAGTGAGAGGCACAGAAGATGCAGAAGAGATCAGGCTGAGTAGGTGTCGCTGCTCCGGGAATGGCTTCCCCGGGGTCTGAATCTCAGTGCTGTCCAATCCCTGAGCTGAGTGTGACCCCCAGCCCAGCGGGGAAGAGAGTGCCCGGCTGGGAGCTGGCCTGTCTGGGGGCGGAACATCCGGAGGCTAACTGGGGGGCCCCGCACACTGATGTAGTAGTTAAGCGGCTCAGCGTTGGGGCTGGTTGCCTGGGTCTCGTTCCCTGATACCGAGCTCTTGCTCTTAAGAGACCTCGGGCAAGCCGTCCCCGCAGCCTCAGTGTCCCCAGCTGTGAAATGGGGGCAGGGGTAGCATCTGCCTTGTGGGTGTTGTGCAGAGAAGCTGCCCCTAGCAACACTGGGCGCACCGCGACCAGGCGGGAGGCGTGTGCCCGCCGCCGTGCCAGCTGCTGTGGATGGCGGGCACGGGTACTGGCGTCGCCTCCGCCCCTGCGGCCTCGGGCTTGCGAGCGGCGGAGCTGGGGGGCGGGCGGCGTGAGTGGGCCTGACGCGCCTGTGCCGCCCTGTTTGGCAGGCCTACGCTGACTACATCGGCTTCATCCTCACTCTCAATGAAGGCGTGAAGGGGAAGAAGCTGACCTTCGAGTACAAAGTCTCTGAGGTAGGTGAGGGGGCAGGGAGCCCCCACCAGTCCTGTGTACTCATTGGCCAGCCAGGCTGGGGCAGAAGCCAGCGCCCGGCCACCGGCCAGCGACAGCTCCGCGCCTGCATTTCTCATCCTTTAAAAACTGCGGCGAGGCCGAGGTTTGTGACATTGGGTCAGGGTAAGGATGCCACTTTATCCTGCGTTTCTACTAGTTGGTGCTTTATAAGCCTTCTTGACTTAAGAAACCCCCCAGAAGTCGCCGAGCTCCCCAAAGTGCGGCCACCCCGAGTTCCTCACACGCAGCGCCCAGGGCCAGCGGGAACAGCCTGGGCGTGGGGCTGCTCAGTGGCTGCCTTGGTGGGCCACCCCCTCGTGTGTTGGGCTGCCCCTGAGGGAGTTTGCTTGCAGCCCTCACGCTGCCCAGAGCCTGGCGAGCACAGGGGGCCTCCCGCGGGCTGCTGGAGTCGCCGCCCGACTGGGGCAGGGCGCGCCTCGGCCACTGTTGCAGAGAAAGTCTTCTGTGGACGGGACGCTGATGCCGCCGGCAGGGGTGCTCTTGCCGGCCCTTTGCTCGCCGGGGCCCCATCTCCTGGGGTTCAGTGCCAGCCTCCAGGAGCCCTTGGGGCCCTGTCTCAGGTGGCCCAGAACTGCCCTGCGCTCCTTGTCCCGGGTGCCAGGCCTGAGCGGCAGCCGCTGTCAGTCCCTCGGCCTGCTGGCCGCGGCCTGGCCCCGTCCCCGCCTCAGACGAGCACAGCCCTCAGCCCAGACTGCCTGTGGTGCTCTGACCCAGAGCTGGTGGCTGGGCCGCGGTTGAGAGGAGCCAGGCCTGTCCTAGAAACAGCCTTCCCCTGGGAGCTCGCCACTTACTGCCCTCGGGCCTGCCCAGCACCCTGGGACTGTGGCTCTTGGCAGCGAGAGAGGGCAGTGGGTGGGGGACACCCAGGGGTGTCGTAATAGCTCAGCAGATCCCGAGCTGCCGATTCCCTCTCAGGGCCTGGTCCCCAGGTGCCGACAGAGGTGTCCACATCAGCAGGTGTGTCAGCTCGGCGGCTTTCTCTTGGCAGCGTGGCCACTGAAATCAGGTTGCTGGGTTTGGATAACCTTTTGCACAGAGGCCTTGCTCCTGTGACCCTTTCCTGCTCGTTGGTGGAGCCAAGAGCCAGCCGCAGCCGACCTCTCCCGCCGGGGACCAGTGCTCCCTTGCGGACGGTGTTAGCCTGGAAGACGGCGCCCACTAGACGTCATCAGCCTCCCCCCACTTCTAATTTCTGGTGGCTGTGGTATTTTAGTGGCGGCTCTTCCCGAGCTGGGGTTCATCCTAGAGCCAGGGCAGCGGCTGCAGGCGTGGCTAGTTTGGTCTGTAGAGACGTCCCAGCTTCTGTCCATAGCTGGTGGGGGCAGCAGAAAGTACAGCTTAGCTCGTGGCCCCAGTTCACAAAGGGGGCTCCCCTCTGTCGCAGGGGTGTGGTCCCTGCCCCTCCTGTGGGGATGGCAGCCGCCGGCAGGCAGAGGGCCAGGGCCTGGGCGGCAGCTTGCAGGCCCACAGCAGAGGCACCAGCCAGGGCAACGTCCTGAGACTGTCTGGACCCGTGTTGAGAAGGTTCTCTTTCATTTTGAGATTCTCTCCGTCTGTCTTTGGGATTCAGATTTTTGATTTGTGCAAAATAAAGGTTATAGTAGACAGAAAGTTTATTTTTTGTTTTGTGTTTGATTTTTTTTTATGGGGGCAAAATAAAGAACTGGGGCCCTCCCTGATGGCGCAGAGGTTAAGTCTCAGTGCTAGGAAGCTGTCTGCAGCCAGGGAGGGACCCCAGGGCGCAGCAGACCTCCTGTCTCCCTGCTGCTCCCCTCAGCAGTATATTCAGTCAATCTGCCTGTTCTGCTCCCCACTCTGTCTCTGGGGAGTCCTCTCAACTCCCCACACCCTGCTTATACCCCAGCTCTTATATGCATAAATAATAAATTAACTTTTAAAAAATTGGGAAGTAAAATTTTGTTGGTCCACTTACCAGGGGGGCGCTCGTGCCCAGCCCAGGTCTCGGGGCCCTCCCCAGGCTGTTCCTGCTGGCCCTGGGTGCTGGGTGTGGGGAACTCGGGGGAGGCAGCACTTTGGGGAGCTCGGCGACTTCTTCTGGGGGGTTTCTTAGGTTAAAAATCCAAAAAGGAAGTGTCTGGTGCAGGGAGAAAGAACAGCTCAAGCCTCCTTGCTTCTTAGAGGTCTGGCTGCGGCCCACAGGCTCCCTCCAACCCTGACCACACAGACAGTAGAGGCAGCCCCTGGTTCAGAAGCCCTTCTCTAGAAAGAGGAACTGGGAGCCTTTTAATTATTTATTGGCCCCGCTGAGCCAGAAGCTGGGGCCTGTCTCCTGCTGGCCTCCAGCATGTTCTTTATCCCTCAGTGCCTCGCTGCTGCCAGACTGGAGCCAGGGGATGCGCCTCGCTGCTGTGTCCCGGGGCTGAGCTTACAGCGCTAACCCTCCTAAGCCCCAGTCAGTGCTCGGGGTCATGTGTGTGCTTACCCTGGACCTGGGGACTGGCTCTGGGTCACGTCAGCAAGGCAGCTTTATCATGGTGTCCCTTGGCCTCCGTCAGGTGTCTGGGCAGTTTTCTCTTCTTCCAGGTAACCTTGCTTCTCTGCCCTGCCCCGCATTTGGGAGAGGGGCGGGAGGGCAGGACGCTTTCCAGACGCTGGCACTTGCCCATGCCGGGGGCTGCATTTACCTGTGACCTGTGGCGGGAGCCCCAGCCCCTAGCACGCCCTCGGCCGGCCTTTCTTCTAACCTTCAATGGCCCCCCCGGAGAGCTCCCACCGGAGCCAGGAGTCCCTGGTCTGCAGGCCCCTGTTGGCCAGTAGACAGAGGCAAGACTTACGTCTCTGCAGGGTCCTCCTCCCAGGACCCGCCGGGTGCCCCACTCACCTCCGTCCGTGCCCCTGAAAGTCGAGCCCCACCCACCTGTGTGTCACCTCGGCCACCTTCTCTGATGTCATTGAATAACAGCCGCTGTGCTGATGCCGCCTCTGCACCTGGCCCCCGTGGGAGGGCTGTGGGGAGACGGACTCCCCAGCACTGCCTTGCGTGCCCCTCCCAGCCTGGCACATTTGTCCTTCGACCCAGCAGCTCCAGAGGGCGAGTGGCCAGATTGTCCGTCACAGTGCTGCCCGCGGACGTGAGCAGCCGGAAGTGCCAAGCACTGCTAGTGAGGGCGATGCCTGTCGTGGGCGCAGCAAACAGCACTCACTCCCTAAAGGCTGGCGTGAGGGTCTGTGGGGGCTGAAGTGGGGTGCGCTTACGGGAGGCAGAGTGAGCTGCGAGGCTGCGTGCCCTGTGGTCCCTGCCGAGGGTCAGTATGCGAGTGCCGTCGCTGGTGACCAGTGAGTCCTTGGCACGGCGTCTGCGGGTGGTTAGCCTCGTGCCCGTTTGGGAGGTGAAGAAGCAGACTCGGAGAGTCAGGGTCATCACCTCGACGTCTTGCGGGGGCCGAGGGCCTTTTTCTCTGGGATTGGAGTCCTGGTTCAGCCGCCTCCCGAGCGCTCACCTGCTCAGCAACGCCGGACGCGGAAGGGGCAGAGTTGAAGAGTTGTTAGCCTGCGGATGGTGTTTATTTCGGGGCGGTGGGATTGCCAGCTATTCTTGCTTTTCTCCTTTTACTTTCTGTTTTCTGTAATGAGTGGTGTCATGCACCTAGCAATAAAATCTGATGGAGCCCAGGGCTGGAGTTGGGGCTTGGCCGCCTGCAGCTGCCCCGCAGTGGGCTGGATCACCTGTCCCTTTGCTGCATGCTGGGCCTTTCTCTAGAGCCTGCTGGGCTTCCTGCCTCGCCCTTCAGTTGGTTGGCAAGGGAGACAGCAAGGAGGGCCCAGTTGGCGCCAGGCCTCGTGCTCAGTGTCTGGCAGCAGTTAGGGTGTCCCTCTGGCTCCAGTGTGGGGTCCTTGGCATTGTAACTTGGCCCCTCTGTTTTGCCCCCACAGGCCATTGAGAAACTGGTCACTCTTCTCAACACGCTGGACAGGTGGATTGACGAGACGCCTCCAGCGGACCAGCCCTCTCGCTTTGGGAACAAAGCCTATAGGACCTGGTATGCCAAACTCGACCAGGTGAGTCTACCACAGCACAGGCTTGGGGCCTGGACAGTAGAGGGAGGGGGAGCGCTCAGGCTTTACAGAATTACTGGAGCGTGTGTTAGAGGGCCGTTCCACTTATGAAGTGTACACTGTGAGCGTGTTGGCTTCTGCACAGGGCCGTTTCTTAGGCCATTGTTTGTATTGGTGAAAGACAAACATTCTTCTAAGTGTCCTCCTGCAGGGGATGCGTTGGATCAGTTGGTATGTGCTTGGCCGCCTGGAGTACTATGTAGCAGTAGAAAAGAATAAGGGACTAGGAGAAAGGGAGCCTATGGTTGATGGTTAGGAGAAAGCTAGATTATGAGACATAAGACCTGGCATGAGACCTTGTGGTAAGAAAGGTAAAAGTGAGATTTCTTACTGCTCAGTTTCTGTATAGAATTGTACTGCAAGGCTGCCTGAGAGGTTAACAGGCTGCTGTTTCTTTCTGGGGGCAGGGCAGAGTGGGCTGGAGAGAGACTTGTCAATACAGTCCTTTTTAAACATGCTTTTTCCCCCAAGATTTATTTATTTGTGCATGCAGAACTGGGGTTCAGGCCAGAGGTGCGGCGGTGGTGAGAGAATTCACTAGAGACAGAGCGGGGAGCAGAACAGGCAGATTGACGAAGTACACTGCTGAGGGGAGCAGTGGGCGAGGTCTGCTGTCCTGTGGGTCACTCCCTGGTGGGGATCGAACTCATGCTGAAGCGGCTGTAGCCAGTTTCGTAATGCTGCGCTTCACCCCATTGTGCCACCAGGGAGGGCCCTAACATACTTATTTTTGAATCATATGAAGGTGATACTGTCCAACGTAAACAAAAAGTAAAGAGAATGAAAATGCAGATTTCTGACCCCATTTTTAGAAAAACAGGGTCTGTGGGTCTGGAAATTCAGGTTTTCACCAGGTTACCAGGAGATTCCCAGGCCAGGTGTTCATAGATTGAACTTAGAGAAACTTGGATCCTATTTCCCGTGGCTCAGTGTCTTCACAAGGAGTGGCGTGGAGGGGAGCCCCAGGGACCCAGCACAGTGCTCTCCAGCCAAGGGCTGCCTGGGACTTGATGATGATACACTGTCTGGTTCTTTTAAAGATTTTTCTGGTCTTATAACTTAAAAAGAAAGCTAGCTGTAGATCTTAATGCTACAGGACAGCAAGGGGCACCAAGCCTGGCCGAGAACACTGCCCAAACAGTTTACCAGTTACTGTGTGTGTTCTCTGCCCGCACGCACAATTGCAAAACTACTCAGACTCATGGAACAACAACAATGGGATTTATTTACAAGTGAGGGAAAGACAAAAGTTACTGAGGCCAAAAATGGCTGTTCACTTCGTCTGAATCAATGTCCAGTGTTTTTCAGTCCTAAACAAAAGCAGCTAAGATGGCGTCTTCCCACCATGGAGGTCAGAGAGCTCCTGCCCAAACAATAGGCCCATGTCCAAGATGGCATCTTCCAGCCTCTGCCCACCTAAAACACGGCAGCCAGACTCCAGGCCAGCTCCAACTCGAGGAGACAATAAAAGACATGACAGGAGATGCTTCTAGAGCTGCCAGTATTCTCCAGCGCAGCACGAGACAAGAGACAGTCAACATCGCAGCTACAGCGTCTGAATGACCCAACCAGCCGCCGCACACACAGCTCAGCAAGGTGCCTCGCTCTGGCCTTCGGCTTCTCTGCTGGTCTGTAACAGCAGCAAAAACAGGAACAGTTTCAGTCACTCGACTAATTGCAAAGAACTTTCCTTCTTTGAGGTTGGCTGTAGGAGACCCCCACTTCAGGGGCCCACGACAGCTTTCTGGAAGATCAGGGCGGTGGGGGCGGAATGCCAACCCCAAATGCTGAAGACCCGAAAACGCTGAATTCCGAAGACTGAATGGATCCGTGCCCCCTTCTGCTGTGTCCCTATCGGTGGTCTCACCCCCACATGTGACACTTTTTAGCATTTTCCCGGGGCTGTGTTTCCTTACCGCAGTCCCCTCCAGGGGGCACCACCTGTAACAGTCTTGGCTTTAGCCACGGTCTGGTTCCATTCCCTAGCTTCATCCTCCCCCTCCAGTCCCAGCAAGCCCCGACGCAGGCCCAGCACCCCAGCAGGGCCTTCACGCCCCCTCCTAGTTGACATCCCCTAAACGCTTCCCCACAGATGGATGCTGCCTGTCTCTGAACTCCATGCCCACGGCTGACGGCCTTGGCAGTGCCGCGGAGGTGGGCCGCCAGGCTGCGTGCCCCGCGGTCTGACACTGCTGCGCAGTGCCCGCTGCGGGAACATCACAGTTTCCCTTCCACCCTCGATGGCCTTATCCACGTGGGTGCGTCCCACGCTGCCACTGAAGCGCGTTCTGTGCGTGCCGCATCGTGTGGACTCCTGGCGGTGCTCCCTTGGCGGGCCTGCGTCTGGGACGGACAGTTGTCCCGCTGGGGACAAGGAGAGTTACGCATGGGGGAGGCGAATGACTTCTCAGATCCTACTCAGCTTGTTGCCACACTCTTGTACCCTGGGGGAAAGGTTAGCAAGTCAGAAGTCACCCCGGGCAGTGGCTGTTGTGCAGGAGACAATCCTGCGCCTCGGTGGGTTGAGTGGGAGCCCCGCCCAGCTGGCAGGGCGGTGGCCGGGCAAATGTTGCCCCTCCGGGGTGCTGCCTGATCTGCTGCCGTCAACTTGTGTCTCTTATGCTACCAGGAAGCCGAGGGCTTGGTGGCCACAGTGGTGCCCGCCCACCTGGCGGCTGCCGTGCCCGAGGTGGCGGTCTACCTGAAGGAGTCGGTGGGGAACTCCACGCGCATCGACTACGGCACAGGTACCACCGCTCCGGGGCCTGCAGCGGGCCTCTCCTTGTCCCTTCCCAGGGTTTGGGCCCAGTGAGCAAGTCGCCTGTGGGCGAGCAGCAGGGTGCAGGCGGCCTGGTGCTGCTCCTGCAGCTCTGGCCTGGCCCACCAGGGGGAGCTGTCGCCTCACACTGGCGCCTGTGTGCCCGAGCGGACTTTGGCCTGGTGTGTGAAGATGGTCTCTGAGCTCACCAGCACCACGCGACAATAGTTTATTGAACGCGGACTACACCCAAGGCGACTGCTCACAGCCTTGAGAAATGCAGGAGCTCGCAGCCTCCATCAGTGATGTGGGCTGCCCTTTAGCTTAGCCACACTCTGCGCCGCGCTCTCAGGTGAGGGTGTGTGAGGTTGTCCTGTAAGCTTTAGCCGGCGGAGGCCAGAGCTGCCCTCCCCTGCCTGGGCTCTCGAGGAGCCTGGGCCAGAGTAGGCCCGGAGAAGGCAGGCACATAGCAGGCAGTGGGGACGTTTTTTTCTCTGCTCCCCTGGGGGACGCAGATCATGCAGTTTGAGATTTTTTTAGGGGTGAATCTTTTTTTTAAGGTTCTTATTTATTTATGCACGTGAGAACTGGAGTGTAGGCCAGAGGTGTGGGGGTGTGAGAGGATTTTCCAGAGACAGAGTGGGGAGCAGAACAGATAGATCCATTGAAATCCACTGCTGAGGGGAGCAGCAGGGAGACCGGAGAGGTCTGCCGCGCCCTGGGGGTCCCTCCCTGGCTGGGATTGAACTCTGGCTGCAGTGGCTGCCATTAGCTTGATAGTGCTGAGACTTAACCCCTGCGCCACCAGGAATGCCCCCAGGGGTGGGTCTTTAACTGAGACCAGTGGGGAAGAGCCCTGGCAGGGAGACGCTGGGTGAGCGGGTGGGAGGAGCCCCCAAGGACAGCCTGCTGGTCAGGAGGCTGCGGGTGAAGTGATAGCCCAGAGCCCTCAGCTGGGAGGTTCTTCTAGCTCCAGGGTCAGACGGGGCAGGGCAAGGAGCCACTGAGCGACTCTCCTCACCTCCCTCCACGTACGTTCTTCCCAACACCCGCCCTTGGCGTTCAGTCCAGAGCCAGCGTCTCTGCTGCCCACCGCCCCTGCCTGCCGTGACTGGGCAGGGAGTGGCTGCTTCTGAGGCGATGACAAGGCCACACTTGGAAGCCCCAGGGGCTCCTCTTGCTCTGAGGACACAGCCTGAGCTCTTAACCCCGGCTCTTCTGGCCTGTCTGATCGGCCGCCTCAGCTCATTCCATTTTCTCGCTCCTCCTGCTGTCCCGCAACAGCCTTCTTAGGCTTCTAACCCAGCCTCGCGCCTCAGGGCTTCGTGCCGGCTGCTCTGGCTGGAGTGCTCTTGCCTCCCTCCCCTGTGCGGGGCCACCCGTGCGCCTCTTCCAGAGCTCAGTTAGTATCACCTCTCTAGGGAAACCTTCCCGAACCCCGTGCCCGGCGATAGTGCCCCCCTCTGTCGCGGTGGTCTAGCTCCCGTCTGTCCCTCTGGCGGCCACAGGCTGCACTGGCAGGCGGGGCTCGCTGCCACGTGACTCGCGCTTGGCGGTGGCCCACGCGTGCTCAGTGAGGGGCTCGGACCCCAGGCGGCCCAGGCCTGAGGCGTGCAGTGGCTGCCTGCCGGAGGCGGCCTGGGCCTCTGCGGGAGGAGAGCGCCACGGGGCCCTCGCTCCTTGGAGGGAGAGCTGCCAGCGAGACGCCCTTTTTCTGGAAAACTGGGTTCAGCTGCTTTTTCTCCCCCAGGACATGAAGCAGCCTTTGCTGCTTTCCTCTGTTGTCTCTGCAAGATTGGGGTGCTCCGGGTGGATGACCAAATAGCTATAGTCTTCAAGGTGTTCAACCGGTGAGTGAGGGGCCGTTGAGGCGGGAGGACGGCACGCTCACCCTGCAGGCCCGCGGGCTGCCCAGGAGTCTGCTCGGGGTCAGGCACAGACAGGGGCGCCGGCGGCTGCGGCTCCCGCGCTGGCTGGGGGCGTCGCCGGGGCTCTGCACCCACCTTGGTTCATGCTCTCGTGGCCCCAGCACAGGGCCCTCTCCCTTCCCTTCTCTCGAGGGGGAGACTGAGGCGCAGGGAAATCGGGTTTCGCAGCGAGGTTGCACAGGCAGCTGCGCTCAGGCGGGCCCGGCGGGCCACCCTGCCCGCCCTCCCTTCCCCCGCACCCCAGCAGTGCAGGTGCTGGCCCAGAGCTCACTCTGGGGCGCTCTTGGTGTCGGGGCCCCAGCGTGATGTTGCTGTGGCCCCTGATAACGCAGAAGGGTGAGCCTGAAGGACCCCTGGAGCTGATTCACTTCGACTCCCCACTGCCTGCTGAGGAAGCTGCCCAGGGCCTTTGGCTGGGCGCGTGGGTGTGGAGAGAAAGTGAAGCTCTCTTCTGTCGCTGGTGCCAGCGGTGCCCTGCACATGCGCTTCGTGGGAAGCAGACCAGCTGCCTCCGCTCCAGCCCTTGCCCGGCGCCCTCGGCAGGGACATTGAGAGGGTCTTGCTCCTCCCCCGCAGGTACCTGGAGGTCATGCGGAAACTCCAGAAAACATACAGGATGGAGCCAGCCGGCAGCCAGGGCGTGTGGGGCCTGGATGACTTCCAGTTTCTGCCCTTCATCTGGGGCAGCTCGCAGCTGATAGGTACTGGACGGGGCGCCTCGACCCCCAGTGCGTGCTCTGCCCCTCCCCGGCCCCGCCTCCCCTCCTTCCTTCTCCCCCTGCTCTGGGCAGGCGCCACAGCTTGTAAAGCAGGCTTTGGGTGCTGACAGTTGACAGGGCTGTTGGCTGTCGACCTTCTGCTGCGCCCAGGGTGGAGGGCTGGGGGAGCTAGTGGAGGTGACCGGCTGGAAGCTGGGGGGTCATGTTGCAAATGGGAGACTCTTGACTCGTGACCTGCAGGTGTGGTGGAGCTGTGTGCAGGGGGACGGGGCTTGTTCCCTGGGGCCCCTCTGGTGGCTCCCCAGCTTTGAAGCTGTTTTCCAGCCCTGGCCCATTGGAATCCACCAGGGGATGAGGCGGGGAGAAAATCTCTGGACATGGGCTGAACCGCCACCACATGGTGTTCGCCTGCGCCCCGCTCCGCACAGCCAGGCCGCCCAAGAGGGGCCTCCCTCGCTGCCAGGCTGCCTGCCGAGGGCTTCCCCGTCATGCCTGTCGGGTATTTGAGCCGAAGTCATTGTTTTGACTTCTTATTTGTCGTGGGGGGGGGGGGGGGGCAGGAGCCGTGTCGGCAGTTTCTGTCCTCACTGCACAGAGGAGGAAACTGCGCCTCAGAGGGCTGAAGTCACTGGTTCTGGGTCACACAGAGGCTGCGCACTTGACACTAGAAGATATCGCAGCCTCTTACTGCCCCGTGAGGTCGTGTTGGCGTGGGCAGGTCTGTGACCCTGCGGGGGAGTGTGGGCCATTGAGCTGGGTAGCGAGCGCCTGGGCTGAGCCCCAGGGCTCTGCTGTCCCCAGACCATCCGCATCTGGAGCCCAGACACTTCGTGGACGAGAAGGCCGTGAATGAGAACCACAAGGACTACATGTTTCTGGAGTGCATCCTGTTCATCACGGAGGTGAGTGAGGGGCGCAGGGGGGCGGGGTCCTTGGGCTGAGCTGAACTGAGGCTGCGGCTGGGGAGTGCACAGAGGAGCCCGCCCTGCCGATGGCAGGCTGACCCCGGGAGGTGGGGTCTGGGGCAGGAAGGCCACTGAAAGGCTGAGCCAGCCTCGGGCATCTCCCCCCAATGAGTGGTGTGCGTTTCTGTCGACCCCCAGGCGACTCTTGAGTTGGGGGGCTGGACTTGGTGGCACGACAGCAGGCTCGAAGGGCGGCTGGTTTGGAAACAGGTCTGTGCAGCCAGGTGCACGTTGCTGGGGACAGTGGCAGGTGGGGAGACCAGACGCACAGCCGCGGGGAGTCTGCTGAAGACTTGTCTCTGTCAGGGCCCAGTGAAGCGCTGACGGCGAGACCTGCAGACCCAGGCCCAGCCTACCTAGCGGGGTCACTAGTCTGGGCCCCGGCCTCCTGCCCAGGCTGGGTCTCCCAGCATGCCCATGGACATTTCCATGGGGTCACCTGGGGAGCTTGCTCAGATGCGGTCTCTGTGCCCAGTTTTCTGAGTCAAAAAGCCGGGGACATAAGAACCAGCAACCTGTATTTAAATACACTTGCCAGGGGACTGCACACAAAAGTTGGGGGCCTACTGCTCCCAGGGTCTCTTTTTTTTGGGAGGTGTCAGGACCTTTCAGTCACCCTGCCCCACACCGTTCTCCCCAAACCCCAACCGGCTCCCGGTGTCCAGGTTCCTAGGGACACCCTGGTCCTGTGTTCTGGAGAGCGCCTTGCCCTGCTCTGTTCCTGGTGCCCTGCTGGCCCCATGATGTCCTTGGCACCTGTGGGCCCTGACCCAGGCTGCTCTCTGAGCCCCCGAAGGCTGTGAGAGGAGAGGGTGAAGCAGCTGTAGCTCTGGCTCCCCCTGGCTCCCCCTGGCTCCCTCTGGCTCCACTCAGGCTGCAGCCAGACTCCAAAGGCCAGAGGGGAATGACGCGTCTTTCCAAGGCAGCAGATGGAGCAGGCTGACGGGGCGGCAGCGGGGCCTTGGGAGAATGCTGCCTTCAGCAGTGCAGCTGCCCGAGGTCGGGGGAGACCCGGGCAGCCTGGCGCTGCCTGGAGGACTTGCGCTCCAGGGCAGATCACAAGGGCCTGCCATGTTCTGGGAGGCCCCGGGAGGAGCATGTTGAGTGGGGCCTCGCTGGTGGGGTGGGGGGGGAGGTGAAGCTGTTCTGGCTCTCTGTGGCTACCAAGCCCCAGGGTGCCGGCACTGAGGAACTAAGGAGGAAAGGCTGCTCTGGCCTTGGGACTCTGAGAGTTGATTCCAGGTTAACCCTTTGTATTTTTGTTCCTTTGGTTGACTAGTTGCCATGAAATCCCCAAAAGCTCTCCCAGAGTCTGGGACCCACTTCCTCTGCTATGGGAATTCCAACAGTGGCCGCTAGGTGGCGCTAATGTACCACCGGAGTTGGAGGTTTTCGCCCATTTCAGGGAAGAGGCGTGAACCGGAGGAGGTCAGGCCCCTGAGTTTTGGCTCGATCTGAATCTTCTCTGCAAGCCCTGGCTTCCACTTTGGGTCTAGCAACTGGCGTGGTGGTAAACACTGGACTCTGGCACCGTGTATTCCAGAGCGGAGGTGACTGGGGGGCAGGCCCCCTTTCACCTACCTGGCCAGGCCTGGACCCCTGGGCATGGCTGCTGATGGCAGCAGCCCGCAGCCCCTCAGAGCCCTGCCGGGCTGCCTCTTTCCCAGCCCCTCTGCTGTGCAGGGCTCCCCAGGCTGGCGAGTGACACCAGACTCAGCTTGGCAAAGGGAGGCTGAAGGCCTGACACAGAGCACGGGCCTGGCCTGAGAGGGAGGGGCAGTGTTGTCTGGGAAGCTGTGCAGGATCATGGTGGCCACTGCAACTGGAGATTAAATGGAGCAAGCTGGAAAGGGGACCTGCTAGGACCTCCCCTCGCTGGCCCTGGCACCCCAGGCCTGGGGCCACCTCAAAAGGCTACTTGGCCTCAGGAAATGCAGCCTCGGCGCCTTTAAGAGACCTGGGCAGGCAGGAAAAGAATTTCAGTTTCAATCTGGCTTCTAAATTTGGAGTTTTGGGAAGGGAGGGATCAGATTTCAGCTGGAAGGGAAGGAGCTGACAGGAAGGCGCTGTGCAGAGCCTCCCCCACCCCCCCACCCCCACCCCATCCCCCTCAGTTACTGACAGAGGAACCATTTACAAAAGGCCGATTCTCTGGGGAGTGGAGAGGCAGGAACGCAGCGTCTGTGAGTAATTTCCTGCTCAATATGGCTGCTCTGACTCACGATTCCCCTGGGGTCACTGCGGGACTGCAGCCTGCTTGCTCGTTCTCGCTCTTTCTCTTCTCCCTTTGTGGCTAGAATGAGCTAATTTTTTTTTGTCTTCTCGCCTCCGATTCCTTTTTCCCCCTCTTCTGTTTTCCTTCCCCAGAGTTGCCAAGTCTCCTGAAGGACTTGGGGAGACCTTGGGATCCTGGCGCTTGGGGCTGGGGTTGGGGCCACCACACTGGAGAAATAGTCCCTCTGGCCTTTCCTTGAGGGCCCCAGGGGGTGCGGAGCAGTGGGCCGGAGAGGCCCTTTGGGCCCCACCTCCCATGGGGAAGGAGGCAGAGCCCTGGGCTCCCGGTGCCAGGCCCGGCTAGGCCGAGGAGCCCTTGTGAAGAGGCCTTTGAGCTGCTGTGGGACGGGGCCTGCAGGTGCCTCCCGGGCCGTTTGTTCCAGGGGCCTCCAGAATGAGGCACTAGCCGCCCCAGCAGCTCAGGGCCCTGTCGCCTGGACAGGAGAGGCCCGCATCCCCTAGGGGCGGGGCGGCTGGGCAAGGGGCGGGGCGCTGGGGGTGGAGCCTCGTGGGCGGGATGCCGGACTGAAAGGCCCGGGCAGGTCGCTGCTCTCCTGGAGGAGGGGAGGACCCTGCTGAGGGTCCAGGCCCAGGAGGGCCCTGTGGGGCAGGCGGGGGTTTATCTCGGCCGCCCCCCTTGAGCTGTGGCCTTACTGCTGGAGGAAGGAGCCTGTGTCTATGCTACCAAACAGGGGGTGAGACAGGACCTGGGCCAGAAGAGGAAGATGACAGGGGTAAAATGGCAGGTTTTTGACTAAAATCTCAGTTTTGTAAGAGTTACCCTCCTTGGAGAAGTGAGAGGCCTTCAGGGAAGGGGTCCGGCTGAGTTACAGGCCCATTCCTGGGATGTCCCAATTTTTAATAGATATTTTTTTATGCAAGAACTGGGGTACAGGCCAGAGGTGGGGGGTGGTGAGAGAATGCAGCAGAGACAGAGTGGGGAGCAGAACAGGCAGATCTACTGAAACACACTGCTGAGGGGAGCAGCGGGCGGGTGGGTCAGGAGTCTACTGTGCCATGTGGGTCACTCCCTGGCTGGGGATCATCGAACTTGGGAGCTCCCTAGCTCGGAGGGCCCGGGGATGTCCCATTTGGAGAGAGAGCTTTGGGCTCTGCCTCTACCCAGCCTCTTCTGGAAGCTTCTGCCCACTTAGGGTCCACGTCTGCTTCCTCGCCAGCTCAGGCTCTGCTCTTCAGATTTCTGAAGCCTGGGACTCAGGATGCTGAACCCCAGTCTCCCAGCCAGTAGAGCACCCAGGCAGTGTTGAGGGGGCTGTAAGCTGCTTGTCAATAAAGACTAGTGCTGGCTTCGCGCAGTCTTGGGGTGCACACGGGCCGCTGTGGTTTCTGAAGTCGTGGGAACTTCACTGTGCTCGTTGCAGAATGTCCCGTCCTTGCCGGCGGGTCAGACTCGAGGCCAGCAGAGGGGACTGCGTGGCGCTGCCCTGCCTTCCGCACGCTGGGCTGGGGCGGCGCCTTTCTGACCCCCTGCTCCCCCGCCTCCTTCCCGCTCCTGGGTTGTGGCTTTCCAGGCTCTGCGCAGGTGCAGACCAAGTGCCAGGCAGAGCACCCGGTGGCTGTGGGGCTGGAGAGGTCGGGGTCCAGGCTGCCGCCCTCCATCCGAATGCTGGGTGGCCCCCTATTGGCAGGGCTCACTGAGGCTGCAGGGAGCTGGTGGGTGCTGCACCCCAAGTTTGGGTGGAGGTTTTATTTCCCAGAGGCTGCTGGATTTGGTTGGCACTGGGCATCGAGCCTCTTGACTGGAAGAGTGAGGGTGATTCCGGGGGTTACAGTCTTGTGGGTCAAGAGGGACCCTGACTGAGCTGCGAGTGTGCCTGTACACCCCCACGGGCAGCCGCTCGGCTGGACCGGGCGCGTGCACACGTGCCAGACTGCCGCTCTTTTCCAGATGAAGACGGGCCCCTTTGCCGAGCACTCCAACCAGCTGTGGAACATCAGCGCCGTCCCGTCCTGGTCCAAAGTCAACCAGGGTCTCATCCGCATGTACAAGGCTGAGGTGAGCAGGCTGCTCCTCCACCCGCCCCCCTCACCCCCGCCACATTTGGATGGCAGAATCTGTCAGTGGCATGGACAGTCAAAGAGGACCGAGGCCCAGCTCTGCCCTGTGCCCAAGGCTAGGCCCTGCTGCTCGCCAGTCTCTGTCCCCACCTGTTGCACCTGGCCAGAAGCCCCTGACAGCCATCTCCTGTGAGGGCAGGAAGATGAGGCGTCCTTGGGGAAGTGTCTGCGCTTTGACATTATCCAAACCCTTGGGGCCTATGCATTGGTGGGTCTGATCAGCGGGCAGATGGAGGTGGTGGGGAGGTCGGGTGAGCACTTTCCGTGACAGGCGAGGTGCTGTTTCCCCCACTCTCCCTGCTGGGACATGGCCCTGGCTTCTGAGGGTGCCACTGCTTACCCGCTCCCCCATTGGCTTTCTCTGGTGCAGGTAGAGAGGAGACTTCCCCCCGCCCCCATTCCTCAGGTATCTCCATGGCTTAGGCAGAGCAGTCCTGAGACTGTCTGACCTTGGTCAGGTCCTGGTGCAGAGTCCCTCACCTCAGTGGCTGGATCCCCCAGGCTGACAGATCAGGCGTGTCACCAGCCCTACGAGTGCCCACTTCGTTGCAGCTGCCCTTTGGCATCTTCGGGCAGGAGGTTCTCTGAGGCTTTCTCCTTCCACCCAGATCTCCCCGGCTCCCCTCGCCAGGGGAAGGGGTGCTCAGCCTGCGTGGGGGAGCAGCAACTGCTGCCCTCTGCCTGGCCCAGAAGGGGTTAAAGCCTGGAACTAACAGCCTGACCCCAGGCTCCCTTCCGCCCCTCCCCCACGCAGTCCCTTCCTCTGGACTCCACATCCTGTGTTTAGCTTCCAGCCCACATACCTCTCTAATCTGAGAGGAGCCGGCTTCGCCTGCGGCCTCCTTCCGGCAGCCAGCCGGGCCCTGCACGAGGCTGGCTCTTCCCGCCCTCCAGGCGCCGGCTCGCTGCCCTGCGGCCCTGTGGTCCTGGTGCCCCACCCCTGCCAGTCCCACTCGGCTGATGGGGAGCTCTGTCCTCCCGTTGAGCGTCCCGGCTGGGGCTGTCTGCAGCCTGTGAGAGGTGGGCTGCACCCCCATCCTCCAGCCCCCACATGCAGGACTCTGGGCCTTTCTGAGTTTGGGGTGTAGCTGCTGTCCCTCCTCCGACTCCTCCAGAGAGACTCAGCTTGTCCTGGCTGGTCCCCGAGGGCAGAACAGGACCCTGCTCCCGCCCCCCACCTGCCCTTCCAGAGGCAAAAGAACTCCTGGCTGAGGGGATGAGGAACAGATTAAGATTCAGAATGGTGACTGCTCGGGTGGCAAGAACCCGCCAGGCCCGCGGGAGCAGCCCGGCCCGCATTCCTGCGGAGCTGAGCGGAGCCCTGCAGCCCCAGCAGCCCCAGCGCAACAAAGCGCCCTTCCTGCCTGGGAAATTCCGGCCTGCAGGCGCAGGCGCAGTGCGCACTTGCCCACTCCCGCAGTGCCAGGCCGAGCTCTTTGCAGGCGGGGCGGGGACATGCGCGTGGGCTAGGAGCAGCAGCTCGGGCCTCTGTCCTGGGCCTGGCGTCCCTGGGCTCCCCGTGCCCCGCCGGGGGCCGGGGACAGGCCTGCTGTGCCTGGCCAGCGCTCAGCCCACTGGCCACCTTGATGCCGAGTGGCCTGGAGTCTGGAATGGGGTCAGCTCAGGGGGGTCCCCCAGAGCTCCTGCTGGAGGGGCTTCTGCCCGGAGCTGCCCAGGCCTGCGTCCGGTGGCCTCAGGCGGCCAGCCCTCTCCTCCAGCTCTCTGTCTGTCCTGCCTTTCCTGCCCTGAGCACCAGCCACATGCTTTCTGAGCCTGTCTCCTGCAGGGTGGCAGTGCTCCCTTCAGCGGGGTTCGTCGGGCCGGGGCTTGTCACCGCACAAGGGGCCCTGGGCCTCCAGCTGGAAGGTCTGTGTGTTGGCGGGGAGGGCAGAGAAGGGTTCTGGGCACAGTTGGCTGGGAGGAAGGCCTGGCCAGAGCTCCCCTCTACTGAGGCCCCAGTCTTGGCCTTCCTGGCCCCCAGCTTCCCCTGTGGCTCTGGAAGCAGGGTCCCAGAACCACCCGCCCCTCCCCCTAAGCCTCTCTTCTCTGTGGCTTCTCATGAATGAGAGCTAGAAGTAGGTTGACCTCTGACTCTTTCTGGAATTCCAGGACCCTGGGGGCCCCCCCCCTTCAAACTCCCACCACTTCCTTCATGACATAAGCACAATGGCAGCTGCCTTTGCCTCTGGCCTGCATCTCTTCCTCCCCCCAAGGCCCCCCCACTGCAGCTCCCCACTTTCTCTGCCTGGACCCAGGAGTCTGGAGTTCTGTTCCCACACTGAGCTTTGCTCCCCGTCACACCGCACGGGAAGTCTCCTCTCTTCGCACGTCCTGGCTCTGGGCCCCCTACACGCGCAGCTGCGGGCCCTCCTTTCCGCTCCCAGCCACGGCGTGGGGCTCACCCTCCTGGAGGCCTTAAGTCTGCTTCGTGCTCAGCCTTTCTGGTAGTTTCTGTGGTTGAAGGCATGAGAGGAGCAGGCCCTCACAGACCCGGGCTGTTGCCGTGACTCGGGCCTGTGTGGTGGGCGCAGTGCGGTCCGTGCAGAAAGACTGGACGCAGCGTCTGGTCAGCGGCCTCTTGGGCCCAAACCCTGGGTGAGCCCTGCGGTGCTGGGTGTTGTCTCCTTTGGAAGTACCAGTTGCTGTGTTCAAAGCCGCGGGCTGAGAAGTGTGAAAGCCGCCCTGGTGCCTGCGGACGTTGTGCCCAAGTGCCCCCATGCCTCCTCTTCAGGGCTGGGGCCCGGTCTGGAGGGTTCTTTCGCCTCTGGGCCAAGACAGGTCCTGTGGCTGCTGGTCTTGGCTTCTGCCCGGGGGCACTGGCTTCACCCCCTCTCCCTCTTTCCCGGGTAGGTCTGGTCATTGTGGGTTGGGGGCTTTGGGTGGGAGGGGTGGCTAGGAAGGCCTGGGGGCCACTGGCATGAGACCGCTTGCTGGGCCAAGCTTCCGGACTGCTCTGGGGTCCCTTGCAGGCCTGAGAGGCCCAGCCAGCCTGGCTGGGTGCAGGCAGCCCTCACCTCACTGCTCTCCCTCCTTCCTTGCAGTGCCTGGAGAAGTTCCCAGTGATCCAGCACTTCAAGTTCGGCAGCCTGCTGCCCATCCACCCTGTCACCGCGTGCTAGGCCTGAGCAGCCAGCGCCCTCTGGCCCGGCCATCCTCGCTCCGGCCCGCCTCGCCCCTCCCTCTGTTCTTTATGTTTGATGAGAAGCTGTTTACTGGGGTGGGTGGTGAGCTTGGGGTGGGAGGCTGGGGCATAAGGCTGAGGGACCCAAAGTGGGGAGCAGTGACCAAGGTGTGGCCAGTTTCTGGGTTTCCCTGGGGGGACAGGTGAGAGGGCTGGAGGCTCCCTGGCCTGCTCCCGCCTGCCCCCTCCCTTGGGTTGCGAGGGCTGCTCCACGCGGTGGGGGTATGTGCGTGTCTCCTTCACCCACTCCCTTCCCTTCCTGGGGTGGGGCCCTTGTTCTTGCACCGGCTACTTCCCCAGACCCTGTCTGGGTGGCGGGCTGGCGTTCTGAGGCGGGTTGGGGCTCAGGTCACCCTGCCAGCCCCTCCCCCAGCCACCCTCCCATCAGCCCCCAATCCTGGCTTTTCTGACTTCATGGGGTTGATCTGGCCATAGCCACAGCCAGCTCCCTCCTGAGGTTGGCCCGGAGATGGCCGCAGGGTCGGCGCTGGGCCCTCTGGGTCTGGCAGGGCTGGCTCATGCACGCTAGGTGAGGCCTGCCTGACCAGAGTGTTCCTGGCCACGGGGTGCCAGAAGCTCGGCCGGGCTGGGGCTGGTTATGGGTGCACAGCGCCTGAATCCTCTGGCAGTCTCGCCCATGTCCAGTCCCTCAGGCAGGCTCAGAGGGTCAGAGGACAGCAGCAGCCCTCCCCCACCCCCGTCCTACATCTGAAGTCGCCGCAGATTTCTGGGCTGAGGTAGGGGCACCCCGAGCCCAGGCCTTGGCTCTGAGGGTGTTTTCCCCTCCAGGGGCGGGGGCGCGGCCATGCCTGTCCACCAGGTTCCTTCTAGAGTTGTTCTCCGAGGGCGGCCCTCCCGCCGAGCCCAGGCCTGCCTTCTGCTCCTGCCCGTGTCTGGGTGCACAAGCCCTCTGGCAAGGGAGAGACCGAGAAGCACAATGCAGAGGCTTGGCCCTCAGGGCCGGGGCAGGAGCCACCAGAGTCACAGCAGGGTTGGGGGTTGCTGGCGCCCGCCTCCCTCTCAGGGTCCAGAGTCTCCCTTGTGGCTCCCCATGCACCCCCAGCCCCAGCCCCTGCGCCTTCATTGCTGTCCCGATTAAAGCCTCTGTTTCGCTCCTGTCGCCGGCGAGGTGTCTTTGATGCCGCTTGCTGGCTCCGTCGCCTCTCGCCCGTCGGCCCCTCCCGTGGCGTGGTGTGGCGTGGAGTCGCGCCTGCACGCCTGTGCAGTCTCCACAGGGCTGGGCGGAGCCCCCACCCCGGGCTGCATGGAGGCACCTTGCTGACGCTGGGGGGGGGCACAGGCCGGGGTTCAGTTCTGTTTGTCTCCACACGCAGTGGCAAGGTCTCGGGTAAGTCGCTGGTTCTGTGTGAGGCCAGCTTCTTCCTCAAACCGGTCAGCACAAGGTGACCCCGAGGGTGGATGAGGACTCGGGTCCACAGCCAGGGCCTGGCGAGTGACCGTGGCCCTGTGGCTGTTGGGGAGTGAGGCCTGCGGTGCTGGCCAGCCAGGTGGAGCGCGCTGCCTCGGCTCGTGCCCCGCACGTGGGGGGTGGGCTCCAGGTCTCCCTGCACCCCTTGTTTCCGTCATGCTGTGGGGTGTCTGTGGGATTGCTGTGCCTGAGACGTCACTGGCTGGACTCCCTGCCCGGGCTCCTGTCCTCAGATCAGTGTCTGGGGAACAAGACTCACGGCCTTGCTCCTGACCTCGGATATTGGCACTGGGCATCGCGGAGCCTGGTGGCGAGGCCCTGGCCAGTCAGGCGACCCCAGTTCCACCCCCCGTGACCCGGCTTGCTGGGAGGTGGCGTGGGTGACGTCTCTGCCGAGCCTCAGCTTTCTGACCTGAAAGATGGACTGAAGCTGCAGCTTCACTCATTTTGCAAAGGGCGGTTGCCCGTTCCCCAACACGTGGTGACAGCACCCAGGCCGAGGCCAGGGGTGTGCACGGCGTGTGGAAGCAGCTGTAATTGGGGTGGTGGAGGGGAGGCCCCTGAGCTGAGGCAGGAGGAGCACAGGGCCCAGCAGACAGCGGCAGGGAACCCTCGGGAGGGCTGGCCCAGAGGCTAGGCCCCTGCCAGGCCGTGGGCCTGAGGGGTGGCGTTCAGCCTCGGTGCTCGGTGGGAAGCTGCTGGGGGCCTCTGCAGAGAAGAGGGTGGCGGGGGTCAAGAAGCCTGCGCAGGGGAGGCCTGGATCAGCCTGGGGGTTGGGGCGGGAAGTGGTTGATCTCCACTGTGCTTGGATATTGCCAGCAGTAGATGGGAGAGGGACATGAAGAGCCAGACACCCCAACTCCTGGCTCTTGCCACTTGGTGCCATTACCACAGCACAGACAGGGTGGGGCGTCAGGCTGGGGTGATGGAATGTAGAGCAGGCACCTGGACTGCCTTCGGAGGGGCCCTCGGGGTTGCTGAGTGGGGTCGGGGTGTTGGGCAAGCGAGGGGTCACCGAGGGGGGAACTGGGGTGGGAGCCCGTAAGGTCTGCGCCCTGGAGGAGGTGAGGACTTGCTGGGCCCGTGGCGTGGAGGGCACAGACTGGGCCCTGGTACCTTTGCTCTGCAGTGCTTCAGAGGGGTGCTGGGGGGCCAGGCTCCCCTGCAGAGGTGAGGCCCTGGGGGGGCAGTGCGCTGGTCTTCCCCCTACCTACCAGCCTCTGCCCCTTGGGGCCTTTCATGGTCAAGGGAGCAGAGGAGGAGGGTGGGGGCCCTGGAGGTCGGGAAGGCTTGGTCAGGGGGTCCGTAGCTTCTCCAGGGTCTGGACATGATGCAGGCCTGAGAGGACACTGCCGGGGGAGGACAGTGCCCGGGGGCCTTGAAGGGTCCCCTTATTTTTTTTACATTTTGAAAGGACGGGTTTATTAGGAAAGGGAGAGGGAGAGAGGCGCCCGTGTGGTCACAGGCGGCGATGAGAGCTGCCTGCCGGTCGCTCACGCTCACGGAGGCCTGGGGGGGGTGCTGTGGGATGGTCTGGAGGGCAGAGGGGCCCGAGGGGCCCGAGGGCGGGCAGGGCTCCCTGGCCTGCAGGGCCTGGGAATGCCATGCTGTGCCCCGTGGAGGGAGTGCCGGGGGTGCTGCTGTCTCCCCCAGGGGCCGAGTGCCCCGTGGGAACAGGAGAGGGCTGCCCCAGCTCTGGAGGGGCGCTAGTGCCAGCTTCCCACCGTCAGGAGCCAGGAGAACCCCTGGGGCGCTAGGCGTCCTCCCGGGCTGGCGGAGGCAGGGCTAGGCTTGAGGGGTGCCCCCAGGGTGGTGACGGCACCATAACTCCTGCTGCACACAGGGCTGGTGGGGGGGATTGCGGGGAGGGTGTGTAGTGAAAAAAAAAAGATGAGAACCCTGCCTTCCAGAAACTTCTGCCTCAGGGGGGGAAACGAGACTGCAGACCGGAGGTCAAGGAAGCCAGATGGACTTGGGCGGCCTGGAGAAAGGCTGGGAGGGTGGGGCCTGGCACCGTGGCATTCTTGGGGGGCGGGCAGCAGGGGGCAGAGCAGGAGAGGCAGCAGCCGACTCCCGCGTACCCCCAACACGCCCACAGCTGCCTGGCATCTGCACGCGGACGTGTGTGGTGTCGGCTCTGCTGGAAGATGTCCGCAGGCGGGCAGGGCCAGCCCGACGCTGTGCCCCAGGGCCAGTGGGGACTGGCAGGCGGCAGGCACCCAGCAGCGCTGCATCTGTGACCGGAAGGTGCCCGCTGGTGCCTCTGTGAGGGCCACCAGCTTGGGTGGGGCAGTGTGGGTGCTGGAGGGGATGAACAGAGGGGTGCTGAAGACGACGGGGTGGGGTGGGGGGGTGAGAGGCCTGGGGCTGGGGAGGGCGAGATCTGCTGGGGCAGGTGCTGCACTCGCAGGCCCTGCTGGGTGGGCACCTTGGACCTGCTGAGCCAGAGGCTGGCGGGCTGCCGAACCCAGACCCCGAGGGTGGGGAGCCTGGGCTGCTGGGTTTCAGGGGTTCCCCTTATTCCTGCCTGTGCCCCAGCCTCAGCCCCCTCTCCTGCCTTGCTCTCCGGCCACACTGTCCTGGCCCACTGACTCGGACTCCGGACTCCGGTCAGTGAGGGTTTGGCTTTCTTCCCAGAACCCTCTCCCACTGGGAACCCCGACACTCTTCAGGCTCGGCTGAGGCCTCACTCCCTCCCTGCAGGGTGGGGGGCCCGAGGGGTTCCATGGCTGAGCACTCAGCAGCCCCTGCCTGAGCCAAGATCTTCAAGGGGGGCCACCTAGCTGGAAGGTGGGGGTGGGAGGGGCTGTTTGCAGACAGGGCTTCTCTTTCCTCGGATTCCTGGGGGGCTAATGCCTGCCCCCACACTCAGCACACACTGTTGCTGCTCTCTGCCTGTCTCCTGTCTCCCGCTGTTTTCAGGAGGGGGGCCCCACTCGGCAGGTGCTCTGTGGAGTCGGCCCTCCCTGCGGGGGTGATGGAGGCACAGAGTGGGCTGCCTTGCCAGGAGAAGGGGGGCAAAAGGAACCGGGCACCCAGCCTGGAGGCAGGTAGGGAGAGGGGCAGGGAGACCCCGCTGAGGCCACCAGGGCACTGGCTCAGCGCTGGGCAGCGGGCTGGGGAGGGGGAGGAGGGCGGCCTGAGGCGAGGTCAAGGCCAAGGCGGGGGCAGCCCTGTCGGAGTGTGGCTGCCTTGTCAGGGACCCTGGGTCCCCCAGGGCAGGGGGAAGGCGAAGGGGGAGGGAGGCGCCCTGTGGCTTGGGCCACTCCTTCAGCAGCAGGGACTGGGTTGCCACAGTGACCAGACAGAGAGGCGCTCCCCTGAAGCTGTTCTAGCACATTCCATTCCTCCTGACCCCTGGGAGCTGCCCTCAGTGCTGGGGTTTGTTAGAGGCAGGCAGGGCACGTAATGGCCCCTCCTGGCCCCTCGGAAGGCATACTTACCTGTTCATTCTTCTAGAAAGATGCTTATGCGCCGTGGCCAAGGGAAGGCAGCATAATCGTGTCGGGAAAGCACAGCCCCGTTAAAAGCAGAAGTCTCCACTTGGTTCCGTCCAACACAGTCCTCGCGTGGACACTGACCCGGAGGGTGGCTTCTCCCTGGGTGGGGGCGTGCGGGTTCTTGGAGGACCTTCGTGCTTTTCCGGTTCCTGATAACGTGGCCATGAGCGTGTTAGATCTTGCTGGGCCACTGACTGCGGGTAAATTTTCACTTTGATTTTTTTTTAATATTTGATTTTTAAATCTGTGCACAATGCCCACGTGTTACTTGCAAGAGAGGGGGATGAACTGGCCGGAAGCCTTGTCCTAAAGGGCCCCCGCAGGAGGGGGGGGTGGGTCCTTGTCAGCAGGTGCTTTGGCTCAGAACCCCCCTGAAGTGGAGCCAGGCAGGTGGCCGGGGTGGTGCCTCGGCAGGTAGAACTGTTGGGAGCCAGTGATGAGGATCCCAGCGGCTGGGGCACATAAGAGGAGACCACGGGGGTCCCTCATGGAGCCCCAGGTGGGGATTACTGAAGCAAGCCAGTGCCTGGGGTGGGGGTGGGGCATCCACAGCCTCCTGGACTGGCCGTGACTGGGGGCACATGGATGGGAACCCCAGTCCCAGAGTTGAGTCCTGCCTGTGGCAGGGGTTGAGGGTGGTGGCGGTACAAACCATTGTTTCCTCCCGCAGATGCTTTAGCCTCCAGCTCAGTAACAGCCTGTGGTGGTCTCTGGGGAGAGAAGCATATGCCCTGGGGTCCTCACTCCCCAGGCCCAGGCTCTCTCAGGGACGCTGTCAGGCCCTCCATTCTGGCCCTAGCTGTAATCTCCTTTCTGTTCCAGCCTGAGGGCAGGCCTGTGGGGAGGCTGTTCCCAGGCTGGCCACAAGCAACTCACTCCGGGCCTCTGGGGCACACTCCACTCTGCCTGCTGCACCGGGTTCCACTCTGTGCTCTGGGAAGTTGGGTGCCATCGAATTCCTGTGGCTTTTCACTGAGGAAGGAACAGCCTGCTGTGCGACCTGACCTCTGGCCCCTTCTGCCCTCCCCACTCTCCCTGGACCTCAAAGTTTCCAAGCCCATTGCTGCTTGGACTGCCTGGGCCCCGGGGTAGGGCTGGCTGTCGAGGGTCACTTCAGGTGCCCCTCCGCCAAGGGGCACTCCCTGCTTGCTCTGAGTTGCTGCTAAGGGAGCCCCCACCCTGGCTGCTCCATCTCACCTTCCGGGGGTCTTTGTAACTGAAATGCTACCTGTTGGTTTCTTTGTTGAGTAGGAGTCACCTTGGTGAAGCAGGAGGCAAGTCTGGGTGACTCCAGTGCCTGCACGGTAGGTGTCACCGAGCAGGTAGGCGCCCGGGAACTGTTCCCAGAGTAGATGAATGAGCGACTGGCCCCCCTGTGGGCCACGCCATTCTGCAAGAATGCCTGGATGCGCAGCCCGGGAGCCGCTTGTCCTCTGCCCTCTCCAGCCCTGTGGTCGCAGGGAGGCAAGATGGCTTCCCGGAGGCCCTCGCACAGGTTCTGTGGTTCTGCTCCGTGGGGGCAGAGCAGACCGCCCGGAGGTGGCCCAGGTGGGCTGTGTTTGGGGAAGGTGACGGCAGTGAGGCGGAGCAACAAAGGGAGGTGGAGTAGGAACTGCCCTGCTTTTTGTAACACGGAGAGACGTCTGACAGCGGGGAACCAGTGTTCATCCTGGCCCTCGAAGGCGCTGGAAACGGCTAGCCCCCCTTTCTGGCCGCCTCTCCGTTCTGAGGTCCCCGGAGCCATCTTCAGTGATGCCATGGTCGCCATCTTCCCGGTACCTGCCTGGGTCATGGAGGGGGTCACGTAGCCCACAGCTCTCAGGTGGTCACTGAGCACTTGCCGTGTGCTCAAGCACTGTCGTCGCCAGTGCTGGGGACAGAGTGACCGGTGAATTAGACACCCTAGTGAAGAGGCCAGATGAGGGGGCCAGGAAAGGTACAGGAAGACAGGAGGCAGCCAAAATGGCTACGAGCAGGGAGACTGTGAGGGGCACTGATTTAGCGGACTGGCCAGGGTGGTCTTGGGCAGAGGCCAGGTGAGTGAGCGAGCCAGCCGTGGAAAGAGCTGGGAGAAGAGCACTCCCGTCAGAGGGAACAGCATGTGCGGAGCCCCTGAGGTGGGATAATGTTGGCTGAGGAAGACGTGCAGATGGGGGTGGGGCACTGGGTGCTCGGCAGACTGGGGATGAGCTGAGTGCAGACAGGCCGGGTGTTGTTGACCATAGTGAGGGCTTTGTTCTGAGAGGGGTAGGAGCAGGGGTGTGCTGGCTCGTGAGGGTTGACTGCGTACCTCTTTCCCATGCCACGTTCATGGTGCCACATTGGGGGTTTTTACACCATGGAGATGGGGCAAATACTACAAATAAGCCCCTACCGGCTTACACACTGGGAGGCTTTGAGCTTGAGGTGCCATCCTCTGACAGAAACATTTTTTTTGTAAATGTATTTTATTTATCTATACATACAAGAACTGGGGTGTAGACCAGAGGTGTGCAGCAGTGGGGGGACTCACCAGAAACAGTGGGAGCAAAACAGGCAGATTGACTGAAATACACTGCTGAGGGGAGCAACGGGGAGACAGGAGAGGTCTGCTGCGCCATGTGGGTCACTCCTTGGTGGGGAATCGAACTCATGAACTCAGGGTGTGGTGGCTGGTGATAGCTTGATAGTGCTGAGACTTAACCCCTGTGCCACTGGGGAGGCCCCTGACAGAAACATCTTCAATTGTCAGAGAATGGAGAGCTGGGAAGGACAGTGGGAGAACACTTGGGTGGTTAGTGCAGTGCTTAGGCGAGCCCCCAAGCAGCCATGGTGAGAGGGGAACAGGGAGCAAAACTCTGAAGGGGAGCTGCCGGGAGGGGTGGGCGGACAGGATTTGGGTTTATGAGAAAAGATGGTACTGAGAAGTCTTGCCTTGAATGTCGCTGCATGGTGGTGCTTTTGCCTGGATGGCAAAGGCTGGGGCAGAGGCAGGTGTTGGGGGTGGGTGGGTGGGTGGTGTCTTAGGGGTCTGTGTTCAGTAGGAGAACCCTGAGATGTGGGTACTCCAAGAGGAGTGATCAAGCAGGGCTGGGAGCCCTGACATGTACTGGGGGGGGGG
>NW_004567107.1:3863188-3872892 GCF_000260355.1 Condylura cristata | reverse complement strand
GGGGGGGGTTCCCAGCTGAGACAGTTGCCAGTGTGTGGACAGGACTGTGTGAGCTTCTCCAGGAGGAAGTGGCAGGAAGGGAGGAGGGGACCGCGGCCTGAGACACATTTAGAGGCAGAGGCGGAGGACCCAACCAGGGAGAAGGGTTAAGTAGCAGGCAGGAGAGTGGGAGTAAATTGCTCTCTGCCCAGCTGACATTTTTGTTTTTACTTTTTATGCGGTGAGGGTACGCAGCCGCCTTCCTCTGGGAACAGAACCTTTCTTCCCCAAGGGGAACCCTGCACAGGGGGCTGAGGGGGGGAAACCAGCCCCTTGTCTTAGGGTGGGCACATGCCCAGACCTGGCCAATCAGAAGGCTTTTGCCTTCCCGTCCACTGTGATTGGGTCAGAGACAAGCATGTGACCCAGCCTAGCCAATGAGGGTCAAGAGGTACTTCCTGTTGGCGCTGCTGGGAAAATGCCCTTCCTGCCGGAGTTGCTACCTGGGAAGGTGCTGTCGGGGCGTGCGGTGGGAGGGCTGGCCGCGCGGATGCGCAGCGCAGGACCAGGGCCACCAGAGGTACCCAGAACGCGTCCCCTCCTCCCGGCAGCTGCCTTTCAGCGTGTCTCGGTGTTTTCCATTTGCCACCTAATGGCATCTAAGTGTAGAAAAATAAAAGATGTAAACGATTAGCACCCATTTCGTCATTCATCTTTATATTGGGTGCTACCAGTTTAAAATGCAAATGTCAGGGCATTTATCCCTGTGTAGTCACTGGAGTTTGGAGTGTATTTTGTGGCTGGGCCCTGAGTTGGCCAGACGGACTCAGGAAGTTACGGAGGAAGAGAGGTTTTAGGAGCGGAGCTGGCCCAGGAGGGTCCGAGGTACCGCAGGCCCTCCCGGGCCCCCTCATCCTGCCAAAGGCCCCATCTGGGCCCTTGCCCCCTTAACCTTCCCACCGGCCACCAGATTGCTGTCCTGAGCCCTTGGCCCAGGGATGCGGCCTGACGAAGGCGTCCAGGCCCGGCACACAGGAGAGGGGTGTCCCAGGCATCTCAGTCCCTAGACAGTCGGGAGAGGCATTGGGCACCATCTCTGGTTGGCTGCCATTCGCCATGGTGCTGCCGCACGCCCTGTGACAGCTGTGCACGGACCCTGCCAACCCTGCCAGTTGTGCCCAAGGTAGACGGTGGTAACGGGCACAGGGAGGGGAGGCCAGACATGGCTGGGGTTGGGGTGGGGTGGGAGGCTGGGAACCCGGCCTAGGAAGGTCCACGAGTCCACGCTCGGATCCCTTGCGCCCCTCCGTGGCCCACCAGCTTCCCTCCCAAACAGGCTCAAGGACAAAGTGATAATGAATTTCAACACAGAGCATTAAGCCCCAGCTTGGGGTCCTTTGAACACTGAACACGTGCCTATGAAGCCAGCCCTGGCCAGCGGCCATCTTGTCCACACCCCGGGGAGAGGCCAAAGGAGGCCAAGGAGACAGCGGGCAGGCCGGGAGGCACTGTGTGCCTGGGCCGAAACTCCCAGGCCTCTCTGTTCCCGCGCCGGGACATGCCGCTTTGCTTAAGCCAGCCGGGGCGAGTTTCTGAGGCCTGAACCGCACGGGACCCACAGAGTGGGGACCCAGGCCTGGGACACCTGGATTCTCTTCTTGACTCAAAGAACTTTGAAACTGTTCCTCCTAACGGAATGCCTGTGACCACTGAGAGACCGTCCCCTCCCCACACGGACCGGTCCTGTTTGCAGCCAGCTCGAAGGCTCCTTCTGTGAACAAACGGGAACTTTACCGGTCAGCCCAGGCTGTGGATGAGGCTGGCAAGGAGCCCCTCACAGTGTGGCAAGTGTGTGCCGTGCCCCTGGGCGGTGTTTGAGACGTGCCCTGGAGGGTGTCGAGCCTGGGGGTGAGAGTGGGGAAGGTGCAGGTGGATATTTAGAAACGTGAGATTGGGCTAGGATGCTGGGAGCCGTGCAGTCTGAGACCCAGGCAGGGCGAGAGCTGGGAGGGCCCAGTGGGGGGCAGAAGCTGGGGCAGTCGATTTCCTTTAAACTACTTCCCTGAGGGGATGCATCCTCCCTCACTCAGCCAGCCACCCCTCCGTCAGTTCACTCAGTCGTCCGGATGCTGAAGGAAGTCGCTAACCTGGCAGTGGTACGTGTTGCCCTGAGGACCACACCCCCCTTCCTGGAGCGTGCTGACGAGAAGGGCAACGTGCCCAACACGGTGTAGGGCGTGTCGCTCCTCCCCAGCCCTGGAGGAGACGCTCCTGGTTGGGTCTCCGGCCACACGTGCGCCTTCTCACTCCTCCCTTCTGGCCTCTGCGAGGCCGTAGGAAGGCATCTGCCTTAACAGGACATTTCGTGGGAAGTGACTCTCGGGCCAGCTGGCTGGGGGCACTGTCAGGCTCTCGCTCACGGGGCACCCCATGTGCCCTGGCAGGCGCAGGTGCGTCTCGCTGCCCAGGGGATACCTGTGCACACGGGCAGTTTGCGGACGAGAGGTCGGTGGCTGCGATGGGAACTGAAGAGCCTGCTGTCGCCTAGTGAGTGGCAGCGCCTGGTTTGTTCCCAGGTCTGTGTGGCTCTGGCAGCTGAGCCGGGAGCCCCAAGTTCAGCTTCAGATGTGCCCGGGTGGTGAGAGTAGCCCCAGGAAGCTTTCAGCCATCTGATATTAACACCCTCCGGGGAGAGGACTGCACAAGGAACCCTCGCCAGGCGGGGACAGCCTGCTGAGGGTCCCTTGCGTGTGTCCATGTGGCTCAGTCCACTGGAAAGAGGGACAGAGCCCAGATTGGGGAAACGTCAGGGCAGCCAACCAGGTGTGGCTCTGCTGGTTTACTACCCCTCTGCCCCGGACACCACCAGCGGTCACTACCTTTCCTCAGCTGGTGTGTGCCAGGCGCTGTGTGTAG
Organism: Condylura cristata; assembly: GCF_000260355.1. Taxonomy (NCBI): domain Eukaryota; kingdom Metazoa; phylum Chordata; class Mammalia; order Eulipotyphla; family Talpidae; genus Condylura; species Condylura cristata. Next base: position 3,869,997 of record NW_004567107.1, on the reverse strand, counting down.
TCCCCTCATGGGTTACTACCCAACCCCCCCCCCTTCCTTCTCAGAAATGTCCCTGGGTTTGCTGGGATTTGGACCCAGCTCTGTTGCTCCAGCCTGAGCCCCCCTAGAGCATAATCTAAGTGCCTCCCGTGAGGCCAACTGCAATGCCCCTGGCCTCCGCTCAGCCTCGTCCCCTGCGGCTCTGCCCGGGCTCTGCCCCGCCTCGGCCTCAGCCACGCGAGCCTTCGCCTTCTTCCAGTTCCTGGAACTCGCGAGATCCGGCCTTTAGCCTGGAGCGCACCTCCGCGGCTCTCGTCGTGACTGAGCTTCCTAGGGCTCGCTCCTCTCTTCACTGCTCCTTTGTAGCCGGATGGGGGTCACGGGGGTGATTCTGGCCAACAGACTGTGCACGAAGGAGAAAAGCCCCTTCCCTAGTTTCTGAGTATCTGAGCCCCTGGGGGACAGACACCGAGGAGAGTTGTCCAGTCTAGTAACACTTTGCATCATCGAGCAATGAATGCTTGTGTTTAACTCGGAGTCGGGGGTTAATTTGTTACGGCAGCAGAGCTTGTCCTAGACTGACTGAGACCCGGACCATTGGGGCCTCAGCTCAGTTACCGACTTTGCCGATAGCATCTCTCAGGTGGTCCTCCCTCCCCCCGTCCCCTGACCAGCTTTTATGTCCCTACAGCGCTTGTCTCGTGCATTGATTCGCTTGCTGTGGTCGTCTCCCCTGCTAGCTTGCCAGCTGTTCTGTCTGTCTCACAGCTGCATCCTGGTGGCTGGTGTATAAGTTGCTCAGTAAATACTTGTAGACATGCATGTACCGAACGAGGACTGGGCGGAGGGGGGACAGGGCTCAGAGATGAGAACCGACAAGTCTCCCCCCAGAAAACGCCCTCCAAGGTACCCGGTGAGTTTTTCCTAACAACGACCAGGTTCTGGAGGATCAGGTGTTTAGGTAGTGTGCTCTGCTTCTCGGGGGTGGGGCCTCCCCAGGCAGGTTGACTAGAGCTGTCCTCCCTCCCCCCGACTCCCTGCCATGCTGTGCATCGATGATAGCACCTGTCATGTCACATTTTTCTCTAAGAAAAATGTAGTGTTGGTTTTCTAAATATAAAAGCGATACACGCTCATTGTAAAAAATTTGGAAAATCTGGAAATGCATGAACGATCAGACAAAGGTCCTCTGTAATCCCCCCAGTAACAGCCGATTCAGTTTGTGAGTGTCCAGCCTCTTTACCCTGCAGTGTGAATCGGGGGTGCGCCCTGTGCCCAGTGGCCCTTCCTCTCCGCCCTGCTGGTCAGCACTTCAGCCTCCCTCACGCTCTCCCAGGGAGCCTGCTTGTGGGTGTCCCAAGTCTGCCCAGGTGGCCCTTGTCCCTTGTCACTGGGAGCTGTGGCCTGCCTTACTCTGGTGACTCCCGAGTGGCAAATGGGATGAGGGGTGGGTGTGGGGGAGGGGGCACTGGGTGAGGCTGGAGCCTGGCTAGGACTAAGCAGAGGCTCCCTTCCCTCGGGGTGTCTGCATGACACCCTGACCCTGGAGCAGCCTTGTCTGGGCCCAGTCTCCCGTGCCCCGCGTAAAATGCCTGTTAGCTTGGCTTGCCGCTCTCTCAGCCACCTGCCTTTCTGCCATGACTTCCCAGTGGGGTCAGCAGCCACCCTCAGACTCTGGGCATGTGTTTGGGGCCGGCCAGGGGTCTTCCCTGAGATTTTCCCGAGTTGAATAGAAGGACAGTCCCTCTTGGGTGGCAAAACTGAGAAGGGGATCCAGGCACCGCCATCCATAGCTAGAGTGAGAAGCAGGGCTGCAGCCGCAGGGTGGAAGGTCGGCGCAGAGACAGTCATCACCCTGGAGGATTGTCCCTGGACCCAGCTGTACCTGAAGCCAGCACACCCTTGTGCACTGCACACTGCTGCCATGAGCCGAGAACGCCCACCTCTTGGCAGACCTGGCCCCAAGCTGGTTCTGGCCCCTGCAGCAAGAGTTCTGACAGATGCCAGGGCTAGGTCAGTCCCTCCCTGCGGGTGGGGCGCAGACCGCGCTCCTTGCCCTGGCCCGGAGCATGAAACACTGGGGAAGGTGGACGCCGGCCTGCTAGCACCCTGGTGACCGGAGCCCAGAGCCCAGTTTGGGGCCCCCTAGAATGCACCAGTATCCCTCTTCAGACACCAAGAGCAGTCGCCGCTCACCCTGCCACCTGCCAGTTCTTCCCCACCACACTGCAACAGGGAGGCTGGCCACCTCTCAGGTATGCGACTCTGGGCAGGTTTTCTCATTTCTAGCCTGCAGATACGAATGCTGTCGGCCTCGGAGAGTGGCTGAGAAGACTAAATGCGGGAATCCAGGCGGATTCGCCCTTGTTGCCTTTGCTGCTGTTTCTGTGCGGTGGTGGGCTTGGGCTCCCACGGTGCGTGCCAGGGAAGGACACGGGTCCTGGTGTGGACACAGCCCCAGGTGCCCGCGCCCTCAGCACCCCACGGTGGCCCGGCTAGGAGGCCGGGCAGCCTGCACCCCTGGGAGCCCAGGGCTGTGGGCCCAGCCCCTCTGTGGTGGGAGTGGGGCTGGGGGCTGGCTCAGCCCTCCCTCAGCCGCAGCCGGCTGGGAGGGGAGTGTTTGGGGGAGTGCTGGATAAGGGGTACCTGGCTTCTAGCTTCTAGCGCTTTCCCTGCCAGGGCTGCCATTCTCTGGAAGCTCCTCCCTCCTTCTTCCCTACCTCAGTATCTTCCCTCTCCCTAACTCCCCAAACAGCTCCGCCTGCCCTGCCTGGGAGCTACGTAGGGGTCCAGCTTGGCCTTTTCGCTGGAGAGACTGGAGCTTGTCTGTGGCCCCTGGAGTGCCCGCCTGCTTCCCCTCTCCCCAGCCCCCCTGACTGGGCGCCTCCCTGCGCCCCTCCCCTGGCAGCTGTGAGTTGCTCCCGGGCACCCTCTCCTCCTCTCAGGATGCTCAGCTGGGGGAGTTGAGGGAGGGTGCGGCCCAGAGTGCCCCGTGTGGGCAGCGCACCTGGCCGGGGGTGGCCTCAGGGGCGAGCAGCGCCCTCTCACACTGCGGTCCCTTCACTGTTGGGGTGGACTGTGTTAGTGGGTCCGGGTGGGCGGTGTTTGGGTCACTGAGTGTTTTGCTCAGGGCATTAACCCTTTGCGGAGCTGCTCAAAGTCCCTGGGCCCTGAGAAGATGTGTGTGTGTTGGGGGGCGGGTAGGTGGGGAGGAGGGTGGCTTCTCTCTTCTGCGCGCTCCCAGGGGCTCCCAGGGCGCTCGGTTCCCGGTCCAGGCTTTCACTAGATGGCCAGGCGCCCGAGCCGGTGGGCGCTGCTGAAGCTTAGAAAACCTGGCTGAAGGGAGGAGACCGCGGTCAGGGGTCCTGATGAGTCACTGGCCTGGAGACGCAGCCCGCCACCCCTACTCCTGTGCTATGGGGATCGGGACGGGTGGGGCGTTCCCAAGCCCCTTGGCCGGTCTCTCGCGGTGCCCAGTCCGCGCCCAACAAAGGCGGTCGGCCACGTGCCCCTCCTCGACGCGGGCTCGGGGTGCGGACGCACGCGGCTCGGGGCTCCCCCTCCAGCCCCGGAGGGACCCGGCGCTGCGCCCCAGGTGGGAGCCGCGCAGCCGCCGCCCCCAGCCCGGCGGCCCCCGCGGTGCCGCGCCCACTCCCCGCCGCCACCGCTGCAGCACCCCCGAAGCGGCGCTAGGGGGAGCTCTGGCAACTGGCTTGGGGGATTGAATCGCAGCGGCGCAGCCAACTGATTCCTGGGTCTTGCGGGGGGGCGGGGGGCGGAGAGGGGGAGACACGCCGTACCCCCTCCTCAGCAGCTCCGGGCTCTTCCCGTGGGAGGCCGAGAAAATAGCCCCGGGAGGTGAAGGTGCCTTTCCTCCCCCCACCCCCGCAACTCACGCGCCCCCAGACTCGGTCTTTCCCCACCCCCGCCGCGGACCTTCGCGGCGCCCCGCGCTCTGGAGTCTCCGCGAACTTCGCCCCGCGCGACACCCGGACCCGGCGGCCCGCGCCCCCTGGGGCTGGCTTGCGGCTGCCTCTCGGGGTCTGGGGCGGGACCCCTCCTCTGGCTGCGGGCGGGGTGAAGGTTGGGGTGGGGGCGTGAGTCGGCCTGCGGGGAGCCTCGCGCAGCAAAGGGGAGCGCAGGGGCGACAGGGCGAGCGAGAACGCATCGGGGAGGCAGGGACAGAGGCACCGAGAGGGGCACCCCCATGCCCTGCCGCCCCTCGCCACCCTTTCTTTCCTGTCCCCTTCGCGCAACTGGAAGCTCCCAGCGCGCCCCCGGCCCGAGCCGCGGCTCCAGATGTGAATCTGGTTCCAGTGGGGCGAACGCGAGTTTCCTCCGGGCCTTGGCACATTCTCCCACTCTGAGGTCATCCCGTAGGTGGTCAGAGGGGAGAGCGCGCCCCGAGCCTTCCAGCTCCATCCACTGGGGAGGGCAGAGAGACGGGCGGGAGGGAGGGGAGAGGAGCGAGGAGGGAGCGAGGAGGGAGGGAGACGCCGCCAGCACACCACCAAGTGGCACCGAGCAGTGATAACAAACTCAACTTAAAAAAAAAAAAGGAAAAGGAAAAAACTTCCCCAAGTCGCAGCCCGAGACGTGCGGACGTGCGGGCGGAGGCGCCGGGCGGGGAGTGTGGGTGGCCCAGAAGCCCCCCGGCGCCCCCGGCTGCTCTCCCCCGCCGCGGAGAGCTCCGACTCCAGGCCCACCAGGCCCTGCGCCCCTGGCAGGGTAGGAAACGTGCCGGAGGCTGGCGGGGCGGCCGGCTGCAGATCCGGGGGTGGCCGGTTCCCGTCAGCCGCAGGCCCCCGTGGGCTTGGGGTCCCGGAGGCGCGCGACCCCGGCGTCAACCCCAGCGACCAAGCTTCGCCGGGTCCCTCTCCCACCCCGGTCCTGCGGATGTGGGCAGGTCCCATCCGCCCCGGCCGAGGGGAGCCGGGGTTTACGTGGGGGTAGGGTCTCCCCACCTCCCCCGACCCTCCCCGTCGCCTCCCCGCCGCCCTGAAAGCAAGGCACCACCATCCTCCGGAGTCGACTCTTTATTGAGATTATAAATTTAAACAATCTGAACAGTTTTACCCGGCGATATACAATCAGTGTGCACAAAAATACAGAGGGGCGGGGGAGAGGGGCCTGGGAAGAAGGCTTGGCAACTTGTTTGGAGGTTCCCATGGTGCTGACGGCAGAGAACCCCACCTTTTCACAACAAAAGGCTTTTAAATTAAACAAAATCTATCGAGCTGAAGACCCAGGACGGTTCTCGCAGGCTCGAACAATGCTGGTTTCACGAGAGGCAGCCGGAGGCTGAGCCGCGCAGTGCAACTTGCACGCGCACACACAAACACACGTCTGACCAGGAACTTGGCGCAAAGTCTCGGCGCGGCCGGCGGTCCCGGCCCCTCCCTCCCTCGGGGCCGCGGGGATCCAGGTGAAGGCACCGACTTCCTTTTTTGTTTCGTGAGGACCGCAGTGCTGGGCATGATGGGAAATGTAGTCCGCCGTGCCCGCCCCCCACCCCTTCCCCACACCGTGTCCGAAAGTGTCGGGGTGTCCGGCGCCACCCCCGAGTCCGGGATGCGGGTGGAGGAGGGGAGGAGGACGGAGCCAGAGGGGCGGGGAGAGGAGGGGTTCAAGACACCCGCCCCGGGAAGAAAAGAAAAAAAGTTGAAGTGTTTTCATTTCTGCCTTCTCATTTGGAGAACTTTGGAGGCCGCCCCCAGAGAGGAAATGTGACCCAAACGTCCCTTTCGGAGATAGAGTTTGCCTTTGTTTTTGCTCAGGATTTCACAAGACCCATTCCTCACCCCGCGGAGGGGCTCGGGAGAGCCGCGCGCCCGCTTCCTGGGTTTGACAACTGATTGGAATCGGAGTCCCGGCCCCGCGCCCTCCTGCGCTGCGCCCCCAGCGCGCCCCGGCGGCCAGAGCGCCCAGCCTCGCCCCCGGCTGCCCGGCACCTCCTCCGGGCAGCAGCCCTCCCTCACGTGGCTGGCTCCTTGCTAAACACCACTGCAATCACTACAATAAAAAGAAAGAAAGAAAGAAAAAAAGAGTAGGAGAAACACAAAGCATACTTAAATAGGCGCTTTTTCTCTCTGCAAAAATAAAGTCCAAGATCTTAGATTTGTTTTCTTTTTTTTATTTTACAATTTATAAAACATCAGCCGCCTCCCCTGCGAGCCCCCAGCTCAGCCCGAGTGGCCGGGCGCCCGTTCGTTCCTTCCTCTCGCCCCTTGGCCGAGTCTTTGTCTGGCCCCAGCCCCACGGGGCCCCGGGTCCCCGTGCCCTCGGGGGTCCCTAGAAGGCGACAATGGCTCGAGTCCAGGCGCCGAGGCTGGCGAGCGCCTGCTTGGCGCACAGCTGCCCGTTGAGCGGCGGCGGCTGCTCCGAGGAGTCCGGCTGTCGGCTCACCAGCCCCGAGAAGCCTGAGCCAAAGATGGAGATCAAGTTTGAGATGTTGGACGCGTCCGGGGACGAGTCCGGGCAGAAGTCCTCGAAGCGGGCGCGCTTGCAGGGGGCGAACGGGGCGCCCCCGGGGGGCTCGGCCCCCAGGTCGCCCGCGTCCTCGTCCTCGTCGTCGTCCTCCTCCTGCCCGGGGTAGTACTTGCGCTTGCAGCCGGCGGCGGACGCCAGGCCGGGTCCCGGGGCGCCCTGGCCACAGCAGGGGCAGTGGGCGGAGGCGCAGCAGTCCTGGTGCAAATAGCCGTTCTCCACCGTGGTCACCACGTGAGTGTCCAGGTCCAGCACGGTGGTCTGGCTGCTGCAATGCACGCCGAAGTCCGAGGGGGCCGGGTACGCGGCCCGGTAGAAGCCGGGGGAGGAGGCGGGGGCCGGAG
>NW_004567107.1:3835566-3862927 GCF_000260355.1 Condylura cristata | reverse complement strand
CCGCCGCCGCGCAGACCCTCGGCGCCGGGTGCTGGTGCTGGTGCAGCTGCTGCTGGAGGTGCAGCTGGTGGAGCTGGTGGAGCTGGTGCAGCTGGTGCCGGGCGGCCGGCTCGCGCGCCTCCGCGTCCCCGCCGCCGCCAAGTTGGAGCGGGCCGAAGTCGGCCGAGCTGGCCGGCATGCCTGGCGCGGCGTACGCGAGGTGCTGGTGCTGGTGGTGGGGCGGGTGCTGCTGCTGCTGCTGCTGCTGCTGCTGCTGCTGCTGCTGCTGCTGGCGCCGGTAGAGCTCGGCGTAGCGCTCGCTCAGGTAGAGCTGGCGCGCGTTGCGGAGCACGTAGGACACCAGGAGGTTCTTGTGCAGCTTGATGCCGCCGCGCTGGGTCCGGGAGCTGTGGATCTTGCGCAGGGAGATGCTGATCAGGCTCTGGGCGTCCAGGGCGCACTCCATGCTCCCGCGGAGACGACGGCGGCCGAGCAGCCGCCGCTGCTGCTGCTGCTGCTGCTGCTAATGTTGCTGCTGTTTTCGGTCTCCAGCCGGCCAGCGAGGCGCGCCGGACAGGGGAAACGGAGCCCAGGTCAACGGGTCGGCTGCGCTCCTAGAGGAGCCGCCACCACGCGCTGCGCGCCACCCGCGGGCTCGTGCTCCCCAGACGGCGCCAAAGCAATGAGCCTCGGCCGGCCCCGGCCCCAGCTATTTAGCCGGGCTTCCGAGCCCCGCCCCACACGCGGGGAGCCAATAGAAATGCCCGGAGCCTCCCGAGTGACAGGCGCTGCCCGCCCCGGGGCCACTCAGCTGGCCAATCAGACCAAGGCGGTTCCTTTGTGCTATTCAAATACCGAACGGACCCGGGGCCGCCAACGCCGCCGCTGCCTCGAATGTTCTCCTGGGGCTGCCGAGCCGCGCGGGACTCGGAGCCGCCGGGGCCGTAGTCTGCAACGTGGGTCGCCTCGCAGTCCCCAAGAAGGAGGCCGCAGCCACCCTCCGCCGCCCTCGGCCCAGTTTCCGGGGCGGGGGGTCGGCTCACCTGTGCGCTGAGGAGATGACTCCTCCCCCTTCCCCACGGTCGGGTCTCACCTGCGGCAGGTGCACGCTGCTCCCCACTCCCCGCCGCGCGGCGCCTCCTTTCTCACCTGCCGACCCCGGGGGACCCGCGTGACTCAAGACCTTTGCAGGAGACGAGTCGGGGCGGCTGGCTTGACCCACGGAGACCCTTAGCGCCGGGGTTGTTGGGTCTGATTTCGAACTTTCTGACCGAGGGGTCTCGGCGCCTCCTCGGGGACGGTCTGTGCACCCCATTTGTTAGACGGGAAAACAAACGTGGTGCGCGTGGAGGAAACTGGGGGAAAAGCCCGCAGAGGCTGCTGACCTGGAGCCCGCTGAGGTGCGAAGGTTGGAGAGCCAGAGCGAGGGTCCTAATCCGAGGCTCTGTAACCCGCCGGTCCTACCCGACGAATCATAATGACAATAGAGACTATCACCTTGCATCTAGCCGGGCAGGCCCTGGCCAGAAACGCCCTGCAGCCCTCCCTGAGATTGCTTGCCCAGCAGGGACCCAGAGGAGGTGGGGGGGGGGGACTCGTGGGGACCCGGCTCCAAAAAGGCGGAGTCAGGAGGGGTGCCAGGACGGTGAGCCCCTCGGAGATGAACACCAGGGGCCCAGGAACTCCACACCTAACTTTGGTGATCCTGTTTTCTGTCTAGTCCACCGCCTGCGGAGGGCAGGGGGACAGGGTTATGACCCCTGGGGCTCTCCATCCGGATGGGGGGCCTGGGAGGGTGACTGCTGCCCTGAAGGAGGCATCCCAGCTGGGATCTCCGCAGAGGAGCTAGGAGGGTGGTGGTGGGGTGTGAGGTGGCTTCAGGGAGATTCTGAGTGCAGGTGGCTTTGTGGGTCTGGGGTGCAGGTCACACTTGCCACTGTGTCCGTCCCCCTCTGCTGGGGTTTCTTCTGAGTCCCTTCTTCCCTTGGGCCCGTTGTCCTCTGCACCTACATTGACCCCTTGCCCTGAAAGGACCCAGCCAGCCCCTCTGTGGGTTCTGGGTCTCCATCAGGTTGAAGAATTCTCCAGATTGGTTTCCTCAAACAGTATCAACCTCTACACAGCGCCAGAAATCAAGGACAAAAACAAAGGCTGTGAGAGTCGACCTCCTTCCCCAGGAGCAGAAACTGGGAAACGTGGACACAGACAGTGCGAGGGACTTACCCGAAGCCCCCCGCTCCAGAGCCAAAGCTCTGAACTTTCCAGGAGACCAGGAGCAATCTCAGGGGCTCCTGTGGCCAGTAGCATGTCACCAAGGGACCCAGGGTGACATTGGAGGCTGCAGAGAAAGGGCGTCCTCTTTCCGTTCTGTGGTGACCTGGTGGCTCTGACCAGAGGGCCCTGGCCCCGCCCCTGTCACAATACCTGTAGGAGTAAACACACCACTCCTCACTTTCCCCAGGGCCTGCCTCCACGACCTGCAGAGCCTTCGCCCAGCCCTGTCTGAAGTTCACCTGGGAGGTGTCACTGATGGGAAGGTGGCGGGAGCCACGACTGGACTGGCCACCGGCTCGGTTCCTGGAGTGGTTGATGCTGCCTGGGACCTTCTGCCGTCGCCCAGTGTGGCAGGAAAACCGGGGCCTGCCTTATGCCATGCTTGAGGCTGCACAGTCAGGCGTGAGGCGGGCTTTGAACCCAGGTTCCATCCGTCCAGGATGGGCACTTCCTCCAGGGTCTCTGAAATCAGCTGCTCGCTTCTGCCATTGGTGGGCCCAGGCCCAGCTCTCAGGGCTCAGCTCACGGTCAGCCTGACCTTGATTTCATCTACACGCCACAAAGTTCCTCCCAATTTCGCTGAGACCAGGGCTTGCAGGAAGCCACGAAGAAGCCTGTCTTGGTGCTAGCCTCAGCTGCGTTATTCACAGCCAGGCTTACAGCCCGGAAGACTTTGGGGGCCCAGGTGGGGGTCAGGGTTGGGGCGGAAGTAGTGGCTTCCTTATCCAGAGGCTGGGAGCCGCGTGGCTCACAGGGGCCTCTCCCCTGGGCACGTACCAGCCACTGTCAGGCTCGGTCCTCGGAGCAGCCCGGTCCGCTCTCGGGGCCTCTTGCCTGGGACCCACTCACTTGGCTTCCCTGACTGTCAGGACTGGAGAGGTGGGCTGGTGTGGAGGCCTAAGGCAGTTGTCGAGCTTAATAACAACCCTTGATCTTTTTTGGGGTGGCCCGGGAAGGGGAGTTGCCACAGCTGTTGTGAGAAAACACTTGTGGAAGGAGGCGCTGGAACAGCTGAGCTCTCTGGTGCCCCTGGGAGCGTGGAGCTGGGGCCACACAGCAGGAATTCGCCCCTGCAGAGGGGCGTGGGCAGCCTGCTGGTAGGGGAGCGGGGACTCAGGCCGGGAGCAGATGCTGGCGGGGGGCAGAGAGTGTCCATGCGTGCGCACACGTGGGGAGGGGTGCCCCAGGCCCGTGTCCTCCGCAGGGCGGATGCGAGTGAGGCCGGCTCTTGGGCTGAGGGCTGGCCTTATTTGCCTGGGCACCGGGGAGCTGCTGTGCGCCCCTGGGCCGGGAGATTACCTCCTCACTGAGTCACTGTTCCCTGGGGAAGTTAATTAACGCCTAAATGTTTGCTGAGAGTCTGCAGAACGGAGCTGTATGGCGCGGGGCACAGAAAGATGGGGGGGCCTGGGTTCCCGTCAAGCCTCAGGTGATGTCAGCCCCGCACTAAAGCAGTTAACACCCCCAGAATGCCACGCAGGCCTCGTGAGCACCTAGTGGTCACCCAGCTCGGGGTGGGCCTCCTGGCTTGGGAGCCTCCTAGGGTGGTGAGCGCTGCCTGCTGGGCTCCCAGGGAGGGCGGTGGGGCGCAGGGGGGGTGGCAGAGGGTGTAACTAAGACACTGTGGGGGTGCGGGCCGCGAAATTTGGAATTCACACCTTCATGTATTTGTTCATTGACCCAAGAGAGTTCCAGAACCTTCCTCAGGAGCCCTCGCAAATGAGTCAGGGGACAAGTAGGGATGGTGCCCACAGGAGGCCGCAAGTCAGAGGGAAGCGGACAGGATAAACAGACCCTAGGAGAGAGATAGCCCTGTGATAAGAAGGACGAGGGGAGGAGCCGAGGCTTCTGCAGGAAGCCTGGACTTGGTGGCCGAGGGAGGGGCGGCCAGCGGGGACCGCAGTGTGGGAGGGCCTGGTCCACCGTAGGCACTCAGTGACATTTGTGGAAACAGTCAGTTGGGGGTACAGTGAGCCAGCACCCGCTGGAGTTGGAAGGGCCAGGCTGTCCCCATCCTAATTTCCAAGTGGGTAAACTGAGGTCCAGAGAGGAGGAGGGATAGGCGAGCGCCTTGGTTACCTCCCAGCCTGGCCTCTTGCGACCCCACTCTCTGTCTGTGTCTGCATGGCAGAGAAGGTGGTCGGCCGCAGGGGTCACTGTGGAGAGCCCTGGGGCTGCACCCCAAGAAGGCTGTTTGCGGCGCAGGTCCTGAAAGCTGGACAGACCCCATCTCCTGCCAGCACAACCCAGGTGGAAATCAATGGTCCCCCAGGTCTGTGTTTGCCCTGCATGGTCTGGGGAACAGCCTGGTGCCCAGAAAGACCTCATGGCCCCAGCCTCAAGGCTCTTCAGTGGAATCAGAAAGGTGGCAGCAGCTTGGCTGCCTCGGGCTCTTGCTCTGTGCCAGGCGCTCCGTCCCCACGGAGGGCTCCTGGAGCCACTGTGGTCACCATTGACCAGTTTGGTTATCCCACCTATTTTATGGTGGAAGCGAATGAGGCACAGAGAGCTTGGGTGACTTGCCTGGGGTCACACAGCACGGCAGGAGACGCAACTCCGATTTCAGGGCTCCAGGGAAGTGGGACACGTGAACAGCAGGACTGGACTGGAGACCCCAGGGAGGCCCCCAGTGCCCCTTTTGGGTTCATTGGGCTTTTTTTTTTTTTTTAAAGATTTATTTATTTATTCATACAGAACTGGGGTATAGGCCAGAGATGCGGAGGGTGAGAGGATTCACCAGAGACAGAGTAGGGAGCAGAACAGGCAGATCGACGAAGTACACTGCTGAGGGGAGCAGCGGGCGGGTCAGGAGAGGTCTGCCACGCCATGTGGTCACCTCCGGGGCAGGCGGGAATCGAACTCATGCGGAAGTGGCTTTAGTTTCTCAGTGCAGTGCTTTAACCCGCTGCGCCACCAGGGAGGGCCCATCATTGGGCTTTTAAATGAACTCTGTGCTCATCGATGGAACGTGCAGAGGACAGACGTGCTCTCTTGCTTGGGTCTCTGTCCAAGCACCAGGCGTGGCCTGTTTTCCTGCTTGTCCATTCATTCACTCAATAGCTGTGGACTGGAGACTGGCCACGGGGCAGGCACCGTGCTGAGTTCTGGGGTGACACCAGGCAGCTGGCACTGCCTGGAGCAGGACTGAGGAGCCCTCTGCTGGCCCAGGCCAATTCTGATCGATTGGTAGTGTCTGCCTGGAGCCTTGGGCTGCAAGGGATTTGGTGTGCGCCTCATTGATTAGTGATGTCTGCCAGGGGCTCAGCTGGGAGCTTTTAAGGCAAAAGTGCTGGTGGCTGCCCTGGGTGAGGGTGGGAGTCTGCTGGGTGCTCTGGACACCTGGGGTGGGTTAGCAGACAGACTGGTGTCCCGGGGGTCAGGAGAAGCAGGTTCTACCTCCAGCTGGGCAATGTGCGTCCCTTCTCTTTGGCCTCAGTTTCCTCATTCGTAGCTTTCTCCAGGAGGTTCTCTGAGCATCAGAGGTGCTTTGCAAAGTTGAGGAGTGAGAGGGAAACGTCCCTCCTGCCTCCTCCCTCAGAGCCCTGCTGGAGCGCCGTGGGGCGGGCTGGGCAGGCCGAGTTAACCTGGGCTGGGCCAGGGCTGGGCCAGCTGGCGAGTGTGGGGTGTGGGTGAGGGCTGCTCACGGCTCCTCGCTCCAGTTGTTTTTATAACTCACTTAGCGCAGACCTTTGTCCCCTCGCTGGGCTCGGGGAGTTTCTAAGGAGTGAGGAGCTCTTGGGTCTCAGGAGCCGAATCTGCGTGGGAGCTGGTGTGTGTGCCTGCGCCGGCCCTCTGGGATGGTGAGCACAGGGTGGCTGCAGACCCTCCCCCCAGCCCCCACAAGCGTCGGTCTGGCACCTCCTCTTTACAGTTGAGGAAACTGAGGCCCGGAGGAGTGAAGGTCTGGACCCCTGGCCACAGGGCTGCCTCTGCCTGGCTTTCAGCCTCTGGCTAGTGCTGGGCAGGGGCCGGCGTTCCCCATCCCTGCTCTTTTGTCCATCCTGCATTTGCTCACTTACGCATACATCCGTTTGACCTTTCGTAAATACCAAGTGCCTACTGTGTGCCACCTCCTCATCAGCTCTAGGCCCGCAGGCCACATGCTGCAGGTCAGGCGGGAGATAAACAAGAACAGGTAAGCAGGTAAGCAAAGGAGGTGGCAATGAGGGCTTTGTGCCGGGGACTGCAGGCAGCTCACGGGAGAGGGTGCCAGGCCCCCTCCTTCCCCTGGGCCGGCCTCCTCCCAGAGCCCCACACCCACCCAGGTCCCTGCTGGGCTGGGCACAGACGCCAGACTCCAGCAGCCTGTTTTGAGCTCGGCCTGAGAGCCTGTCCCTCTCCTCCCAACTGGTGAATTTTTAATGCTGCTACATGGAACAAAGCAGAGTTTTGTTTTTGTTTTGAGAGCATTTCTCAAAAAAAATCTTTCCTCGTGTGTGTGTGTGTGTGTGTGTGTGTGTGTGTGTGTGTGTGTGTGTGGAGAGACGGCCCAGGAGCACTGATCCCATGTTCTCTGCTCATCTCCGAGCTCCTTGCTTTCCGTAAATGAGGCCACGTAGGGTTTCAGCTCTGGACCTCATGCTGGCGAGGGGTCCTTGGCAACCGTGTCCTCTTGAAATGCCCCTTGCCCCCCCCCAACCTATTGCTTGGGGATCCAGGAGCTAGCATCACCTTTGTCATACAGGTGGGGAAACTGAGGCCCAGACTTAAGAAGTTATCTACGTGGTGGTGTGGGGGCAGAGTCATACTCGGCAGCCAAGCCACGCTCTTTCCCACTGTTCCACACTCTGCCCCATGCACACACACACTCTCACACCCTCACTCTCAGACACACACTCTGGGCTGGCTGAGAGGCCCGAGATACAGCCCTGGCCTCAGGAGGGGTGCAAATGAGGGAAGGAGCCCTCTTGTCACCAAAAGGAATGGCACTGGTCCTCTGTGATAAGTAGACTGAGTTACTTTTATCATCAAGCCCATTTTACAGATGAGAAGGTTGAGGTGCAGACCATGGCGTCCTGGAGTATAGGCTACTTTGCCCCTGACCCACATCTGGGGAGGCGGGATGGCAGGAGGGGTAGCGGGAAGTGCTGAGCTGAGCCGCTGGCAGGCCCAGGGCGTGTGGCTGCCGCGGCTTATTTCTCCAGCCTGACTTCCTGGTGTCCTGCGCAGGCAGGCAGAGGCTTTGCCACCTGAGCTCCGGAGTCCCCCCGCACCTTGGGTTGTGCCCATCCTTCCCCCGGCAGGTGTCTCCCTCCTTGGCAGCAAGGACCTCGTTAGCCTTGGTTTCTCATTCATAAGAAGGCGGGAGTCATTTTCACAATGGTTGTGTGAGCTGGGCTCTAGACCCTGAGGCATAACACATCAAAATCCTGGAATCTTAAAAGACTGGACCCAATAAAAGTTTTTTTCTCATTTTACAGTCCAAGGTGGATGAACACTGTCCCCCAGGACTCTCGCGTCTTGCTGTTCCACCATCCTGGGCTTTCCTGCTTCCAGCTTGCAGACAGGATCAGTGGGCTGACGGTGTGCTGGACGGTGCGGCTCCCTCCCCTTTATTGGCTGGAATGGAGTCATGTGGCACCACCTAGCTGCAAGGGAGTCTGGGAAAGGGAGTCCCAAGGTGCCCACCAGCAGCACATGGCCCATTCAGCCAATGCATGGCTTTGTTACTAATAGAAAGACCCCGAAGAAGACAACATCATTGAAATCAGACGTGTCTTACCCTTGATAGTACCTTAGATTTGACAGTGATTTTACTCACTGGTCTAGTTAACCTTTAGAAGGTGCATCATACAATGCACCTCTTTATCCCAGTTTTAATGAACGAGGTCCGTCCTGGGTTGGTAAAGGCAGCTTGTTTGGTATTTTTAGGGTCACAGGGAAGGGGAGTCTGAGGTGTCCTGAGTTCTGTGCTTGGTCACTCACAGCACGGGACTTTTATGTACCCTGCCAGGCAGTTTGAGTGCCAACTGACAGGTGCAGAGACCAAGGCTTTTCCCCACTCTCTCACTGGAGAGCTGGGGTACCTACTAATGCTGTCCTTTTCGAGACCTCATGTTCTGAACACTCCCCACTGCTCTGTGCATGTGTCCATCTGCCCTGGAACCGTCAGCTCCATTTCTCCATGAGGGCTGTGGGCTTACAGGCTTTGCTTAAATCTACATTCGGAACCTGGCAGAATCGAGCTTCATGGCTATACGCCCTCCTTTGGTTCCCTTGTGGGTTGAAAATGAGGCTGGGCAGACTGGAGGATTGTCCTGAGGTCAGAGTGCCAAGCACGTCTATCTGAGCCCCCGCCCCAGGGCTCCAGATGAAGACAGCCACTGGGGTGATCTTGGCCAGAGGGACTCACGCTGAAAAGACAACAGTAAGGTGAGAGATACCAGCCTCCCTTACTAAGCCAGAGAGCCTGGGTAATGGGGAGGGGTGTGTAGTGAACACCTCGTTTTAGTGGAACTTGAGCAATTTAGAAAATTGGGAACTAAATCTGATGGTTGACAAGAATCTGATGGTTAGTGGGCTTTGCGGTCTGACAGGGTCCAGCTCTCCGCCATCCAGAGGCAGCTGTGGTTTGGGTGCACTGCCCCCCCCCCAGTTAGCCCCCACCAGAGAGCGGTGGGCCATAACCTGAGTCTAAAGCCAAGCTGCGCAGGGTTCAACAGCGGTTAGACTAGAGCAGGACTTGGGACTTCTGTGCCTAAGAGGTGTGGACTTTTGTCAGAGAAAACACAAGCTAAGAAAGTAAGATACATTGGATCACAGTTCAGCAAGGATTCACTCTTGGGGAAAGAATGGATGTTTCTGCCCCCACTGACTTTGGCCTTGACCTTGTGATTTGCGTTGGTCCATGGCTGTGGGGAGAAGAGACAGCTTGCCTCTTAGGAGGAGGCTTCAAGGTCCTTGTTGGTGGCGCAAGTGGTTAAGATGCAACATATGCAGCTGTCTGCAGCCATGCAAGCCTGATCCCCGGCCAGGGAGGGACCCCCAGGGCGCAGCAGACCTCGCCTGTCCTGCCCGCTGCTCCTCAACAGTGGATTTCAGTGGATCCACCTGTTCTATTTCCCACTCTGTCTCTGGTGAATCTTCTCCCCCACTTCTTCTCCCCCCTCACTTCTGGCCTACACTCCAACTCTTGTGTGCATAAGTAAATAAATCTTGAAAAAAAAAAAAAAAGAAAGAGAAGAGAAGACCTTAAGAGACACGACATAGTTCTGCTGCATCTCTTGCGTCTCTGTGAACTGTCATGACAAAACAGAGCTCATTGAGCTTCTGGTTGAAAATGAGTGTGAAGACACCCGGAGCAGTCTTGAACCTGAGGCTAGAACCAAGTTCACCTGACACATAACTTGGAACAGAACTGCCTAGTGGAGCTCAACCTCGTTTAGCCAAATTGTGGTCAACCTGCCGATCAATGAAGGTGAGAGTGTTTTGTAAGGAGCCTCTGGGAATGTGAGGCTGCTTGTTATGTAGCATCACATGGCAAAAGCTGACTACTACATAAATGCTAAGTGTTTTGACTGAGGATACAGCTAGTGAGTACAAGGGTCAGGGTCTGGAATTTTGGCTCTTTTACTCCTTTTTTAGTGCTTATCGCTTTCTCCCAGTGATCCTAGAACTGGGAGAGAGGGTTCTCTGCAGGTATCACCACTTTCTCTGGCTTGCATTCTTTATCAGGTTAACAGTTGTGTATGTTGATGTGTCTCGCCCACTCCTGGAATTTCATCCTCATACACAAGTTTGGAGATGGAGAATTTTGGGAGAGAAATGTTGATTAACAACCTTTCTATTGTATGTATTTTAAGGAAACTTGATGGACACCTAAACAGTTCCCCCCTTATTGATGGCTGTTTGATGGGTAGCCCAACTTCCTGTTAAAAGGATATCTTTCACAGGAACATAATACCTGTTAGGTATTTTTATGGCTGTGAATTTTCCTTTGAGCATTGCTTTGGCTGTACCTTATAAGTTTTGGTATCCGATACTCTCTCATTTATTTAATGACCAAATGGTGTCAAATATCTAAGTAGCATATAATTTCCTTTTGAATTTCCTTCCTATCTTAGGAGTTGTTTGGAAAAGAGTTTTCAAATTTCTATCAAATTACATTTAAAAGGCAATCTCTAGCTATTAATTTAAGTTTTATTTCATTGTGTTGGGAAACTGTGATACTTTGGAATTTGTTGAAAATGCATTTGTGCCTGGAGGTCACAATCATTTTTTGAATGCCCTGTGGGATTATTATTTTTAAGAGTGCAAGTTTTTGATAGCTCCAAATACCCACAAATATTTTTAATCCAGATAAATGTAATTACCCATTCCTGCTCCTTGGCACATCATTTTCAATTAATTGAAAGTTAGGATGCCTTTGTCAATTTTTTTGGGAGGGGGTTCCTCTGTCTTAAGAGAAAACTTTCAAGGTCCAGCCCAGCCAGATGTCTGTCCTGTCGGTGAATTTGGACTCCTCTACAGAGATGGATTTTTTGGTTAGGCCCCATAGTGTGTTATAACAATCACACAGGAATCTTGTAAACAGGGGGTCCAAGGGAAGCAGCAGTTAATGAATATTTGACACCTGCTAGGCCAGTTTGGGGGTGCATGGAGAAGGCTTATTTTTGGTTTTCTGGTTTTGTTTTTTAAAGATTTATTTATTTATACATATAGAACTGGGTACAGGCTAGAGGTGCGAAGGGTGAAAAGATTCACTAGAGTCAGTGGGGAGCAAAACAGGCAGATTGACTGACTGACTGACTGAAATACACTGCTGAGGGGAGCAGCAGGCAGGCCAGGAGATCTCTGCCACACTATGTGGGTCAGCTCCCTGCCTGGGGATAGAACCATGCTGCAGTGGCTGCAAAAACTTCATAGTGCAGCACTTCAACCCGTTGTGCCACCAGGGAGGACCCTGGCTTTCTGGTTTATTCATGCCTCTGCTTTGTCTTCTGCTAATAACTACATAGGACTCTCCTCTTTCTTGATAAAATTGGCATTCGAAAAATGACCTGAGAGATACTAAAAACCTGGTCATTATAAACTTTTCACAAACACAACGGTCTTTAGCTTCACATGCAGTGAAGTCCCCAGGCCATTTCTTGGGCTATATGCAGAGTTCAGGGCTGCAGTTATGGCTGTGGCTGGTTACGGTGGGATGACGGTCACCATTATTTACTTGCTCAACACTCCTGTACCCCGAGTCCATAGCTGTGCTCCAGGGGAGGGGCTACACTCCCCACTTTCCAGATAAGGAAACTGAGACCTGCCCAGGTGTTCAGTGGGTCTCAAAGCAGCCACCATGGTCAGCCAGGCCCCGCTCCCAGGCCAGCGGAAAGGCATGGTCTCTAGAAGGTGGGGGATAGGAGACAGGGAGGAGGCCCTGAAAGAGGGAGATGCCTAGCACACCCTTCTGGTGTTCCATGGGAGTCCCTGCCCTCTCTCCCTGCTCCCCATGAGGTTCTCTGGGTGTGACTCATTTTGGCTGGGTTCTATTCAGCCTCCTTTTCTCCACTGAGCCCTGGCCAAGTCCTGAGGAAGCCTGTAGGAGCACATGGTTGGATGGGGGAAGAGGGTCACAACTGAGATGCTGCTACAGCCAGTCTTCCCTTTGCTCAGGGGAGCACACAGTGGACAGCCCCTGTCCACCTTTAGGCTCCTTGGGTGCAGGCCTGGAATCAATCCTTTCCCAGTTCCCTCCCCTTGAATGTGTTTCCTTCCAATGTCACTTCCTCCAGGAAGTCCTCTTTGATATCCTCATCAGAACCTTTCACTTGTCTGTTCCCGTGACTCTCAGCACCTCTACTGAGCAGACGTTCTGTGCATTGGGTTCACAATGGCGAACGTCTAGCCTGTTTTTCTCTGTTCCTCCCCCGACCCCCAAGCCATCCATGGCTGGTTCCTCCATGGCTAGTTCCTTCTGGGAAAGGAATACTCTGTAAGTCCCACCAGACTGCCTAGAACCTTGGACATTTCCCCGGACTTTGGGAAAAATGCCTTGACTCTTTGTAGGTCCCCCACCACACGCAGCCCCCAAGTTGGGGCTCATGGTTATGTCTGACTTCATCCGCTCACTGCTCTAGTCCAGGCCCTGCCACATGCTCTCCCTGGGAACTAGGCCAAGCGACTTAGCCCCCAAGCCTCAGTTTCCTCACTTATTCAATAGGGATAATAGGACACCCAGTTTGCAGGGGGGTGTGGGGGTTCAGGGAGATGACGGGGTCGCGACCTGGGTCCAGGTCAGTTTCTCCCAGATAGTAACCAGCCCAGCACCTTCCTGATTGTCCCCTCTGTGGAATTTGGATTTGAAGGTGAGAGGATCCCTCCTCCTCCACCAGAAAGAAAAGTAGCAGAATCATGGGGGTCACCGTCCACAATTGGCTGCACGTCTTGCAGACTCCAAGTCGCACATAGTGATTTTTCAGGGGGGAAAACTGGGGCCCAGAGAGGGGAAGGGACTTGCTGAGGGCCAAACAGCAGGCCTTGGGAGGGCTAGCCTGGAATTCAGGCCTCCTAACTTGCACAGACCTGGCTCCTGCTCTTCGCTTGGGCCGAATTTACATTTCAGGGGCTGCAGGCTCAGCAGCGGGGAGCCTCAGAACCCCGTCTGTCCAGCTGCCCCTCCGCCCCTTGTGTGGACCAAGCAGCTGAGCTGTGCTGAGCCCCAGGAGGCCTCAGACGCGCCTGGGGATGAGTCCGTCTCTCCTGGCGGCAAGTGACACATTCCCAACCGTAGCGGATTAGACACAGAACCCGCCAGTTGAGCGGGAGGCAGCCAGTGCTTGCCAGTCTCTCCAGATGTCCCTCCGGCCTCCTGCGTCCCTGTCCCGGGCAGGCAGCGGTCCGCTGGGTGGCACAAAAGGGCTGCCTCGCCGCCAGTGATCACGACAGCATTCAAGATGGAAAATGGGCTGAGGCTGGGGAAAGATGAGGGACAGAGACCGAGACCTTGGACATTCGCGAACCCTCTGGTGAGGGACTCTGCAGGCCATGCTTCTCCTTCTTCGCCAGAAAAACAACCGACTCTGAATGTTTCCAGCAGAAGATGTCTAATTCCATCCCTTTGGCCAGAATTCAAGCAAGTGACCCAGTGAGTCTGGGTGGGAGGTGAATTCTTATCAGAGCATATTTGCCCACTGGAGCAAAACCAAGGTTCTGTTAGGAAGAAAGACGGGGTGAAACCGACACCAGTGTTCTCACCGCTGTCCTTGCACGCAAGGAGCCCTGTCTGGGCCACCTGCCCCCGGGCCGCTCACTACGGCCGCCGCAGTCCAGGTAGATGCCCAGAGGCAGCCTCAGCCCTCCGCGCCGTCTCAGGGTCAGTGCCCCGCACCCGGGGTAGAGGGTGGCACACAGTAAGGCCAGGAGGTGCGTTCTAGCGGGCAGCTTGTCCAGGGCTTCTGCCTCTGGCTTTGTGGTGTCGCGCGGGCTGGCTGTGTTTGCCTGTGGGTCTTCATTACGTCTCTGCCGATGGCACGGAGTGGGGGTGAGGCCGGGGGACGGAGGCTGGGCCTGTCCCTGCCTCCCGGGGCCTCCCTCACGCGGGCGCCTGGTCCTTCCCACTGCCTCTGCGGTGAGGGCTCCGCTGTGACTCTGGAAGCAGAGAAGCTGGAAGCTGCCTGCTCTGCTGAGAAGCCGCGAGATCCAGGTGCCTGGTGCTCTCCCTGCACCCCCCTGCAGCCATCCCCAGGGGCGCCAAGGCCGCCCCTCCTACTGCTGGGGAAGCAGCCTCCTCCCTGAGCTTGTGAGCGGAGGCCCCCGGGCTCGAATTCAGGTTGTGGGCCAGTCCCGAGGCCGCCCCTGTGCTGGGTGACCAGCAGCTCCTCTCCCTCACTAGCAGGCAGTGGGGCTCGGCTTGTGGAGCAGAGCTGTGTGCTGGGCGGAGGGGAGGCAGGAACTCCCCTGTGGTGTGCAGGCCACTGTGGGGATGCTGGAGGAGCTTCCAGGGTGTCGCCCAGCCGCCCCCCCAGGCTGCCACGGCCAGGGTAGGCTGGGCAGGAGTGGGGGGGCTCCCGCCTGGGGCACTGGCTGCGCTCTGGAGCCCCTGGCTCTGGGGCTCTCAGCTGACGTGGGCCCAGCGAGCTCTGCTGGTGCTCGCCAGAGGCAGTGTTTCTCTCCTTCCTTCTTCCTTTTCTCTGACACACAGTGATCTTGGCTGTGGCTCTGCATTCGCTCGATGGGAAAAACTTGTTTTTGTCAGTAAACTCTGGCGCGATGACTCAGAAGACACCCAGGGAGCAGCCTCCTGGTGGCAAGGGGCCGCTCTGCTAATGAGCTAATGTTTGCAAAGTGCTTTGAAGACCAAAAATTCCACGCAGGACTGAGAGTTGGAGCTGTTGTTTGGGGGAGAGGGTGAGGAAAGAGGATGGGGTGGAGGGAAGAGCAGAATCTTGCTGAGAAACAGCCCCAAGCCCGGCCTGCGTGCAGCGGGCTGCCGGACTCCGCGCTGGTGCAGGGCCGGTCGGGGCAGGAGCTCGGCAGCTGGAAGGCCCGTCAGACGGGCGGGGGCAGAGGGCGTGCGGTGAGGGGTGGGCTGCTTTGACTCAGTTCTTCCCCCTGCGGTGGGGTGGGGGGTGGTGGGGATGTGGCCATGCAAAGGCCCTGGGGCAGGAATGAACTGAGCATTGCTGAAGAGCCAGGAGACCTGGTGGCCCCTGCCCTCGAGACCAAGGTTCTAGGCTGAGCCCCGAGCCCAGTCACTGAAGGAGCCCCTTCCCCGGCTCGGGCCGCCCTTTCATTCACTCATTCACTCACGCAAACGCATCTGGCTTGCGTCTGGCTGTGGGGCACAGAGCACAGACGCCGTCCCTGCTCTCCTGCAGCATCCGGGAGGGGGAGATGACACCTAATGGACACAGATGTCAACTACCCTGCAATTATGGCTTGACAGGACGGGGAGGAGACACCGGGGTGATGAGCGCAGGACCCAGACCCGCCAGTTCCAGCAGGAAGTTTTGTCTAGGGGAGGCAGACTCGAAGGAAACGGGGGTGTCCACTTCCTGCACGCAGCGAGCACTCCAGGCACAGAGTAGCGGCAGCATTGGTCAACATTCCAGCAAATGTCCAGTGAGCACCTGCTATGTGTCTGCGCGCTGGGGAGACAGGTGAACACTATGGGTTAGAATCTCAACGTGCTCACTCCTAACTGAAGGACAGATTCTGTATAATACACAAGTGGAAAACGAAGTATAAGATGTGAGCATCAGATAGCAATAAGGGGTGTTGCTAAAAATAAGCAGTCATGGGATGAAGGGCCCAGGAAGGCCCTCTCAGACGGGGCACTGGACAGGGAGGGTCCTTTGCAGGAGGTGGCGTGTGGGCTGAGACCTGCATGATGGAAGGGGTAGTCGTGGGCAATGCAAAGGCCCTGGGGCAGCAGCGTGCTCAGCTTTGTCGGAGACCCAAGAGAGGCCTTTGAATTCTAGGGAGCTGGAGCCAAGCACCCCAGGAGGGCAATGAGAAGTGACTTCGGCAGGGACTACTCATGCAGGGTCAGTATCTCGTTAGGACTGTCCATTGCAATGAGACACTTCTGCTACAGCGGCTTCATCAGGCAGGGAATTTGGAGTCAGACAACTACCAGCTGGGGGAGCAGCCACCGGTTGGTGCAATGGCTTTCAGCAGCCACCCGGCACCCGGCTCTGTTTTTTATGCCCGCTCGGAGCGTGGAGGTATTGGAGTCACATTGCTGCCTCGTGGTCACAATGTGGCTGCTGCGCCTCCAGCCCTCTCGGATGTGTTTCAGGCAGAAAGAGAAGCAAAGGCCAAAGAGCAAAGGGCGAGAAGGCCCTTTCCGTGTCACTCTCCACCTCCTTATTTAGAAAGGCAAGTGCTCCCTCAGGGCTGCTGCTCTGTCCCGATGGCTAGAACGGGGTTACATCGCCCCCTCCAGCTGGAGAAGAGTCTGGGAAAGTCGAGTTTTGCTAGAGGAAGGAAAGGGCAGGACTGTCAATCCATAAAGTCACCAAGGGCTGCAGGCAGAAGGCCCTGTGAATTCCAGGCAGAAGACAGAGTGGACAGTGGCCAGGCTAAGGAGCGGGCTCATCTGGGGGACAACAGGGAGCCACCGATGGCTCTTCAGGAGGGCTGATGGTCAGTTTTGTACGAGGCTCTGCTGTTTAAACGGAGCGCCTGAGACGGGTCCGCCTTGCAGAGAGATGCGGTCCATGCTAACCTGGAGTCTTGGCGGGGTCCTCAGCTCTCAGGCTAGACCCTAACTCCCCGGAGGGCCCCTCACGCTCGCACACAGCCCTGGCAGGCTGTGTCTCGTTGGCACCTCGCAGCGGCCCACAGATGGCTCCTGGCTGTCCTATGGCGTCGCGCTGGGGCACGGAATGGAAAGTGACTCACACTGGCTGCTCTCCTGCTTGTAAAATGCTGCTTTCAGATCCCTCATCCGCATCCGCGTTTTCCTGCTACAGCTACCTGCGGCTACCTGTATGCGTGTCCTCTTCTCACACATGGAGAACAGGCTCAGAGCGCAAGACCTTGGCCAGAGGCAGCAAGAGAGTCTCGCTGGGGGGATTCTGAGCGCCAGCGACCTCTGCCCCCCAGTCTTCCTCATACCCACCAGCTGGGCCTGGGGGACACATTGTGCGCATCGGTGCACACGAGTCCCAGGAGACACGGAAGGCTCCTGGTCCTGGGGAGTTTAACATCTGGGCTGCCCCACTGACCAACTCCTCTGTCTTGCTGTGTGACTTCAGGCAAGTCCCCTCACCCCTCTGGGCCAATTTCTTCTTGGGTGTGATGAAGGGGAGGGCAGGGTCCGTTCTGGATTTTCCTACTCTGCCTATCAAATCCGCTGTTGGGATTTCCAAGACCCCAGGCCATTGTCTACTCTCTGTATCCGTGTTAGTTAGTGACCACCACCTTCCTGCAGTCTCCTGCTGTTCCTCCCCTGCACAGGGTGTTATTAAGTATTTATGTGAGTAAATGTCCCATGTCTGTCTCCAGCCGGGACTGGGTGCCCAGCAAAGACGGGACCAGGCCGGCCTTTCCCTGGGCTCCAAGTGACTGGCACTGACTGAGCCCCGCATACAGTAGGTGCTCACTAAACTGGGTATCTGCTGTTAGCAGGCGTCGCTGGGAGAGATGCAGCTGCGGCAATGAAATGAGGCCCTCGAGACAGTAAGCAGCCAGACACCTGGGCCCTTCCCTCCTGGAGCAGGCAGGCAATACCAGGAGAGTCAGTCCAGAACGCCCCAGTTCTTGGGCCGCGCCCCTCTGGCGAGAACTACAATCCCCAGAAGGCCGCGGGGGGCGGTGCCACCGACACTCGCTCCGCCCGGGACTGTCGCGGAGCGCGGCATTATGGGAGTTGTAGTTCATTCCCTCTGCTCCGGGGGCGCAGCCGCGGGCGCGGACGCCCGAAGCCGCTGGGCGATAGCGGGGTACGAGGCAGGCGTGAGAGCAGACACCCCTCTCGTGGGGTCCTCACTCCTGGATGCCCTTTGAATTAACCCTCGCGATGCCGGGGGCCCTCTGGACGGCGCCGCCGCTATCTCGGGCCCTTTAAGGGGCGGGGCCGGGGCTGCGTCTCCTGGGGTCACCCACCCTCCTTTCTCACTCCGCAGCCCCGCGCTCCCCGCGGTATAAGACCCGAGGTGTCCCTGAAGCCTTTCCGGTCTTCGTTGGCCAAATTCTGGCTGACAGTTGCGTGTCTGACCCTTAGGGGTCATGGTGGGCGTGGGGGGGTCACAGACACTTACCCATCGCTAACACGTGACCCCACCTGAATCGTGGGGTCCGGAGAGAGGCCCAGGGGTGGCCCGGTTTCCAGAGGATGAGCAGGGACGACGTGGGTGGGGGAGGCCGGAGGGGGGGCGCTGGGGCTCAGGGAGCGGCCTGCGCGGCCGCAGGGCCAGGGACCCGCGAGGAATGTCCATCTGAGCTGCAAGAATTGTGACTCTCAGGCCAGGCGTGGCCGGCCCAAGCTGTGCCCGGCCAGGGCAGAGCTTGAACTCAGCCCCGAGCCCGGTTTCTAGCCCCTGGCTTGTCTTTGGGGTCAGGGAGCTCGTCCTCTGCCTCCTGGACCGTGGGGCGCAAGGGAGGGCCCCACCCCGTTACTGGCTGGGAAGCACAGGGAAGCGAGTCTCTTGGCCCGTTTTTAATGGGATGAGCGTGTGTGAGATCCAAGAGAAGCGTTTCCAACTCAGACTCTTCAACTGTCAGGAACCAGCCCTGGGAAATCCGAGAGGGTCATTTTCACACCGTCCCCCCTCCCAGATGTGGCAGAAGCAGGGTGATTCAGGCCAGATGTTGGGGGTTCGCAGGCCCAGGGAGCTGCCTGGGATGCAGGCGGGTTTGGGGCTCTGGGGTGGAAAGTGAGGCCTCTCGGGGGTTGGGGCACTTCCCTCTCTGAGGCTAGTGGCCAGGGGACCCCGGGCAGCCCCCAGGCGCTGGTCTCTGAGGGGAGTGGTGGGACGCCCTGCCTCAGAGCTGGCCGTGCTTGGCCTTGGCTTCTGTGCTAACTGGCCTCCTCCTCAGAGGGCCCTGCCTGGAACCCAGGCTCTGGCCTGGCACCTTGGGCCCCGGTCTTTTGGTGTTTGGGATGCTAGAGAAAGCGCCCCAGAAACGAAGCCCCCCGGCCCGTCGGAGACACGGGGTGTCTGTGTTCTGGTGAGGATGCCGTGGCCGAGTGCCACCTCGCCCCCCAGATCAGAGGCCGGGCTGGCTGTGGGTTGCCTTTGATTAATAAACAATGGGGAAGCAAATCAATTACCCCTTCACAAATGCAATTCAGACGGCAAGAATAATACCTCTGGAAGCTTCGGGGTGCTCTTCTGCAGAGATTGGGGCACACAGAAAGTGCTTCACTGGGGACACCCTCCCCATCCTGGGGGAGCTGCTCGGTCAGGGGAGGGGGCTCTGAACATTTAAGTGAAAGACTTAGGGGGCCACAAGGGTGCTTGTCTGTCTCCAGCCCCCTCTCTGGTGGGACCCCCAAACTTCTGAGAACTGTGAATGGTCTCCGCCCGGCTCCTTACCTCTTGAGGGGGCTTCTGGGTTGATATTCTGGAAACCAAATGGTTTTGCCAGACGCCTGCTCGTCTAGCTGGCCGGGATTATCTTAGAGGCTGGCTAAATGCAGGGCCCTGGGCGCCCCCTGCTCTGAGGGCCCAGGAGAGCCTGGGAGGTGGCACAGGCTTCTGAGTGTAACCCCACCCCCTGGGTGACAGGAGGTGGAGGGCACAGCTCTGGGGTCCCAGCTGCCACCCCAGCTCAGTTCTGTGTGACGCGGGCAGGTGACATTCCTTGTCTGATCCCCGTAAGAGAATACAGGTGCCTTCCCGGCACATTCTGCGTGAAAGGGGTTCACGGTGTGCTGTGGCTGCTGTCGGAAGGCAGGTGAGGGGGTGGCTGATTCTGCCTTTGAGAGTTCAGTGCCTCCACTTACTGTTGCCTCAGACCCACACTGTGGGGCCGAGGGGCTTCCTTCCAGAGCCGGGGCCAGTCACTCTGGGGACTGGGGTCCAGGGGTGGCGGGGGCCTGGGGCAGGGCAGGCTTTCCCTGTGGGAGGGGGTCCCAAGGCTGGCACGCAGAGGGGCAGGGGGCCGGGAGGCGGCTCTCCCTCTGCAGGGAATCGCTGGCCGCCGTGGCTGAGCTCCAAATCCACTCAGCAGGCATCTCCTTGCGGGATGGCCCTCCCTGACTGCCCCAGCGGAGGGACGCGCTCCCCTGCAGACAGACGCCTTCTGGGGACCATCTGCTGGGCTGTGAGGGCCGCAGGCAGCTCTGTGATGTGTTTACCCTCGGTTTCCTCTTTGGGACCCGCTCTGGGAGAAGGCCTTCTGTCTGCTCCGCCCACCGTGTGGGCAGTGCCCCCAGGCCCTGCCTGCAGAGCTTGGCTGCTGAGGCCTTACCTCCCAGCCCTCTCTCCAACACCCTCAAGTCCCGGGTTCCTGTGGTTCCCCATTGAGCCTGCAATCCTGGCCTGAGGGCCTGGTGGTGCCTTATGGGGCAGGTCAGTGAGATGCAGCCTGGAAGGGGATGAAAAGAACAGGGAAGCGTGTCCAGCTGCCATCTAGGCTGGTAGACTGAGCCAGGGCTCCCTGGTCAAGCCCAACAGCCTGAGCAAACTGGAAAGCAATCCAGTGGGAACCAGCATCGAGGGATGCGGAGAGGGACAGAGCAGACGTTATGGTTGAGCACCTGGATCCAGCCTTGCCTGAACCAGTCTCCTCTATGCTCTGTCAGCTCGATTTGGGCTCTGTGCTTGCAGTTTCTTATACAGAAAGCTCGGGTCACCCATTTGTCTGTCCACCTGTCCACTCGTCCATTCCACTTTTGTTGACCTCCAGCCCCTTTGCTCTGGCCTGGCTCTAGCATCCCAGTCTCAAGGGGAGATGACCAGACTTTTTAGAACTTGAGAAGCTTGGTGCTGCCGCAGAAGTGACTCCTGGGGGCCGTGGCACGAGCCTGTGTGTGGCCTCCGGAGCGGGAGTCCAGGCAGGCTCTGTGGAGGAGGTGGCCTTTGGGCTGGGCTTTATGGCACAGGCAGGATTTCAGCGACTTGAAAATCAGAAAGAGAACCTTCTAGAGCAGAAGGAAGCACAGCAAGGCAGCTGGGAGGCCCAGGGACCTCTGAACCCGCTGCCTGGGGTGGAGCGTGTGGGAGCTCACGGGCGGCAGGACACGGGCTGGTACCCGGCCTCCGAGCCTCCGTCCCCGCCGGCTAGCACTCGAGCCTCTTCTCGTGAATTCTCTTCACCTCCCTGTGGGGGAGACACGGGCTTCGTCCCCATTCTACCGGCAAGGAAGATGAGCCACGAGGCAGATGAGGCGAGGAAGATGAGGACAGAGAGGCGACGGCCTTCTTCGGGTTGCAAGCGCCATCGTCCCCACCTGCACCCCACGCTCTTCATGCCCCGGCCACGGGGGTTCTTTTGAGCGTGGTGCCTTCAGTCTCACTGCCCTGAGCGCCTTGGCAGGAGGTTGGGGTGGGGGCAAAAGATGCCCTGGAGTTTCCGGTGCTCGGGGTGGCTGGGTGGGGGTGCTTGCTCTGGAGGGGGACCCCCAAATGGGGCTGGAGGGGCTCACGGTGTTGGCGTGGGCCGTTCCTACTGCCCACCTGCCCCACAGCAGCCAGACAGATGGAGCTTTCCAGAACATCAGTCCAGGTCTTGCTGCTATAGTCTTCAGTGGATCCCGATTGCTAGTGGGTAGAATCCAGACCCGCACCCAGCTCTTGTGTGCATAAATAAAATAAAATAAAATAAAATAAAATAAAATAAAATAAAATAAAATAAAATAAAATAAAATAAAATAAAATAAAATAAAATAAAATAAAATAAAATAAAAGACCCCCCAGCAACAAGTGCTGGAGAGGATGCGGAGAAGGAGAAACCTTGATCCGATCCTGGTGGGAGTGTAGACTGGGTAGCAATTTTGGAAAGAGACTGGGTGTACCTTCAAAAACTAAAACTGGAAATAGAGGAGGGCCCAGCGGTCCCTCTCTGGGGCTTCTACCCCAGGAACACGAAACCATCAATGCAAACACCGCGACGCTCTACTGTGTGCACTGCAGCACTATTTAGAATAACCAGGACATGGAAACCACCTCAGTGCCCACTGTGGGGGCTTGGGGCGAGAAGCCGTGGTCCAGCCACAGGGAAAGATGACATATCCCCGTGGACAGCCAAGTGGAGGGAGTCAGAGGGAGCCGGTGGTGGTAAAGCGGGTCAGACGGACAGATACCGAGGGGCAGAGTGGACGGCCAGGAAACAGCGCCTCCACAACTCCCCGGCACTGAGCCCAAGTAAGATTTCGGAGGCTAAGTGGGGGCTGGGGAAGGGTCCCGCAGGGGCAGGGGAGAGGGTGAGAAGGAAGGAGGCGTGACCACCTTCCCACCCGGTGAACCGCTGGATGAGGGGGCTCGAAACCAGCCAGACACAAGGGGACCCTCAGTGTGAGATCCCGCCTCAAGCAGGGACCTAGAGCCAGAGTTCCGATTTGCACCTGAAAGAGTTCAGAGGAGGAGGGTGGAGACGGCCACACCGCCGTGGGCCTGGCTGCCGTGGGCCTGGCCGCCGTGGGCCTGGCCGCCGTGGTCAGCACTACTTAAAATGGTGACGCTGGTAAATTTTCTTCTATGCATTCTACCACAATAAAATATTGGAACAAAGCATTCTAAATTTGTCATGATGGGAGTTATTTAGCTTCCACTTCTCGAGAAGATTTTCAAGCATTTACCAAAATGGCGCGATGGCATCACGGAGCCCCGCGCCCATCCCCGCCGGTCCCCTCCCTCCCCTTCCCTGTTTATCTTGAAGCGAGTCCCAGCCAATGTATTGTTTCATCTGGAAATACTTCTGTACTGCAGCTCTACAAAGCAGGAGCCTTTCCAGCCTTAACACGGAGCCTCAATGCCAGACGCCCGGACCGCATCCCCAGCTTCTCTCTGCGCTTGCACACGGGTCGCGAGTGATCTACCTGTAAAGCGCCTACGCAGCCTCGTCAGTTCTCCAGGGTCTCAGGTTATATCTGACAGTGCACACGGAGCTGTTTAATGTGATATTTAGTGGACTAAGACCCGAGGTCCTTGGCAGGTAATTGTGCTAATGTAGTTCATATGTAACTGCATGTTCTATAACACACAGGCCGCCGAGTTGTGTGTGCTGATTTTCACTTGAACCGGCTCCCCTAAAGTGGCGCCTCGCAGGGGGGCTTCTGAGCCCACTTTATTTTGCGCCCCCCGGGGTGCGTGTCCCAGGGTCTTCTCCGTCTGGCCTGGCCTGGCCGTGTCCCTGAGTGGTTTCTGTTGGGCTCCCAGCTCCCTCTTTCCTGTAAATTGGCCCCATGGGAAGAGGCCCCCCGCTGTGGATCGCTTTTGGGGAGACCACGCCCAGGTGGAGGACAGTCTGCCGCGCTGATGCCCTCTGGCTTCCTCCTTTGTCGGGGTGTTGGTCAGGAACCAGCTGCCCCTCGCTGCAGGGCCTGTAAACTTGTGAGGGGCTGCAAGGCGTCACCCCTCTTCCTCTATTAGGTGGGGTACGCCTCCTCTGTTTGGGGGACCAGGATACAGTTTGTCTGGATCAAGTAGGACAGAGGTTCCAACCTTTCGTTTTATTTACCACTTCTCCTGTTTTTAGTTTTCATTAACATTTTTTTTTTTTTAACTGAGGATGAAGCTGAGCTACGAGGCAGCATGTGACCTGAATTCTGGATCACAAAGCGAAGGGTCACCAGGGCCCAGCTGGGCCAGGGCTGGAGCCTCATTATTTCGCCTGCAACCCCAGAGATGAAAGGGCGGCTGTGATATTGGAAGTGACCTTGGGCTGTGGCCTTGACCCTCTGCCCTGCGGCCCCAGCCCCCCTGCCCTTGCCGGGAGGTGGGGTGGCCCTGTCTGCCTCAGTTGGGGGGCATTTGGCCAGTTTCCCGAGCGGCCCCCTCGGCCACCCGCTTTGTCATCCCCCATGGCCGCTGTCAGCTTGGTTGAGGAGAACGAGGCGGCCCTTGGCCTCTCCCTGCACTGAGGCCTCTTCTCCCCGTCACCCTTGTGGGGGTCCCTAGGACCTTCTTAGTTCTCCCCAATTCCTTTAAAACCAAGTCTCTTAGTTTAACTAAGCTCTGCTCAGAACTGGTCAGGTGCCTTGAACATGTCACTTAATCCTGATAGCTGTAGGTTTTTTTTTTTTTTTTTTAAGATTTATTTATTTATTCATACAGAACTGGGGTACAGGCCAGAGATGCAGAGGGTGAGAGGATTCACCAGAGACAGTGGGGTACAGAACAGGCAGATCGACGAAGTACACTGCTGAGGGGAGCAGCAGGCGGGTCAGGAGAGGTCTGCCACGCCATGTGGTCACCTCCGGGGCAGGCGGGGATAGAACTCATGCGGAAGTAGCTTAAGCTTCTCAGTGCAGTGCTTTAACCCGCTGCGCCACCAGGGAGGGCCCAGGTTTTTTTTTTTTTTAATAGATTTATTTGTGCATACAAAAACTGGGGTACAGGCCAGAGGTGCAGGGGCGGTGAGAGGATTCACCCAAGGCAGAGTGGGTTGCAGAACAGGCCGACTGATGAAATGTACTGCTGAGGGGAGCAGCGGGCGGGTCAGGAGAGGTCTGCTGCGCCACGTGGGTCACCTCCGGGCGGGGATCGAACTCAGGCTGAAGTGGCTTTAGCTTCTCAGTCCTGTGCTTTAACCTGCTGCGCCACCAGGGAGGGCCCAGCTGTAGGGTTTTTAAAGTGATTTCTTTCTTTCAATCTTATGGCTCATGAATCAAAACAAACAAAACCCCCAAAACCCCCATGGAGCTTGGGCCCAGCTATAGGCATGCCCGAGCTCAGGCTGGGTTTTGGGGCCAAGGTGGAAATGGCCGCAAAGACCATGAAGACCACACCCGGGGTCCACACCCGGCGTCCCAGCGGCAGACTGCGCAGCCCTGGTCTGAGCAGCCCACACCTCAATTCAAGGACGTTATGCTGAGCGGTGCGTGCCATCCTGGGGCCTTCAGCGGGGCGCTGCGGGCTTTTGGACAGCGCAGTAGAGTGAAGCTGGCTCCTGTGTCCTCGTGGCTCGGTGTTTCTTCTTTTCTTTAAAGTGAACACTGGAACTGCCCATTCAGTCGAGTTGGTGGTCACTCCTCTTGGAGCTGTTTGCACTTTCCTGGTAAGCTGATCACAGGCCAAGCACCTGTCAGGTACCAGGCACCTGCCCTGACCCAGTGTCAGGCTGCTGGTGACCGTCAGGCAGCCGATGACTGCCCGTGGCCTTTGTGGCTCGTGTTCCTGGGAGGCCGGAGCCAGCACGAGGTCTCCTGTCCCGCTGGAGCGAGGGTGTGGCCGGGGGACTGGCTTCAGCCAAGCTGATATTCATGGAAAGGTGAAAATATTGGCTTGAGGTGTGGTTGGGTTCGGGGCTTGGCTGCCAGGCTATCAACAAGCCCCAGCTCACCCTGGTTCTGGAGGGACCTGCTTCTGACAGACCCCGAGCTAAATCAAGGCGGCTCGCCCAAGGGAGCCTGGCGCCGCCCCCAGCTGCAGACCCTCGAGGAAGAGAAACATGCAGGTGGTGGGGCTGGGGACTCTCAGGGGCCGGGACCCCCACAGCAGTAACAGGGCCCCACCCCGCCTCGGCTTGCAAAACACAAACGCCACGAAAAGCGTATTTTATAGATTAAAATATCGAGAGCGGAGCCTGTACTAATTCCACAGAATGTTAGGTTTTATTATTAACCAAAGATTTGCTCATGTAGAAGTGAGTGAGCTCCTGCATGTACCCGGCGTCCAGATCCATTCTTTAGCTCACAGGGGCTTGGAAGCAGAGTCACTGTGTGACACACCCGGACGCTGTCCGAGCTGGCCCCGGGCGCATGGGCAGCCTCGGCCCTCAGGCTGAGAGCCCAGCCTCGCAAGCCCCCTGCCCAGCGCACCTGCCTGCCCGCCCTCCATCCCCACAGGAACAGGAATTTTGTACCAAAATTAACCTATTCTTAATTTTCACGACTCCCCCACCTCAAAGTCCCTGGGTCCTTTCCCTGGTTCTTCCCCCTCTTGGGCTGGGCACTGTTGAGAGTTGTCAATAGCAGAGGCCAGGCTCTGGGGTGAGACCTGGGCTGGAATTCTGGGTCCCACACTGCGTGCTGTGTGACCTTGGGCAAGTGAATCCCCCTCTCTGAGCCTCCATGTTTCCATGTTCTTTTCTCTAAGCTCGGTAGAGGATTTAATAAAGAACCTGACTCCTGGGGTGTTGTGGGGTCAACAGAGAGCCCCCATAGTCCTCAGCAGAGGAGGGCATGGGAAGGCAGGCATCTAGGTGAAGTGTGGGTCCCCGGGGCCCACCAGGAGTTGGTAGTCATGGTCCCTGGCCTAATCTTCCTGATCATCACCATGTCCCAAGTTGCTTTGGGAGGCGGCAGGGAGGAGCCGGCGGTGGGCCGAGGTGCTTGGCGGTTGTTTCTGGGGCCCTGACAGAGTCCAGGCTCCCCCCTACACTCTGACGGCACAGCAAGCCTCTCTGCCCTCAGGGTGCCCACATTTTGTGGGCAGGGGAGAGGTGCGCACCGAACCAGCCAACGTGGCACTGAAGGGAGGGGTTTTGGAGGAACTGGGGTAGTCGCTCCACGCTCCCTGCTCGGGCCACACTGGCTCGGTGGCCTCCGAGGGACAAGGTGGTAGAGTCCCTGCGGGGAGGGGCAGGGAGCCGGGCGTCTGGGCAGTGGGCGCTGTGGCCGCTGCGGAAGGGGGCTCTGGGCATCTTCCGTGGTCCTGGCACCCGCTGCACCTGCGTCCCCGGCTCTGTTTCTCAGGGGCTTGACGGGGCAGGGACCTGCCGGGTCACCCAGCGGGACGGAGGCAGGGCTGGCGCCTGGTCGCCGGTCTCCGGGGAAGGTGATCCACCCTGGGCCTTCGGGCAGGACAGCAGGGCTGGAGGGTTCGAGGGTGGCTCAGAGGGAGGAAGGTCCAGCTCACAGCATTTGCCGACTTCGGGGCGATGCTCCTGGGCTGGTCAACTTTGAGTTGCCCTAGGGAAGGAGCGAGGGGTGCTGAACTGTCTCTCAAGACCCCACAGCTGCAACTCGAGGGTCCTGGGGGCGGGGCTTGAGGACCCCTGGAATCAGGCGGGTATGTCTCCTCTGCAGACGGAGCTGAATTCCGACAAAGATGCGCTGCACTCTGGCCCCTGGGCCCTTGCCCTGGCGGTGGCCTCCCGGGATGCTGGTCGCAGAAGTGGTCACGCGTCAGCCCATTGCAGGGGGTCCCCGGGGGCAGGGGAGGGCTCGCGGGCTCAGGGCGGGCCGTGGGTGCTGGACCCAGCTAGCCCTGCCTGGGCTCGTCGCCCTCTGGCCTGGCCGCTGCTCTGGCTGGTGCCGAGGCGTCGCCAGGGCTGGGGTCCTCGTGCCCTCGGGGTCCTCGGGTCCTCGGTCCTCGGGCACTGCCTTGGAGCTCCGCGCACACGCTTCCCTGCCTCTCCTCCCGCCCGCATTGCTATTTAAAGTGGCGGTGGTTGGCTCGCTCTTTTTTTAAAAACCATTCCCGTACTCGAGCTGAGTTCCACAAGGCCAGCTGTCACCACTAAAAATGTCTGTCGTGTGACAGCCACCGTGAGGAGGTGGGAGGAGGCAGGAGGCCCCGGATGGAGCCACAGAGTGGCTGGATTGGAAAAAAACCCAAAC
>NW_004567107.1:3826743-3829916 GCF_000260355.1 Condylura cristata | reverse complement strand
GGGCGCAGAGGCCCGAGGCAGTCACACCCTTTGCACATGGGTGGGGGCTGCTGAGGCTCCTGGGTGTTCTGTGTCTGGGAGGGTGGACTCGTGATGGGAGTGCCCAGGGCCCGGGCAGGGCGGTGCCTGTCCAGCCCATTTGCTCGGGGTGGCCCTGAGCCGGTCTGCAGTTACTTCTTGGTGCACTTGTGACCGGGTCTGGCCCCGGTGGCCCCGGCTGCAGAGGGGAAGCGGGGAAACCCGCAGAGAGGACAGCAGTCATAGAGTGCATGGGACCCTCGGGACGCCTCACCTCCCGCAGGGGCAAGAAGGCTTACAGGGGAGCTGGCATTGGGTAGGAGGAGCCCAGGACCGGTGCAGGGCCCGAGGCTGTGACAGAAGCGACCGGAGGCCTGAGGCCCTGGGGGAGGCACAGGGACCAGGACTCTGCTCAGGCCAGGGGCCAGCTGGCGCTGGGTCTTTCCCTGCCGGAGGCCCCTCTGCGCCCGGGCACGGGCCGCTCGCTCGTGGGGTCCAGGCAGGCCCCTTCCTTCCTGCACCAGCCCACCCCCCTCTTGGGCTGGGTGGGCAGGAGCAGGGAGAAAGGGCGGTAGGGAGCTGCTTGACGACAGACTCAGCCCCCCTCCTGTGGGTGCTCCCCTAAATCTCGAAATAAATTAGGCAGAATCAAAATCAGACTCTCTTCATCAGGAGAAATTACTCATTTCAAATATTTGCAGCCGGCTTGAACTGAAATTTAGCGAGATGAGGACTTAGATGAATAATCTGGGGCCTTTTCAAAGACAGATTTTACTCAGCAGTTTTCCTGATTCGCAGCCATCTCTCCCCTCCCGGCCCCTCCCGTCGGGAGCCAACCTCCTGCCCTGCTCGGGCTCCCTCGGTGCCCCCAGACCTGGGCCATCTCTCCTCCTTCCTGCTCTGTCCTCGGCTGCGTTTGCTAAATCTGCCAACATCTGCTCAAGCGCCTCCTCCTGCCTGGCACCGGGCTTGGCCTGGGGCACAGGGGCCAGGCGGGACCGGCCCTGCGGCCTGGGGCCGTGCGGCTCCTGGCTCGGAACCAGCCCTGTCCGCACGCAGGGTGTTGAACCCCTATTCGCCCTGCATGGCACCTCTTAATATTTGCAAAAATTTCCTTTCCACACTTTTTAAAAATCTGTCTTATATAACCACCTCTCTGGAGGCCCTTTGGAGGCTGGGAGAAAATCTGGAGAATTCCACCCCCTCCCCTGACCCCCTTCCTCCTCCGCACGGCTTGTGGCCTTTGGGATGGGCCGCGGCTGACGAAAGCCAGGCTTGAGCTCGCAGCCACCTCGACAGCCCGGCTCAACAGGAAGTGAATGGGCGGCGCTGGACACGCGGGAGGGGGCGGCCAGGAGGCTGGGGTGCCCGGGCCCTGCCATTCTTCGAAAGAAGCTTCTGGGCTGGTTGGGGAGGCCAGTCACACCTCCTGGCTCTGGGGCTCGGTGCCCCCTCCGCTCCACCAGCCGCTGGTCCTCCGGCTGTCTGACCAGCACATGGGAGGGAGGGGCGGAGGCAGGGGAGGTGGAGGAGGACCCAAGGGGCAGTCCTGCAGGGAGAGGCCAGAGACAGAGACCCAGGAACCCAGGGAGTGGGTGCTGGGCGCGTGGGCAGGAGGCCTGCGGCTTGCACTGCTCAGTGAAGGCGGCGGAGCGAAGGCCCCGGCCTCGCCAGTCACAGCCTGGGGCCTCGCCGAGGTGGGCGACCACAGCGGACATCGCCAGGGCCCAGGCCAGGGCGAACACAGGCCTCGGAGGTCACCGAGTGCTGCCCCAGACCTGGACGGCGGCATCCTCCGCCCTGCGCCCGTTGCCTGTCCAGCCTGCTGCCTGGCCTCATCTCCGCCCCGTTGACCCGTGACGCCACAGATGGAAAACTGAGGCGCAGAGTGGTTGACTAGCTGGCCGGCGAGCAGCAGGCCACAGTTTGGGCCAGCGCTGGTGCCCCTCTTTGGGGAATGAACGGGGTGGCGGTTCCCTGGCCAGCAAGTCAGCTCCTCTGCGGGGTGGAGACTAGTGGAAGCTTCGCTGTTTCCTTCTCGTTTAAGAAAGAAAACATGTCCAGGAATAAGACAACAGAGTAAAGGTGGAAGCCTCCAGGCTGTCCCCCCGCCCCATTTTCGGTGGGTGGGTTTTATGCAGCTGCAGGGCCGGCTGCGGGCACCCAACCACCCACACGCTGCCTGGCCCTCGGCACGGGGGAGGCCCCGGCCGGAGCCAGAGGGACTTCAGGGCCCGTTGCCCTCTCCCTTCCGCCTCCACCCCCAAATGAGAGCTGCGCCCATGTGTGTGTGTGTGTGGGGGGCAGCAGTGAGGGCGACAGACTGGCCATCTGCCCCCCCAGCAACAGGGGAGACCCCACACAGGCAAATGATCTGCGACAGGCCAGGAAGCTCGCACCCCGATGGCATGTTGGGGGACCGGCTTTTCCTGGGGTGGTGAGGGGAGTCTACTTGGAGCAAGTTGTGAAGAGTTGGGTGTCGGGGCCCAGCATGAAGCACCCACAAGTGCTTCCTGTTTTACCCCAGTCTCTTCTTTCGGGATCTCATCCCTGTAGGGCCCCCAAGTCACCCCCAAGTTGGTCTGATGCTCAGCCCCAAGGCAGAAAGGCCAGGGTTCTTGGTGTTGGGGCAGGAATCTGGAAAGGGGTTTCTGAGCCCCCTCCTATGTTGGGGGTGCTGGCCGGCAAGGCTCTCGGGGAGAAGCCAGGGCCTCAGCTGTGGGTTCCACTTGAAATACCTAGTGAATTTGGGGTCTTTTACGTTTGAGACCAGGAGCTTCTCCTCCATGAAGGGGAGGAGGTGGCGGGGAGGCAGAGCTTAAAGCCAAGAGTGGCTTTTGCAGGGAGAAGCTGGGGTGGGGACGAGGCTCCTGGGGAGACCTGGGGGGCCACGCAGGGCAGGAGCGGCTTGGGGCTGGGCTGCTGTCGGGATGACCGGGTGGGGCGGGGGACCACGTATGGGAGGACTTTTTCTGACCCTTGCACTCTCTGAGGAGGGTGCGATGTCAGGGTGAGGTGGGTGCAGGGATT
Organism: Condylura cristata; assembly: GCF_000260355.1. NCBI lineage: Eukaryota > Metazoa > Chordata > Mammalia > Eulipotyphla > Talpidae > Condylura > Condylura cristata. The sequence goes on along the minus strand of NW_004567107.1, from coordinate 3,826,868 downwards.
TTCTTTCCGTGTCTCCCAGTTGCTTTCGGGAAATGCACCCCCGCCCGGGCACCGTTGCCAAGCTGGGCCCTGGCAGGTCCTGTCTGGGTGAGCCGCTCCCGGGCTGCGCCACAGGGCCACAGTCA
>NW_004567107.1:3824849-3825823 GCF_000260355.1 Condylura cristata | reverse complement strand
AGGCAGTCTCTCTTTTTATTTGCTCAATCTAGCAGTCCCAAATGGAGCAACCCGTCCCAGCTTCCCTGTCGCCAGGGTGTGGGTATGGGGTGCTGATCCAGGCTGGCCCCGGCGCCCGCAGTCTCCTGGGGGCTACATCCGTGAGGGCTTTTCCTGAACCCAAGGCTGGTGGCCCAGAGGCTGGGTCAGGGCCGAGGGAGTGTCCTCGGTGGTCACCCCTGCAGTTTGTAGAGGTGCCAGCTGCTCCCAGCAATGGCTGGGGCGTGGTGTCTGGCACGAGCTGCCCTGACCGCCCAGACCCCGCGGCAGCCCACGGCTCTGAGAGCACGGGACTGCTGGGCCGCGTCTGCCCACTCTGGGCTGATCTCACCGCCCTAGGGGTGAGACCTCCCAGCCTGGGGTGTCCTCTCTGACCCCCGGCCGGCTTGCCCTCTTCCTTGCCATTGCCAGTCTGTCTGGGTGGCGGCTCTGTCCCTGCGCCTTGCCCTCTGAGTGGGCTGCTGTTGAGAGCAGAACCAAGAGGCGACTCGCATTTCCCCAAGGAAGGAGATGGGAGCCTGCCACACTCCCCGCCCCCGCGCTGGCCCAGGCTGCCCCACTGTCCCTGGAGAGTCCGGCGCTTGCTCCCACCTGCAGGGCTCTTAGCGGGGGTCGCACTGGGCTTCACCGGGTGGCCCCCAAAGGCCTGCCAGGGCCCCCTCACTGAGGTGGAAACGAGGGCCAGTGGGTGGGGCTGTGTCCCTGGGTTCTGTTGAGAGGCTGCCCCTTGGGATGTTGTCTTCCGGCCCAGGGTGGGGCCCCTGCTGCTCACCCTCCGGCACCCCACATTTCTCACTCACTTGCTCCAATTGTAGTAAAGTGGCGGGTGAACTGCCCCTGCCCAGCTTGTCTCGCACTGGACTGGGAAAGGCTGCGTGAGCACTTGGAGAGAAGCGACTGGCCCCAGGGAGGACGGCCCGGGGAGGAGCGGCTGG
>NW_004567107.1:3814568-3824536 GCF_000260355.1 Condylura cristata | reverse complement strand
CCGGGGAGGAGCGGCTGGCCGAGAGGGAGGGCGACCCCAGCAGCACCAGCCCTGGGCAGGCGGGGTCTCCACTCCGGCCTCGAGACTGCGTTCTACTATTTGGGGTGCTGCTCTGCTCCTAGGTTGTGGCGCTGGCTGGGATCACGCACGAGTGGGCAGGGAGGGGGCAGCCCGGGTTTAAGGGGCTGTACCCCAGGTGAGCTGCAGTGCAGGGGCGGTGTGGGAGGGTGCTGGGGAGTGGGGCTGGCGGGTCGACCCCCTGGGGCCCTTGGCCACTAGGGACATTTCTTAGCTCTGATTTCAGAAAAAATAACAAAATGTCGCTGTCGGCGGGATGGAGTCACCCGGCAGTGGCCCCGGGACTCGGAGTCTGCTCTGCCCCGTGCCCCCTCTGGTGGGGCCTGGCGCCCTGAGATGCTTCAGTGGCAGGGTCAGAAGCCCAGCTCCGCGAGGCCCGCACGTGGAAGTTCACAGGGAAGACAGGGCACGGGTCAGCTCAGGCCTGGGGTGCCCCTGACGGCGGGGCCCTTCCTCCCCGGGGCCACCTGGCAGCTCAGCGCCAGAGCGGTTCCCTCCTGTGCCTGGACTGGACCCCACCCCACGAGGGCGGGGGCGGAGGGGGTGCGTGTGAGGGGAGGCGGGGTGGGGGGGCGGCTGGGTGCGCGCCCAGACTTGTCCCGCCTCATCAGACAGAAGAGCTCTCTGCCTTGTGCCCCAGCGCCATGTGAACAGGCCTCGCCCGGCTGCAAGGAGGCTGGGAGGTGGCACCGGGAGGCAGAGGGCTCGGCAGCGACTGGGCAGAGCCGCCCTCAGTGGGGGTCAGCGGCCCCCGGATGCGACACTGTCCCGCCTTTCAGCCCCCCCAGCCTCCTCTGTGTGCCCGGCTGTCCGTCCTCCCTCTGCCGCCCTCCGCCTGGGCCACTGGGCGGGGGCCCTGTGCCGGGGTCCCTGACTTTCCAGCGTCTGTTCCTGAAGAAAACTCAGGGCGGGGGACTGTGCCTGTTTAGCGGACTCGGTGTGTCCTGCGGCTCCTACTCCCCCAAGTGGAGGGGCTAAGCCCCCCTTCTCCCGGCACACCTGCCGGAGGGCCGCCCACAGCCTGTGCTTCTCTGCTTTGTCATTGCACCCCACAATTTCCAACCCAGGACCCCAGTCCCGTCGGGGCCGTCCAAGGCGGGTGGAGCCCGGGCCGTGGGGCCCCCCAGGCTGCCCGTGGCCAGCCCCTCGCTCCGCCTGGCTTGCTTCTGTCCTTCCATTTTCAACTCACTTTTGAAGCAAAAGGCAGAGCAGTAAGAGGCTCAGCTACACCCTGCTGGGGAGAGAGACGGAGACGCGACCAAACGCGGGGCGTGCCCACCACGGGGGAGACTGGGGCGTCAGGGCCAGTTGCACCCCGAGGCCACCAGCCCCGGGCCCGCCTGAGATTTCACACAGCTGCTCGCGGCGGACACGGTCAGCGCACTGCGGACACCGCCTGTGCTCACACGTGCCGGCCCTTTGCCTCTGAGGCCCACGGGCGGCCCGACGTGTTCCTTCCCACGGAGCCCAGAGTCCGGTGCTCGGTGCTGACCATCTGGTTTTCTCTCTCCCGATTCTGGGGACTGAGCAGCCATCCGTTCTGGAAGGCGAGTTACAAGGTTGCGGAGGCCGCTTGGCCCTGGGCCCTGAGTGACCCTGTGGAGCAGAGCAGGGCCCGAGCCCAGCTGGGAGCGGAGCCTGTCGTGGGCCCTGAGGCGTGGGGGTATTTGTTCCTGCAGCAGAACCTCGCCCGGCCTGACTAGCACCCCCGCTCCCTCCTGCGGCACCCTGCCCCTCCGCCGGTGTAGGGCCGGAGCAGCTGCACAGGGGTCCCGGCCTGGGAGGGCCCGGCCCGTGGTCCGTGCCAGGACACTGTCAGGGCCTCAGCTCCGGGCTGGCACGGGACAGCCGCCGTTCTCTGCCTGGCCTCTCTGAACCTGGCAGAGCTGCACGGAACCTGGGCACAGCTGGGGTCCCCCCTGTGTGCAACCCTCTGAAGGCGGGAGCCTCGACAAAAGCTGCAGCTGCTGCTGGCAGGGAGGAGGGACATCTGTGCCACGCTAACCCAGGTGCTCCCGCCAGTGCCAGAGCCAGGCAGCTCCCTCAGGCCAGTGGGGCCGGCTGGCAGGGAGCTGGTGGCACTGGGCCTCCCGGCCCTTCCCTGCGCGCACCCCTCCACCTTCTCCTGCCTCCTGACACTGTTTTCTGTCAGGTGGGGGCAGGGCACCTTGCCTGCCCTTCTGCCGGGGTGAGCCTCAGGCCTCCTGCCTCCCGTGGATGCTCCCACTCTCCAGCCAGGCTCCGGGGGTGTCCCTTTCTTCCCCTGTCACACCCCTCTGCCCCGCACTCCCCATGACCTGCTGGGCTTTGTGGCCCTCGGGGGGCTTGTTCTTCCTTCTCAGGAGACTGTGCCCATGCAGGGGCTGCTACCCCAGCTCAGGCCTGGGTGGACAGGCGACGTTGGCGCCAGGGCATGAAGGACGGGCGCCCGCCCCCCGGGAGCCGCCTGCTTGCTGAGCCCGAGCCGCGCCCGGCTGGCCCCGACAGCTGGGCTGGCGTCGGATCACGCGCTCATCACGCTGCCTGGAAAGCCGCGGTTATTTTTCATCCGTGTCTTAGCCCACTGCAGCGCTGCCAGAAAGCAGAGCCCCAGGGCCCCGGCAGGTCTTTGTGGGGAAGTCACAGGAGCGCAGCAGGCTGGGCAGAGGGCTTGCTGGTGAAGGGGGAGCCCGCGCCTGGGCCGGCGGGGTGTCTAAGGCTGACCACCCCGCGGGCAGCTGGTCCTCCATCCTGCTGGCCTCCGAGGGGCGCTGGGAAAGCAGCCCAGGGCCACCCCGCTGAAGGGTTGCCTGTGGGGTTGGGGGTGAAGTCCCCGCATCTCCCACCATGTGCACCCCCAGGAAGGGCGGCCATTGCCACCCACCCCATTCGGGGTTGGGGCACAGCATGGGGGTGGGGTGGGGTGCAGAAGGGAACAGAAGGACGCGGGGGCACAGGGTGGAGGCGCCATGTCTGAGGTACCTGCGTCTGTCTGGACCGGAGAGGAGGTGGGGGCGTGAGAAGTGGCTCCCACAGCCCTGTGATTCGGCTCAACTGAGGGCGGGGCGGAGGGGGGCTGGGAGAAGGGTGACGGCCATCTCTCCCCCTCCCCAGCCTGCCCAGGGTGACCCCGCCAGGGCTCGGTGGCTGGTCCTGGGGTGGACTGCGGGTCCTCTGCGGGCGGGTCATGACTTAGCTTCTCAGCTCCTGCTTCAGGGGTGTCGGGGCGAGGGTCCCCCGAGTCCCTGGCTGCACGAGGAGACTCCCAAGTGCCCGTGGGTCTCTGCTGAGCCATGGGGCTTCCCGGGGCCTGGACAGTCTCCCCGCTGGGAGGAGGAAGACTCTGGGAGGCGGGAGCTGGTGGGGGCATCACCGGTGGGGGCGCTGGGCCATGGCACCTCCTCTCGGCAGCCATGATGCTGGCGCACTGTGCTCCACTTTACAGGGGAACGTGTCTCGCACATCTCGGGAAACGTAAGCCCCAGGACCAGCCTTTGCCAGGCTCACGCTGCCGTGGCCCAGCTGGCGTGAGAGAGGGCGCAGCCGCCCCTGGGCAGCAGGGGGCAGACAGCCCGGCCCGGCCAGACCCAGCACGGGCCGCTCCCGGGTGGGGCGGGACAGGCCACGGGGGTAAGGGACCTCTTGGAGCAGGGCCCGGCAGCCAGGGGAAGCCAGGGACCCCACTCAAGCAGCTGCTGGGCCTGGGGTCCCCCGTCAGCGTCCTTCCACCTACCTGTGTTTTCCCGACCTGCCCCTCACCCCCAATTCCCTCGTTTTCCTCCCTGCCAGCAAAGAGGTTGCTGGTAGCTGTGTGCCTTGTGTTTGACTGGGGCCCAGTTTTGGGGGCCCGCCCAGTGCTCCCCTCAAAAACTGGGCCTTCGCTTCCTAGCCCTAGAGGGCTCCTGGGCCCTGAGAGCCATGGGGCCCAGGCCGCCTGCATCTCCCGCTCTTCCCTGCCCAGGAAGTGAAATTCGAAGAAGGCTCGTTCCTGCTGCCCAATTTTCATTAATTGGATCTAAAAGGGTTTCTATTTTCTCCCCAAACGCTGATTGATCCAGGCGAGGTAAACAGCACTGCCAAAAATGGGGGGGGGGGTTTGAGGAGGGAGATGGGATAACTAATGTGACTTGACATTTACTCAGAGCAGGAGGGGAGGGGGCGTCGCTCCTGTCTCACAGGGTGTGGAGGCAGGAGCAGCCCAGGCAGGCAGGAACCAGGAAGCTCCAGCTCCTCCAACTTCGGGCACCCCTGGGGGTTCAGGCTCCCAGGGGGAGGGGTCTGTGTCCTTAAGTGTCTGTGCATTTTCGTCTGGATGTAGGCCCCTGGCGGCCACGCGAGGCCAAGCTGACGGCGTCCCTGTTGGCGACAGGGACAGGCACGCATCCGCATCTTTCTCTGGAAGTCCTTTGGGGGACAGGGAGGCCGGGCCCCGGGCCCGGGGACCCAGCGCTTGGTTTGGTTTCTCACCGGCGTTCGCAGGTTTGGCGGCATTAGGATCTGGGAGTCACCAGTGACGGGGAGATGGCCGGTGGCAGGTCTGTGCAGGAAGGCGAGGCCCGCAGGGGAAGCCCCTGCCTGCGGCCACGCTCCACATGGACGTGAAGGACAGGCGTGCTCTCTGTGGCTAGCGCTGGCCGGCGCTTGCTGCTGCCCAGGGCTCCGGGGGAGCGGCCTGCCTGGAGCCGTGGGTGCCGTGTTTCTGGAGCCGTGGTTGCTGTGTCCCAGGACCTGCCCTCTTGCAGACCTTCCCCGTCTGCTACCTGCCTGAAGCTGATCAGGTGACGGCCGCCTTGGCAGGCTTCCTGCCAGGACGGTCTCCATCCTCTGGGTACCCAAGCACTTTATTTTCCTGACCATCACCCTGACCAAACTAAGCCCACCAGCCTCCCAACCTGCCCTTCCTCTTTAGTTAGATAGACATCACTTCTTCCAGGAAGCCTTCCCTGACTGCCTCATCCAACCTTTTGCTATAGCCATAGTCATTTCAATTCCTGGAAGATTTTCAGTCTCTGGAATCGCCTCTGCCCTCCACGCTCCGTTCAGCAGTCAGAATAAACATCCCTTTGGCTGCATGTAGGACTGCAGGTGGACAGTATTTCCATGGCGCCTGGCTTCCATCACTGCTATGGAGAAATCGGATGCCAGTCTCACTGGGGCTCTCTCTCTTTGAAAAGATTTATTTATTTATGCACACAAGAACTAGGGTACAGGCCAGAGGTGCGGGGGGTGAGAGGATTCACCAGGGACAGAGTGGGGAGCAGAACTGGCAGATGGATGAGGTCCACTGCTGAGGGGAGCAGCAGGGAGACAGGAGAGCTCTGCTGTGCCATGCAGGTCCCTCCCTGGCCAGGATTGAACTCGTGCTGCAGTGGCTGCGGACAGCTTCATGATGCTGACCCTTGACCGCTTGTGCCACCAGGGAGGCCCCGCTGGGGTTCTCTTCAAAGGGGGCCTGACTTATTTTGCTGCCTACCCTTTGGTGAGTTCTCTCCTTCTGTTGTTTTTCTGAAGCTCTATTATGATCAGTTGAGGTGTGGATTGTTTTACTCTATCTTTCTTGCCGCTCTTTGGTGTCTTTTACAGGTTCTGGAAGATCGTCTCTCCCCCCTGATACCTTGCCTCCCCACATCTCTGGCTTGGCGGAGCCGAAGTAGCTGCCATCCTGCCCCGTCAGGTTCTCCTTTCTCCACCTGTGTGTCTCTTAGCTTCTCTAATGCATGGTGGATGCTTTAAACTCACACATTATTTTCCCCTTTATTATTTTGAAATATAGCACACATGCACAAATAACATGTATAGAGTGAAAAGATAAAGTTTTATAGAAAAGTGAACATCAAGTGTATTTACCGAATGATTAGAATTCAAACATACGTGGGGCCGTCACCAATAGGTCAAGAAATCAAACGTCTGAATTTTCTTTCAGTTATCAAGATGTTCACTTCTAGACCTAGATTTTTGCCCCCATCCATTTTATATTCTGTTTTTAATAGTTTTCTGTGGTTGGTGATGCTTCAAGTTTGTCTTTTTTAAAGCATAGTAAGCATAGTTGTCTTATGCAAATTCAAAGATCTGAAACTTTTGTGGGTATGTGTGATTTTGTGATTGATAAGGAATAAGTATTTGGTCATGCATGACAAGAGGGGTGCCTCAGAGATATTTGGCTTTTCCCAGAGCTCCAGATGCACAGTTCCCCGAGCCTCAGAATTTCCTAGGGTTGAGGGCGATAAAGGGATCTCTTGTGTGACTGAGGTGGCTTCTGGAAGCCCCTGAGGGTGAGTGCTAGTTTCCAGGGGAACCACCCTGTGATTCCAAGGTTGGAGTTCCCAGTACTGCCCCTTAGGAGACGAGAAGACTGGAGACTGGATCAACTGCTTATGGCCAGAGACCGAGTCAGTTATGTTTAAGGCTCCATAAAACCCCAAAAGTGGGCTTGAAAGAGCTCACGTGCAGTGCTAGGGGGCTGGGCAGCCTGGGCAGTGGAGGGAGTCCCACACCCATCCCCAGAACTGCCCTTAGCCTCAGTTCCATCCGTTGTGATCTATCAGTAATCTGATGTTACAGGGCGGGGGGAGGGGCACCCCAGCACCCCCAAACCTGCCCACTCTAATTAAGCTCTGCCAGCTGCCATATCAAGACAAAACATTAAGACCTTTCATGGAAAGGGACTTTCATACGGTGAGTGTGCAATTCAGACAAGATGACGAATGTCGTTTCTGAATCAAGCACCCAAAGTGGCCCGTCCCCTTGGGGGTGAAAGTCCACCCGAACGGGACCGGCCCAGAGCGAGGCCTGAAAGCCCGACCCGGTCTGAAACCCCTTCTGGCGGGACCCATCGGCAAGGGTCAGCAACGGCCAGACCAGTCTGGGAGGAGAGAGCCAAATCTAAACCAAGATGAGCCACGGTCACCTCCCACGGCCTCTCGCCCGTGTCTGCATCACCCAGTCCAGGCTGAGAGACAAGAGCTGCTTCCTCACATGTCTCTGCTCCTGGGTCCCCTCAGGTCTCCTGCTGGCTCCATCCTGCTTCCTTCCTCTTCAGGCTCCTCTCCAGATTGTCCTCCCTGGCTTGGCTCCACCTCCTTTGGGTGGGGCAGGGAACCTGGAACCTCCCCTTTTTCTGGGGATCAGGCTGTTTACACAGAGAGTTTCCTGAGTAGAAGGCAGCCCGAGAGTCGGGGTCCCTACCCTGAGGAACCTGGCGTTACCCCAGGTAGACAGCATAGAACTGAGAAAAATTCTTGGGCACCTTGCTGATTTCCGTGATGTGCTGTTGGGGAGCTTCTCCACACAGTCATGTTGGAACTGGGTCCAGGAACCCTTTTAATATGGTTCCTTCTCATGGTGTCTTATTTCCTTGTGGGCATAGTTTTGTTTTACGTGGGTCATGGCATTTGAACAGTTGAGCACAGAGTAATATAAGGCATGGCATGGAGTCACCTTCCACTGGAGAGGCACAGACTTGCTCCCACTCTGCACTTGTGTGTCCTCCTACCTGTCCGCACCCTCCCTTAAGGGGAGCTTGAGGTTCCCTGGAAGACCTGAGTCATTCACAGCCAGAGGTAGGTCCTCAGGAGGGCTGGGTCACTTCTGTTTGCCCTCTTGCTATAGAGGTAGCCTTGGGGTCCCACTTGATTGTGGAGAGAATCTTTTGTGCCATGGAAGGTCCCTGGCTTTTGTTTCTGTCTTTGTTTTCATCACAGCTACTAAAAGGCTTGCCTCTGGGCTTGGTAAATCTCATGAGATAAAAAGGTCTCCACTTACAGCTACAGACAGACCAACAAGACAAAGACTAAATAAGGAAGCAGTAAATGAGGGGCTGGACCAAATAGATCTGGTAGACATTATAAAACATTGCATTCCAAACCTGCTGCATGCATGTTTTTTTTTTTTCAAGTGCCCGTGAAACATTTTTCAAGAATAGACCATATTTTGGGTTACATGTCAATTGTCAATAAACCAACAAAGACTGCAATTATACCAAGTATAATTGTGTCAGTATGGTCTGTCAGACCATAGTGCCAGAGTTAGATATCAATTATGAGAAAAACAAAAACAGGAAAGACTATGAATACACAGAGATGAAACAATGTGCTACTTAAGAACTATTGGATAAAAGAGGAAATTAAGAAAGAAAGAAAAAAATACCTTCAGGTAAATGAAAATAAGAATACAACCTACCAGAATCTATGGGACTGAGCAAAAGCACTCTCAGGGACAAGATGATGGCAATATAAATGCACATTAAGAAGCACAAAAAATCCCAAAGAAAAACCCTAACACTATCCCTAAAACAACCTGAAAAAGAGGGACAAACAGGACCCAAGTAAGTGGAAGGAAAGAAATAGTAAAAATAAGAGCAGAAATAAATGAAGTAGAGATCAAAAGGACTATACAAAAAAAAAATCAATGAAACTAAGAGTTGATTTTTTGTGAAGATAAACAAATTAGACAGACCTTTATCTAGGTGAACAAAGCAAAAAGAGAAAACAATAAAGAGAGTCACAAATTAAAGAGGAGAGATCACCACAGATATCATTGAATACAAAGGGTCATAAAAAATTACTATGAACAACTACATTTCAATAACCTTGAAGAGATGGAAACATTTCTAGATCAATAAAGTCTACCAAGACTAACCAGGAAAAAATAGTTGAGTTGAACAAAATGTGGAAATTGAAACAGCAATAAAAATCTTCCCTAAAACAAAAGCCCAGGACCAGACAGCTGAATGAATTTTCTGAAATGTTTAAAGAAGAACTAACGCTTACCTTGCTCAAGTTGTTTTTAAAAATACAAGAAGAGGGAATTCTTCCTAAAGCATTTTATGACACCAATATTACCCTAACGCCCAAAGCAAATGAAGACAAAATAAGAAAAAAAAATTATAGGCCAATATTCTTATGACCATTGATATGAAAATCTCCAACAAAATACTAGAAAACTAAATTCAACAGTTTATCACAAGGATTTTACACCATAATCAAACAGGATCTACCTCAGGGATACAAATCAATTAATGCGATATATCAGATCAACACAAATAAAAATAAGAGTCATGATTTAACATTAATAGACACAGAGAAAACATCTAATAGAAATTCATCATCCATTCATGATGAAAAATTTTTTTTAAAGATTTATTTATTTACTCATACAGAACTGGGGTACAGGCCAGAGATGCGGAGGGTGAGAGAATCCACCAGAGACAGAGTGGGGAGCTGAACAGGCAGATCGACAAAGCACACTACTGAGGGGAGCAGCAGGCGGGCCAGGAGAGGTCTGCCAGGCCATGTGGTCACCTCTGGGGCAGGTGGGAATCGAACTCATGCGGAAGTGGCTTAAGCTTCTCAGTGCAGTGCTTTAACCTGCTGCGCCACCAGGGAGGGCCTCATGATGAAAATTTTAAACAAAATAAAATGGAAGGAAATACCTCAACAGAATAAAGATCATAGGTCACAAACCAATAGCCAGTAGAGTACTTACTGATGAAAAACTGAAAGCTCTCCCCTAAGATCAGGATCAAAAAAGGATGTTCAATTGTCATCAGTTCTGTCTAAATTAGTATTAGCGGTTTTGGTCTAGAGCTATCAGACAAGAACAGGGAATAAATAGAATTCAAGCTGGAAAACAAATGAAACAACCACTCTGCAGGTGACATGGTATGGAAGCTAACCTTTCACCTCTTCTTCCTGGGTTCCTTCAGGATGAGATGCTCTCCCTGCCTCTCGGCATAAGTGCTGCCTACTTTCTAAGTCCCAAGTTAGACATCTCCTCTGGGAAGCCTCCCACCCAGCCTCTTGCTGGATCAGGTGCCTCATCCTGGCACTGACCACGCTGGACTGTAATCACTGGCTTTTCTGTCTGTCACTATGGACTGAATAGATAAAAATGATTAGATGGGTGGGTGGGTG
>NW_004567107.1:3783598-3814215 GCF_000260355.1 Condylura cristata | reverse complement strand
ATGGGTGGATGGATAGATGGGTGGGTGGATGGAAGGATAAGTGGATGGGTACATGGGTGGGTGGGTGAGTGGATGGATAGAAGGATGGATGGATGATGGGTGGGTGGGTGGATGGCTGGGTGGATGGATGGAAAGATAGGTTCTTGTCATCTTACCCATCCAATTGTCATTTTTTTTGGCTCTTTGGGCACATATCCCCTCTATGTCTGCCTCACACACCGTGAAGTTGTACCGACTGGTGGAAAGACTGTCATTTCCTTGTTCTTGCTCAGTCCTTTGCACAGAGCACTCTGCTTAGCCCACACTTCCTGAGTCTGGCCCCTAAATCAGGAACTGGGGCTTTGGTTCTCAGGAGGCGAAGAGGACACCAGATCGGGCAGTTTAACCTAAGCTACAGGAAATCCATTTCATGTAAAATCTGTTCCTGTGCACACTCCAAAGTCTGCCCCTAAGAGAGCCAGCCAGGGAGGCATCCGTCCGGCCCAGCAGTGGTGTCCAAGGGCTGCAGACCGCCGACTGTGGGCCTGGGGGAAGTAATGTCAGGTCTCCTGGACCCTTGCGCCTGTAAGACGGGAGACCCTGTCACTTGTCCCAGAGCAGCGAAGCGCAGCTGGGTGAACGGCACTCTTGCCGCTATGTACCACCTTGGGTGTGGGCATGCGGGGTGGGAAAGCATCATTTTGGGGGGGGGGAGGTGGCAGGGAGGGAGCTGCAATCAGCAAGTGACAAGCTCTGGTTTTAGACCCTCCCTAGGCTAAGGGGAAGGGACAGGAGCCAGACAAAAAGGAGAAGGGAGGATTCCGGAAGGTGGGGAGGCCGGGGTTGGGGTGGAGGTTGTAGAAATGGAGACAGGAGGAGACCCCTGAGAGGGGTCTAGAAGTTGGGCGGAGCTGGCAACAGTTGGACAGGGGCTGAAGAGCAGGAAAGACAGCTGCTGGATGAGGGGTTCCCTCGCAGAGCGAGGGGCCCTGGAGGGGGCCCCATCTCCCTGGCGGTGGGAGGGCAGGCAATGAAGTTGGTTTTTGCAAGAGTGCATTTGGGGCGTCGGCCTGGCATTTGGGGCATCCACCTGGGGTATCCAGTAGCCACGGAGGTGAGTATCTAGGGACGGCTAGCCACCAGTGAACTCCCTCCCCAACCTTACCATGAACTTGGACCCAACAGTCAGCTGCCTGCTGTGGTATTATTTGGGGGTTTATCCCCCACACCCACTTTGGTGAGACTTCAGGTTGGCCACGGGGCCTGGAGCACCCGGAGAACGAGAAGGCCCCGCGAGCGGGGGAGGACTCGGGGGCTCGCATCGGTCAGCTCGGCCAGGGTCTTGGAGGCGCGTCTGCCCACGGAAGGGCAGAATGGTGGTGAGATTCCTGCGCACTGCAGAGCCCCTAAAATAGACGGCCGCTCCCGGGCCTGACCCCGCAGGACAGGGCGTGAGTCCAGAGAGGGTCGGGGAGGGCGGTGAGGGAGGCGAGGACTGGAAGCCTCGGCTTCCCCACCTCAAGTGGGGTCAGGGCAGAGCGGGCGGGCGGCCCTCCTTCGGGGTGGACTGGCCGAGAGGCGAGGCCCTGGCGGAGGCCCCTCCGCCCTGGAAGCAGAAGCAGCCGCAGCCACGAATGGGGTCACAAAGTGTGTCCTAGGCTTAGTCACCACCCAGACAGACCCCGTGCGCATCTCTGCTTCCTCTTTCCTTTTTCCCCCATTCAAGCCGCAGCCTCACGCCGCCGTCCACATCCACGTGGCTCCGGACCGTCGGGGAGACTCCCACAGCCCAGAGCGCGCCGTCCCGCTGCCCCGTGGCCTGCGTGGCATCGCTCCCCTGGGTGACGCCTGCTCAGCCCGGAGGTGCTGGCTGGGACGCTGCCCGCGGGCGTCGCGTGACGCCCAGGGTCAGCTGCGACCTGGGGGCCCCCTGCCCGCCCCCCCCCATCTAGCCTCCCTGGGGTGGGGGTTGGCGTGGGGGCGGGGGGAGGAGGCCAGGACCCCGGAGCTCACCACCACGCAGACGCCCTGCAGAGCAGCAGGGTACAGAGCGGCTGCCCCGTGCTTATTATTTTGGATAAAGAAACACATTTGTCTATAAAGTAGTGATGCCATGCCCCATGGGGTTGCTCTGGGCTTCCGGGGGGATGGGACCCATGCCACTTGACATCCAGCTCCTGGCAAGAAGAGGGAGTTAAGAGACCCGGCTCCTGCCACCCCTCCTGGCCCAAGCTCCTGGAGGCCTGCACCCCTGGGCCTGGCCCAGCGGCAGTAAATCTGCTGGGTCTTGAAGGGGAGATTTACAGGACAGAGACAGAGGATTCGAGTCCCTGTGCCCAGCCTTGTTTTTGTTGCCTAGGAACCCCCTCCCCCTTCCCAGAGGTGAGCGACTTTGTGGGTGAAGAATAAGGCGGGAATGACCCAGAAAGTGGAACAGCCGCCAGGCAAGCAGAGAGGGGCCTGGAGTGTGAGCGGGGGAGGGTCAGCTGGGAGTGGGGCTGGTTCCCTGTCGGGGCAGATCTCAGGTGCATACAGATTCCTGGGCGCCTGTGACCTACAAAAGGGGTTTAACGTCAGACCATGTTCGCTTCTGTGTTTTGGTCCCAAGAGTCGTTGAAGGAACCGAATGACAGCTCGTCTGGAAGCTCTGGGGGCCTGGGGTTGGCTAGTGGGTAACAGGGATCCCCCAAAGGTACCACAGGCCCCTCCCAGGTGGGGTCTCAGTGGGCACTCAGGGCTGCATGCGGCATCTTGCTGCCAACCCGGCTCTGCCTTGCCGTCCTGTCAGGGCCCATGGGTGCCCAGGCGGGCCTGTGTGAGCGCTGGCCCCGTCGCTCTAGCTGGTCCAGGAGGAGGCTGTACCATTGCTGAAAGGCAATAGCTATTTCTGGCCGTTACTGGCTGCGGGGTTTCTGGTGAGTTGCTCCCCTTCTCTGGGTCTCAGTTTTCCCTTCTGTAAAGTGGGGATAATGATGATCTTTCCTCAGGTGATGAGCATTCCACAAGGCAGCATCTCTGGATTGCCTGGCATCGGCCCTCCTGCTGCCAGGGCTGGCATGGTGGAAGGAGCCAGAGCGGGGCTTCCTCTCTTAAGTTGGGTACCAGACGGTGAAGGGTGCAGTATGCACAGGAAGTCTGGAGTCTTGGGGTCGCTGGAAGCCGCCAAACAAGGCTAAACTTTCAGAAAGGACATCTTCTCCAGAGGGTGCTGGCGCCTTCGCCACGATCCCAGCAGCATGGGCCAGAATAGCCTCTCTGGAGTAGGGTAAAATGCCAGAAGATAAGGCAGCGATAACCAGAGTCTGATGCTCCCAGGACGTGTTCTTTGCTATGCTGAGAACCTCACAAGGACGATCCAGCTCCCCTTAAATTGTGCCTGGAGAAGAGCAGTCTGTCACTATCTCTATTATACGGACAGGCAAACTCCTGTCAGGGAGCTGAATGGCTTCCCGAGGTCACCCCAATATACACAGTGGGGACAGCGGAGCAGGCTCGAGAGCAGAGGCCCACAAGTCTCTTACTCCTCTACCTGGCTGCCTCCTTCTCATCTTCTCCTCCCTCCCTGTGCTGGTGTCTACTGTTCCCACCTCCTTTGCTCAGGACATTCTGCCTCAGAGCAGGCTGCTGGGAAAGCAGCGAGAGCGGAGGCCTCCAGGGCTGAGATCCTGAATTTCCGCCTTCATTCAGCGGGTTGAGAGTTCTCCAAGGCTTGAGGATGGGGACAGCATCTACCGGCAGTGGAACTTGGTGTTCCCTGCAGGAGAGGACTCATCCCAAATCACCCAGACACTCTAAGCTCTTCTCGAATCTTCCACTTTGCAGGCTGCCCATTCCTTTGGTTTATACTTCGTAGTGTTCTCCTCGGGCTGGGAAGAGAAGCAGATATGAGAATCCCTCCTATATGGATTAAAATTCTGCCTGTGTGCATCTCTGGAAAACCCACAGTGAACATCATACTTAATGCTGAAAGATTAAACACTTTCTCCTTAAGCTCCAGAACAACACAGAGATACCCACTCTTACCACTCCTATTTAATATTGTATTGGAGGTTCTAGCTAAGGCAATAAGAAAAGGAAGTCAAAATTGGGAAGGAAAAAGTAAAACTAACTCTATTTGCAGGTGACGTGATCTTGTACATAGAAAACCCATAAAGAATTCACTTAAAACATATTGGAACAAATGAATGAATTTGGCAAGTCTACAAAAATCACTAGCAATGAACACTGAAAATGACCTTTAAAAATAATTTCCTTTATATTTGCAAAGAATAAAATGCTTAGGAGTAAAATTAACAAAAGCACTGTAAGAATCACACATCGAAAACTATAGAACAGTGCTGAAACAAATTAAGAGATGATATAAACACATGGAAAGACATCTGATGTTCATGGATGAGGAGAGCTTAACATTGCAATACCAACCAAAGTGACCTAGAAATTTAATGCAATCCCCACTGAAATTCCAGTTGGCTATTTTTTTTTTCAAAACGGACAAACTGATTCTAAAACTTATATAGAAATGTGAGATGCCCAGAATAGTTAAACAATCTCAAAAAAAGAATAAAATTGGAGAAATCACACCTCTGACTTCAAAATTTACCACATGGCTATAGAACTTAAGGCTGCCTAACAATGGCTTTAGACTATAGACCAAATGGCGTAGATTTGGGAGTCCAAAAATAAAACCATACATTTATGTTCGATTGTTTTTTGACAAAGTGCCAAGATCATTCAGTGGGGGAAAGTATAGGTTTTTTGACAAATGGTGTGGGTCATGGAATACCTACCTCAAAAGAGTAAGTTGGCTCCCTTCCTCACACCATATACAAACATTAACTCAGAATGGATCATAAAAGAAAAGTCAGTCCTTCTGACCTTGTGTTAGGCACATGACTAAGCACAGGGACAAGAGAATAAACAGGTAAATGGGATTTCACCAGAATTTAAATCTTTTTGAGCTTCAAAGGATGCCAAGAAAGTGAAAGGACAATCCACAGAATGGGAAGTTTATAGATTGTAAATCATCTTACCAAAAAATAAAAGACAAACAATCCAATTAAGAATGAACAAAGGGGGCCCTTCCTGGTGGTGCAGCGGGTTAAGCACAGCACTAAGAAGCTAAAGCCACTTCCACATGAGTTCGATTCCCGCCTGCCCTGGAGGAGACCACATGGCGCGGCAGACCTCTCCTGACCCGCCCGCTGCTCCCCTCAGCAGTGGACTTCGTTGATCTGCCTGTTCTGCTCCCCGCTCTGTCTCTGGTGAAGCCTCTAACCATTCACATCTCTGGCCTGTACCCCAGTTCCATATGAATAAATTAATAAATCTTAAAAAAAAAAGAATGAACAAAGGATTTGCATGTACATTCTTTCAAAGAACACACAAACATTGCAACAAGTCTGTGAAAAAATGCTCAATACTATTCGCCATTACAGAAATTAAAATCAAACCACAATGAAATGCCCTTTTCACCCTCAACAGAATAACGGAAATAAAAGAGATGACAAATGGTGGCCAGGACATGGAACCCTCATGTGTTGCTGGTGGGATTGTGAATAATACAGTTCCATTAGAAAACAGTATGGCAATTCTTCAAAATGCTAGATGTTGTTACACATAAGCCCCAGCACTTTCCTGTCTATTCGCCCACCGGTACTGAAAACATGTTCATAGCATCTCTTGTTCTTCAACATTCATACCAGCCTGATGCTTAAGAGCCAAGAAGTGGAATCAGTCCTAATGTCCACCAACAGATGCAGGAATAAGTGTCTGGGAACAAATAAACAAAATGTGGTGTATTTATGTCGTGGAATATTACTTGGCAATAAAAAGGAATGGAGTTCAAATACCTGTTAGAACACAGATGCATTCTGAAAGCATGCAAGTAAAAACAGCCAGTCACAAAAGGCACATATTTTATGATACCAGTTATAGTAGACGTCAGAATAGGTGTATCTAGAGGGAAAGAGTGGACAGTGGTAGCTAGGGGCTGGCAGGACAGGGAATGGATGACTTCAGGCACAGGGCTCTTTTGAGAAGGAGGGAATTTCTGAAGTTCAATGGTGCATGCACCCAAAAACTGAATTGTACACTTAAAAGAGCAAATTTGCTGGTGTGGGAAACTTACCCCAATAAAATAGCTTGTTAAAAGGGAGGAGGCTCAATCCCTAGTTCACAAGAATTACAGAGACAGAGAAAGAAGTAAAATGATCTGGGGAGGAAGCAAACAAATCTAGGCGATGGACACTCAACAGAACATCTGACTCGGGGTTTTTTTTTGTTTTGTTTTGTTTTTTAAAGATTTCTTTATTTATGCACATAGGGTACAGGTCAGAGGTGTGGTGGGTGAGAGGCTTCACCAGAGGCAGAGCGGGGAGCAGAAGAGGCTGACTGATGAGCTACACTGCTGAGGGGAGCAGCGGGCGGGTCAGAGAGGTCTGCGGCGCCATGTGGTCACCTCCGGGGCAGGGATCGAACTCGTGCTAGAGTGGCTTTAGCTTCTTAGTGCTGCGCTTCAACCGGCTGCGCCACCAGGGAGGGCCCTGACTTGGGTTTTCAATATGTCAGTGGCATGAAGATGCATTTCTTTTGAAGTAACAAGACATTACAACTCCATGGCACAGGTGCACTACTGGTCCCAGTTCCGACACATCACCTGCAGACTCTGGGCGGGGGGAGGGGGCTGGCTGCCCCTGGCCTTACAGGTGCAGTGCAGCTGTTCCTTTTGCCAGCTGTGTCTGGGATCAGGCTTGATCGGGTTGGTGTGTTTAGAGACTACTGAAGGAGATTTGTTGAAATGCCCTGTCCGGCACTGGCTTTAAACTGGCTTCCATGGCGACAGGAATACATACAATAATCCAAAGGGTGGATAAAACTAGGAGGGCGAGTCTGCGGACTGCAATGTTTCCGTGGCTCTGTGGCTCCGTGGCTCCATGGTGTTGTGCGGGACCCACTAGACTCTCTTGACTCTGGGCATGTTTGAAACATTGCTGAGCCAAACCCTTTTAATGTTAAAAAAATTAATATCCTGCTGTGTGGGCTTGAGTTTCCATAGAGTTTGCACCCCTATAAAATGGGGTGGCCTTTGTCCTACTTTACAGGTGAGGAGACTGAGGCTCAGAGAGGTGTGTGACCCCCAGGTCTTAGGGCATGCCTGTCTTAGACTCTGCCACGTGCTGGCCTGAGTCCCTGGCTCTGCCCGCTTGCTCCTGGGCTTGGTGGGGTGGACGCCCTTCCCAGGGTCACTCCTGGGATGTGTGTGAGAGACCTCGGCCCTTCTGGAGGCCAGTCCTAGGCGGCTCTAGGGTGGAGTCTGTTTTCTCATGGCAGTGGGCGTCAGACGGCAGCACTCAACAGGCCCTCAGTCACACCCACTCACCCTCTGCCCCCCAAGCCCGGATGTCCAGGAGCCAGGCTCTTGGGCCCAGGCTGGGGGACAATGGGCCCTTTGGAGGCCAGGCCAGGGCCTGGCCTGGGCTGTGGGCTGTGGCGGAGGCCATCACAGAGGGCTGCTTGTGGCTGCCCCAGCTGCTGCCAGAAATAGGCCGAGCTGGGCTGGAGCTCCTGAGGCCTCGCCCTGGGTTCAGCCTGAAGCTGAAGAGATGAGAACTTTGAGAGGAGAGCAGGCCTATTTTGGGGTCTTGGGGGCAGGAAGAACATGGACCCCTGCCTTTAGCCCACCAGGCGCTGTTAAGGCCCCTTCCTGAGCCCCTGTACGCTCAAATCAGAGCTGAGTGCCGGGCGTTCAGGGTGTTCCTGGGAGGCTGCTCTGAGCTCCGCTCTGCCAGTCAGTGTGGTTGGTTGTGAAGATTCCAGCCCATGAAGGCAGGACCCCTAGCAAAGTCTGCACCCTACCTGATCCTTCACAAAATGCGTCCACTCCCCACTCCCGCTCCCAGCACAGTGCTGCTCCTGCTGCTGGGGTCTCTCTGACCTTGTCAGGGCAGTGGGGGCGCTCTGCAGGGCCTGGAAGGTGGTTCAAGGACACACACACATTTGCATCACTACAGTTTGGGGGTCTCAAAGCCCTGGAGACCTGGCGCAGGCTCACCAGACCCCTCTCCTTCCAGCCCGGCCCCTGGGTACCCCACCACCTCCCCTCTCTCTGGACCGCAGCCGCATGGTCCTCCCGGCATGCACCGGGGCCCTGCAGGAGCCGCTGGGAGCTGGCAGTGGGAGGGATTTCAGATGCTTCCCCGCACGGCTTCTGCATCTGCTTCTCTTTGCCCAAAGCTGGTGATGGGGGCCTGAGGAGCTCTGCAAGTTTGGGCCTGTGGTTCACAGAAAGAAACAGATCCAGGTTCAAATCCAGAGTCTGCCGGGCAGCAGGGGGCCCTTGGAGAGGGAGGGGTGGAAATCGTGCCGAGCTAGTTCTTCTGGAAGCCAGGGGACTAGGTCTCCCCCTTCCCGCCCCCTGCATGTCCTTGAAGCTATTTTTATTTCTTGCTGGAAACCAGAATTACAGCCGGAGCCAACAGCGCGGGGAGGTTTCCCGGGCACCGCGCGGGGCTTGCCCAGGGGAGCACTGGCCATTCCCAGAGACTGGCGGGGCCTGCCCAAAAGTTCTCCAAAAGGCGGGTGGGGCCCCAGGGCACCGGACCCCTGGGAGCCTGGAGATCACTACTGGCGAGGCCCCACCTGGCTGGCACAAAGGTGAAGGACACAGACTTAGGCTGCAGCAGGGATGTGATGGCCCTGGGGGCTGGGGGCCCAGGGCCTGGGGGCCTGCCTGGCAGCCCAGGGTGCTCGGAAGGTGCAATAATCCACACATTCATGCATTCGTCCGCTCATCACACACTTAACAGGGTGGGGGTGGAGGGGGATCCCCTCCAACACGGGAACCCTGCTTCCAAGGCAGCCACAGGTCTGACTGCTTTACTGTCTTGCTCAGATCCTTGCTCACTGGAGATGGTGTCCGCTGGGCGTCTCCAGAGCAGTCCCCACTCAGCTGGGGCTCCAAAGAGAGCTGATGGGACCCTGCCTCTTCCGGGCTCTGCTGGCTGCAGAGGGCTGTGCCTTTCCCAAGGCTGACCGAGAGCCCAGCGTGCTGAGCAGGCGGGAGGGGCAGAGACAAATACTTAGTAGGTCAGTTCTGGCTTCTTCTTCTTTTTTTTAAAGATTTATTTATTAATTCTTACAGGAACTGGGGTACAAGCCAGAGATGGGGGGTGTGGTGAGAGGATTCACCAGATCAGAGTGGGGAGCAGAACAGGCGGGTCTACTGAAGCACACTGCCGAGGGGGCAGCGGGACACGGGAGAGGTCTGCGCCATGTGGGTCTGGGCTTTTTTTTAAAGGGAGCTCTGCAAAGTGGGGGGAACATAAAGAAACCCAAGAACTGGAGTCCCTAAGGCTAAACAGAGTTGTAAAATGAAGAGTGGGTGGGCCGAGGGAGGGGGCGAACCACGTTGTAGAGTGGAGGAGGCTGAGAAGTGTTGGAGTGTTACTGAGGGTTAAAAACTGGACCCTCCCCATGCTCTTCACAATGCAATATATATATATATATATTGGGGATCCCCATATATGGTCTTGGATGCTCTCCGCCCCAAGCTTCCTTTAATGAGATGCTGACCAAGCCACCGCAAGAGTCACCTGGGCAACATCTGGGTGCTCTGCAAGGCTCTCCAAGTCCTGTGGTCTGCCCAGCGTTTTCGTTCTGTTGTTCATGGTTTCATCTTCTCCCTCCCCAAACCCTCCCCCACGCTCCCCCTCTGGCCTGAGCCACTTCAGCTGGCCACCTGCCAGCCCTGCAGGAGGCTGCCTCCAGCCCCCCACTTCAGTTATTTCCAAGTGTTTGGTCTCCTGGGCAATATGTTCTCCAACCTTGGTCGCCAGTTGACATGCAGAGACTATTTGTCCACCTTGTTACCTACCTTGGCATGATTTTTAGTGCAGTTTTAGAGAGCAGAATGGAAAATGATGCATAAGTGACTTTCGCTGGTCTGTTTACACTTAGCAACACACACACACGAATAACCAGATACTCAGGGAAATGATACAGCCAGCTCGTCCTTCAGTTAACAATAAACAGTAAATCACTTGTTAGAAATATCCAGGGGGCACCTATGTCCCAGATGTTTTGTCGGGTTCTGGGGACGTCAGTGGATGTAATGGGGCCCTCGTGTGCCTTTCAAACCCTAACCCAACACCAGACTTAGATTCAGCCCCAACCCTCACTCCCACCCTAATCTGAATGCCAAACCTAACCCCAATCTAACCTCAACCCTCTCCTAGCCAAACCTAATACCAGGTCTACCCTGGACCAAAAACCAGCCCTAACCCAAAGTCCAAACCCAAATTCAACATCTAACCCCAGCCCCAGCCCCAGCTCCAACATCAGCTTTTGTGTTAAAAATCCTTCAAGAACTGTTTCCGTTGTGGACAGCGGAGCGTGTTGGGTATTAACGAAACTCACCTGATCCTGCTCTTCCAGGCCTTTGACCTGGCCAAGGTGGAGGGCAGGTGAGATCAGATGGAACACCTTCTGGGTCCAGGGGGTGACTCTGAAGAAGTAGTGTATGTTTTAGTGAGTCTTTCTGCGGTCACTTTCTAAACTCGAGGTCTCGGCCAGCCCTGCCGTGTCCGCCTGCGCAGGGCTCCTCCCTTGCCAGTCCCTGGGCCTCTGCCCTCCTTCGGGGCTGGGGATTTGTCCTGCTCCTGGCCGGCTGGCTGCTGCCCAGTCCCAGGCCCTGGGCAGTGTCCTCCTCTGGGAAGCCTGCCCTGCGTGCACTCGCCCCCAAGTCCTGTTTGTTTCCTTCCTGCTCTGGCGCCTGTTCTTCCCTTTCAGGTCATTTATGGACACTTGCGGCAGCGTGTTTGTTTGCGTGTTTATTTCTTTAACGTGTCTTTCCAGCGGGAGGGCAACCTCTTTCTGGGTCAGGACCCTGTTTGGCTCTCGGACCGGACCAAGCGCAGTGCCTGGCACACAGCAGGCCCCCCAGCCCCCAAGACTGTTGAATGAACAAATGGGTGCATTTGCACTTCATCTAAGTGAGAGACTTAGTGGCAGGCAGTGAGAGGAAGCTCCTGGGTGGGCACCTTTGTCTCAGGCCCTGCGCTGCACCCCGGGCAGCTGGGAGGGAGGGGCCTGGTCTCCCCCAGTGCTGTTTGCTCTGGGTGTCTGCTTCCATCCAACTCTTCCAGGCTTACTCAGAAATGGGATTTTTTGAGAATCCATTTCCTCTTTTCAGATTCTTCCTCACATTGCGTGGGAGGTTAGCGGTATTATCCTCACTGTTTTGCAAGATGCTTTTGCCCAGAGAGGTAAAAGCTTTTGTGTGGGTCACCTGGCTGGTTGGATGGCAACGCCGAAACCCTGATTCCGGCCTCCAGCCAGTGGCCTTGGCCCTGGCCTTGCGTTCTCTCCCTCCCTGCTCTCGAGGTTCTCAGCTGTGTCTCCTTCGGGGGCGCAGCGCCCAGCAGCTGCCACGGACCAGGACAAACGCCAGCCCCATCTTCCTATTTTGTCCATAGGCGGGTAAGGCTGGTGTTGGAGCCAGGTTGTGGGGGATGAGTCAGAGGTCAGCGTTCTGGGCGCCACCAGCTCCCAGAGGTGGGTTCTTCACACCAAATTGGGTCACCCTTTCTGGAGGATGGGGGGAAGGACCTTGGCCACGCGGTCACCGGTCACCGCGGTTACAGGGAGCCCAGGCGCCAGTTATCTTGCGGGAGCCTGACAGCCCCTCAGGTGACCGGATGAGACCCTGGAGGCACAGGCAGAGCGTCCCTTGCCCAGGACACCAGCTGGGAGGATTTGCTGGTCGGATCTGAACCCAGGTCTGCTGCAGGATCTTAATCTGAGACTTAAAGGCAAAGAGGCTCCCAGGAGAGCCAAGGAAAGGCTGTCCGGGCGTCAGCAGCAGTCGCCGCCTGGGGGGGCGCTCTGGTGGCCGTGGCCGCCCGGGGCCGGGTGGGTGTGGCCTGGGCCCCGCCCCCGCTCCGGCTCCGAGAGGCTCCGCCCCGCGGGCAGCGCGGGCCTCCCATTGGCCGCCGTTTCCATGGTTACGCGGGCCGGCGGAGCTGCCAGCTTCCTGACACGTGTCCCCCGGAGTCTCCCGGAATTTGACAGGAGACCATGTGCGCGGCAGCGCGGGAGCGAGACAAAGGGCCGGGGGAGGCGGGGAACGAAGCCCGCGGAGAGACCGGAGCGGCCGGGCGGGGACGAGTCTTAAGCTTCTCGGGAGAGGAGCCCCCACCCCCGCCTTCTTGTGTTTTATAGGAAAGAAAAACCCAAAAAGGATTGCTGCGGGCACCGAGGTGGGAGAGGATTCTAGCTGGTCCCACCTGCCGGCTCTCCTTCAGGGGAACGGGGGCGCAGGCAGTGCCCTTATTTATGCCGCGGGCCTCTGACCGCCGTGGACCGCAGTCCGCGAAGTTTAAGTTGTTTGTCTGACTTGTTCAGAAGGTGAAAGCTTAAAGTGTGGTCGTTTTGATGCCTGAAACAGGAGACATGAGTGATGGGGGCACTTCGCCCTCCACTCATCCTACAATTGCTACTGCGCCCCCACTCGTGACCATGAAACGCCTCACCCTTCAGGGGGCCCCTGGGCTCAGTGTCCAGAGAGGACCTGGGCTGGGCTGCTCAGGTCAGCGCAAGACAGGCCCCGCCCTCTCGAGTTTGTTTCCTGGCTCCTGGTGTGGGGCTGCCTTCCCCCAGGGCCAATGCCCCTCTGGGTAGCCGGGGCACCAGTTTTCTGCTGTTACCGTGGGAACCCACCAAGACCTTCGCTGCCACACAAACAGGTGTGTGGTCCTACAATTCTGTCAGAAGTGGGACACAGATCTCCTTGGGCTAAATTCAAGCAGAGGACGGGACTGGGCTCTCTCTGGTGGCCCCAGGTGAAGAGTCACTTCCTCAGGCCACGAAGATCTTTCTTGGTGGTGACACGGTGTCTGCTCCCCTTTGGCCTGCTCCTGGCTGTGGGGGACCACACCAGCGGGGAGACCGGAGACCCGGGGCACACGTGGGAGGCTGCCCCCGCCCACTGCCACAATGCACTCGACGTGCGCTGCGACCCCCTCTTCCACAGCAGCTTTAGGAGACTCCAACAGCCCCCCCGCATCCCATTTTATAGACGAGGACGTTGAGGCTTCAAGGGCGGCTTCTGAAGAGACCCTGGGTGGGGCTAGCCCAGCTGGAGGGGTGGCGGAGCTGGGGGGGGGGGGCTGGTGGGGGGCGCTTCTGCGCTTGGGGAGCCAGGCCGTGGGTGGGGCGGGCTGGCGCTGGAGCAGCTTCCGGGATGCACTTCCCAGAAGCCTCTTCGTTCCGCTCACTTCCTGTTTCCTTTTCCTCCTTGTTCTGCCAACCTATTGTCATTTCCTCCCCTCCCAGAACTTCCCAACCAGGAAATGTCCATGGAGGTTTATTTTCAAAGTAAGGGAAGAAGACAGGGAACTTAGTGTTTCAATTGGGGGAGATGACACAGTTCCGGGGGGCACTGGGGTCGCACAGCAGTGATGCGCGCAAGGCGGCTGAACCGTACCCTAAAGACTGGTTAAAATGCTAACTTTTATGTTATGTATATTTTACCACAATTTAAAAAATGGTTAAAAAACAAAAAAGATAAAGGAAAAGTGCTTTGGAATTTGGGGGAGGCAGCTGCCTGTGGCACACCTGTCGTTTCCTAAGCACCTCCCAGGGGCCAGGCCACCTGCATCCTCGTTAATTCTAGAAACTGCCTCCAGGAGAGAGGGGGCCTCGCCTTTGCAGGGAATCTAAGCTCCATCTTCAGCAGCTGCCAGGCCTCCTACCTTTGACTTGCCCCCTTCAGATGTCAGGGACAATAACAGTGTCCCCACCCCCTTGCGAGGGGGTTGGGACTGCATGGGGTGACCTCGGAAAGTCCCAGCAGGTTGCCTTGGCCACCATCAAAAATAAAATTCCCTGAGTCCGCTCATGCTCACGGTCCCTCTGAGCAGAAGACAGAGGACAGGATGTTGCGAGCTGCGATTGTTCTCAGTGAGCCGGGCAGTTCCTCCCCTCCCTTGGACCAGGTCTCCCTTGGAGAGTTAGGAGTAGAGAAGGGCACATCTTACAGATTCTGGGACCTCACCTCCCCCTCGACTTCAGTTCCCGCCTCTGTCTGGGCCTCCTCGAGGCTGGGTTGCTTCTCCAGTTTTACCTCTATCAGTTGATCTGCTCAGAAGCATTTGACCAGTGGGCGGAAGGGGAAGGCACAAATTGTTGCTTCCCAGGGCAGGAATCTTTACCTGCCACCAGGGCCCTGCTGGGGAGAGCTGGCTTCTGAGGGAACCAGCCCCTGGAACTCCTGCACCTGGGTGAATTCTGTCCTGATCCTGCCTAGGAGTTGTTGCTTGGCATTTCTGGGAGCGACTCTACCCCTCTGCTCACCCCCCAACATGGGGGATCCCTGGAGGGACTTCGCTTTCCTCCTGTCTCCCCCATCTGCACAGGGCTCAGCCCAGGTTTAGGTCTGGATGTTGAGGGCAAGGAAACCAGCTACAGGCTCCTGGGAGAACATGTTGGGGAGGGGCAGGGCCAGAGTACCCCGGAGCTCAGGGGAGGTTGGGTGGTACAAGTCACCAACATCAGTAATACTCCTTGTTAAAAAGCCTTAAAAGGGCAGTCCTGGACAGTGGATGCAGAGGAAAGACCACTGTAAAGATAATTCAAAACCAGGCCTTGCTGATTGCGGATCCCTGGATTCAAGGCACAGACTGTCAACCTCATTTACGTCACAAATCAGGTGACAATCATGACTCTCTCGTGTTGCAGAGGGAGACTGGAGGCTGGGGAAACCGAGCCCAAGGCCACGCCCATCGCTGATGATAGGTGGCGCAAACTGGTGTGGAAGGACAGAACTAGGTCAATGAGTCATTGTGGGGTCAGGGAGGGTGACAGCCCTGACTGAGGCTGGGAGGTGTTGTCTTCCATCGGGGTGGGGGTGGGCATCCACAGTGGCACTCAGGATGGAGCAGCCAGCCATGGCACAGAAGAGAAGCCGCATGGAATGGACCCCCCTCCAGCCCGGTCAGAAGTCACTTCTGTGGGCTCTGCAGAGGCTGAATGCTCCAGAGGAAAGTCCAAGTGCAGTTGCAGTTTTCAGACAAGAGAAAGGGGTCCCTGTCTCCTCCAGCCCCCTTCTAGAGTAGAAACTGGTGATGAAAACATGTGGGTATTGGAGAGGAACGCATTCTTGTGTCTCATCCATCCACCCACCCACCAGCCACCCACCCATCTACCACCCACTCGCCCATCCATTCATTCCAGACTCACTAAACTGCCCTGTGCAGCCCTGTTCTAGGCACTGGGAAAAAAAAGACAAAGGTTCCAGCCACCTTGATGCTTAATTTCTAGGGGAGGGAGGAAGAAGTCCAGGCACTTCCCTAGAGGGGATAGAGAGAAAGGAGGTGGGGGGCCTCAGCTGGAGGTGCAGTGGGTGTGAACAGTGGCTGGAGGCCTGTGGCCTTGCAGCAAAGACTAGGGTGTCCTGGAAGGGCAAGTCACTGGGTCAGCGTCCAGCACTGCGACAGTCAGAGCACAGCTCCAGATGGGCTTGAGACTCCGACTGGGGTGGGGAGCAGGGAGGAGCCTCAGGAGGGAGGAGAGCCTGGGCCCAGCAACCGCTCTCTGGCTCTCTGGCTCTCTGGCTCTCTGGCTCTCTGGCTCTCTGGCGGGGCATTGGCTTTCACCAGGAGCCTGGGGCAGCCAGGGCCGGTTGAGCAGAGCACCGTCTGATTTACATTTTGAAAGGACCTTCTGGCTGTGTGCTGGGAATCCTGAGGCCTGGGGGTGGGTGCAGTGCGAGGCTGCTCCAGCAAGCTTCCAGGAGCTGTAGCCGCAGGAACTGGGTTTGGGAATCCGTTTTCAAAGCTGCCAGCGTGGCCTCCATGGGCTCATGCTTCAGAAGGGGGGTGATGAGAAGAGCGGTTCCGGAAGATCCCCTTTTTGGCCACTTCCTGGGTGAAGAGCCACTAGCAGAGATGAGAAAGCAGGTTTGGGGGAAGAGCAGTTCTGGTTCAGACATGGCACATCTGAGCTGCCAACCGGACAAGCAGGAGCCAGGGCAAGAAGCGTCTGGGTTGGGGGCGGGGTAGGCGTGATGAGGGGCCAGGCTGCGGAGGGGTCCGGAGGAGATCACCTAGCAGGTGGGAGAGGAGAGGGCGCTCCTGCGTTCCCCAGGCTGCCCTAACAAAGCACCGAGAAGCCCGTGGCTTAGAATAATCGACATTTATCCTTCCCCAGCCCGGGAGGCTGGGGGCTGCAGTCCGGATTGGCAGGGTCTGTCCTGCCTCCCCGGGCCACTCCAGCCGAGCCGCAGGGCACTGTGCACCCTGGCATCACAGGGCTTCTCCCCAGGCCTCTGGCCTCTCCTTTGTTCGCCGTCTTGAGCACCCCCATCGTGACCGGTTACATGCCCCTGGCCGTTACCAAAGAAGGCCACATTCTGAGCTCTGGGGACAGGGCGTCAACAGCTCTTAAGAACAAACAAAACCAGAATTATTTTTATTTAAAAAGTGTCAGGTTAGCCTGTGTCTGTGTTGTGGGATACATGAGCGATCTGCCACCTAGGCGTGGCGCGGTGCCACGCTGTGGCCCAGGGCAGGCCTGTCTTGCCGGCGCACACGCCACCCTGGGCCTGGCAACCGGAAGCCCTGCTCCTCGACGGGTCAGCCCCAGCCCAACCCTTTGTCCCTGGCTTGCTCCGCTCACGGCCGCCGTGTCATGCCCAGATGTAGCTGCCCCAGAACTCCCTTTTCAAGGCTGAATGGTGGGGCTCGGCGCGTCACCTGGGGGCCCCAGTGCAACCCAGGTCGGTTTCAGAGGACTGAGTTTTGGTCATTCCATGGCTCAAGGTCAGGACACGAAGAAGAATCTCAGAGAAGGGCGGGGAGCGGATGGGGGGCCAGTGGGGAGAGAGGAGCGAGGGCCTGGCCTGAGGTGCTGGGACTGCTCCGGGCCAAGTGCGAGGGCTGGCCGGTCAGTGGGCCAGCAGCAGGCGGTCACTCAACGGAGTGGCCTCCTGGAGGGCGACGTTGGGGAAACGCGAGGGTGAAGCCTGCCTGGGTGGCTGGGAGACGGGAAGAGGAGAATCAGCCCAGCAGGTAGACACCGCCTGATGAATTTTGTAATAAAAGGGAGCCGAGAAGCGGGTCGATGGCTGCAGAGAGCCGGCAGTCAGAGGTTTGTAAGGACGAGAGCAGGTAGGGCGGGTCGGCAGGTGGCTGAGAAGTGTCCAGCAGGGAGGGGTGGCTCACGGTGCAGGAGAGAGGGCGTGGCAGGGGCCGAGGCGGGACTGGGCAGCTCTAGAAGCCAGAGGGGCAGAGGGCACAGCCGGGGCGGGGCGGCGGGGACTTTCTGATCCTCACAGGGACCCGTGAGAGACGCAGGGGAGATGGCGGCGCCCCCAGGAGTGGGGGAGCCTCGGAAAGTGAGCCTAGGTGAGAGGTGTCTGCAGGGACTGGAAAGCAAGCGTGGCTGCCCGCAGAACTGCTGCCATGCAGATGCCGAAGTTTAGGGTCGAGGACTTGGGATAGAAATTTCCACCGGCCAGCAAGCAGAGGTGGGCACGAAGGGTGGCCACTCGGAGGTGGGCGCAGAGAGGAGCTTTCACAGGAAACCTGCCCCGCCCCAAAGCGATGAATTGCACGAGGGAATAAAAGCCGTCAGGAGCCAGACACAGGCCACCCCGCCTGCCGCGGCCCCTCTGCCCTAACACTGCCCATTAGTGTCTATGGAAACGATTTTTTTCTTATAAACTTGCCACGTGGCGCTGAATGGAGACTCTGCTGAGTCCTTTCTCGGAGAGGCCCCGGAACCCCCCACACCGACCCCCAAAGCGAACAGCACTTGCTCATTTCTCTCCCAGCGACTCTTGGCCGCCTCTTTAGATCGGGCTCTGCCAGTCTGACCCTGAAGCCACACCCCACGGGCTGCCCAGGTCCCAGGGAGAGCCCAGGCTGTTTGGTCGATGGAAATTATCCCCCAACACCCCTGTCAAAGTCCAAATGTGTATCTCAGAAAATTGGGGAAACTCAAAGTAACACAAATATGAAAAAAAAAGTCACGCTTGTGATTTCATCACCCAGAAGTCATTACTGCGAAAATGTGATTTCTTTGCAGTATTTTTTTCTATGCTTATTAACTGTGGCGGATACAACGTGTCGGGCAAATCCGGTTCCCTTCCTCTCGCTCGCGCCCCTCCCGAGTCTCCCTGAGACTGTCCCCCTCCACCTGCCTTGGCATCTGCGGCCACTGCCTGTCTGCCTCGGCCGCCACGCCAGGCCAGCCGCTGGTGCCAGCCTGAGAGCTCGCCCTGGGTGGAGCCTCTCCCTCTGCCCTTGTGCTGTTCTCCACCAGTGCTTTCTGGGGCAAAATCCTCACGGCGTGACTTCAAGGCAGAGGCAATGCCGGAGAGAGAAATGACTGAATAGGCAAAAGGGGAAAGCCCGCCAGGAAATGTTGCAAGCACTCTACACCTGCTGGACAGGTCGAGCTGCGAGCCCTGCTGGCCTTGACCTTCAGCAGTCTAAGCAGGTGAAAACCCTGGTCTCCCCTCAGGGCCCTGCGCGCCCCTTCTTGAGCCCGCCCCGCCCGCCTCCCTAGCCCTCCCTTGGTGCCCGGCCTCTTTTCCCCCGGCATCCTCCTGCTGCCCTCTGGCCAGGCAGTTCTGCTCCAGCTTTGGGCCTCAGCTGGGACTGCCCTTCACCTGGGAGCCGTCCCGATGCCTAGAGAGGCAGCCACGTGGCCGACGTCCGGCACCCAGGCCGCCACGCCAGGCCAGCCGCTGGTGCCAGCCTGAGAGCTCGCCCTGGGTGGAGCCTGCGTGCGATGATGGGGACCCCAGAAGGCCACAAGTGCCACGAGGACAGGAGACACATCTGTGGGCCCTTGGCAGCACTGACCAAGGCTGGAGAACAGAACGAAGGCCAGTGGACGTAACAGCAGCGAGTTCCGGTGTTAGGCCGGAACTTGTGAGCTTGCCAACCCAGCTCGCTCTTTGCCCTGTAAAACAGTGCCGTCGCCCACTGTGGAGTCCTTCCTCCAGCTCCCTTGGGGGTGACCAGCCTGTTGTGGGGTGACCAGCCTGTTGTGGAAGCCATTCAAAGCCACTTGGCATCAAACAGCCCCTGGAGTGCAGCTGGCACACAGCAGGTGCTTAATAACTGCCTGTGGCACTGTGGAAATCAGACTAGAGCTGGAGTCACAGGCCTGTTCTGAGGGATCTGGGACGTCGGGCAAGTCACCTACGCTCTGAAACTCAGTCTCCTCATCTGTAGAGGGGCCCCTTGTTCCCAGGGGCTGAGAGGTGGTGGCAGAGGCAGGGGGCAGGCCTGGTCAGGGACACGCCAGCAGGAGGCTCTCAGCAGCATCCTCTCATCTTCCAGACTCTTCCAAGCACTCTCGTCTGGCATCCCAAGTGCCTGTCTCTTCCCCTCGGGGCACCCTGGGCCCCTCACCCCGGCCCAGTCGGTGTTGGTGGTGTTCTGTCCCTCTCTGTCCCAGCCGCCGCACACACAGGGGACATCAGGCTCCGCGTGGCCTGGAGGCTCTGCCGCCCCCACTCCCATTTCCAGCCGCCTCTGGCGTGCTCCTGTCCTGCAGCCGCCCTGGCCCCTTCGCCTGCCTGCCCACTTCCAGCCCCTGCTGTGCTCCGGCGGGGACGCCCTCCCCCGCCCTCCAAATAATGCCAGGTCAAAACTGAAAGCAGCAAGTGACGCCGAGGCTGCTGAGAAGCCAGGCTCTGGCCCCTGCCCGACGGCACCGCCGTGCCACCCACAGCTGGGCCTGGGCTTCCTGGGGGGGTCCAGCAAGCCCTGAAAACGGGGCCACATGCGTGACAGCCCGAGGTGGGGGGCGGAAGCCCGTGTTCCCCGTCCCCCAGACTGGCGGATGAATGGGCGCACGTTCACCTTCGAAGGCAGGAAATTCTGACTCAGCAACAGCACAGATGGACCTGGAGGACGTGGATGCTCAGGGAAATAAGTCAGCAAGAAAGGACGGGCGCGGACCCGACCTCTGTGCGGCGCCTGTCAAATTCTAGAGGCACAGGGGTAAGGCCTGTGCCAGGCCTGGGGTGGGCAGCTGAGGTCTACAGGGGCAGGGTCGCCTGGGGACGGCGGAAGCCGCTCCGGGGGGGGTGCACCGTGGGGACAAGCTGGACGCCCGTGCTCGCGATGGAGGACATGGACACTTGGCGCAGTGTGTTCCACACAGTAAAAGGACTTTGGAGACTGTCCTTGCCGTCAGCCGCCATGCAGGGCCGGCCTTGCGCAGCAGGAGCGGGGCTGGTCTGCAGGGGCTGCCCGGCCTCCAGGGGCAGCCCCACCCCCGCCTCCCAGCACAGGAAAGGCAGGCCAGGCCAGGCCATGAGCCGCTCTGACCTCCCCTTCCTGCCCCCGGCTCCCGCTCAGCTGCGCTGGGACTGCCACTGCCGCGCCCTGGAGCCTAATTGCTCCAGCAAAGCCCCCCCCGCAGGCAGCCCCCCTCTCTGGGAGGCCACTGGCCTCTCTGCACGCTCCTGTGTCCCCTCCTAAGTCTGTGTCCCCTTCTCCTGGCCCTCCTCGCCGTCTCCTCTCGCCCTCGCCAGGCTTCCAGTCTAATCTGTGCTGCTCTCACGCCCGCCCTCGCCCCTCCTACTCGTCACACCTCAGCTGGCTGCTCCTGCACCCCAGCAGCGGACAGCTGGACAAAACCTACACTGCGGACTTCACCTCACGACCTCTGCTCTCTCGGAAGGTCTATTTCTTCGAATTTCACTGCAAAAACAAGCGATCAGAGGGCTTCCCAATCCGAGGTTCCCTGGCCGCCCCATGGCACCCACTGGCCGTGGCTGTGGGCCTGGGGCCCTGGCCACCCCCTCCTCCCACACATCAGCTGCCCCCTTCTCACCCGAGTCAGCCCCTCCAAGCAACAAGCCTGCAGGGATGTCTCCCCTTTACAGTCACCCCTTGACTCCACAGCCCCTCCAGTCTCCCCCCTTCACCCATCTCTTTTCAGCAAGTTTCTTCGGAAGGGTCAGCTGGGGGCTCTTTCTCCACCCCCCATGTCTCCCCAGCGCACCGCAGTCCCCCTCCACCCACACAGTGCTCCCCAAGGTCAGTGCTGACAGCTAGTTTGCTGCTCTCGAAGGCTGCCTTGGTCCCTGAGGTCCCCCACCTGCCAGTGGCAGTGGACACAGCTGGCCGCTCCCTCCAGAGCACTCTCTTCTCTTGGCCCCACCCCTATTTATTTGCCTTCTCTCTCTCTCTCTGCTCCCTGGGTGGTCTCTTTGGTTCTTGGGTTCAAGGGGCTGAGAACCAGCCTTTCAGGGTTTCTGCCTGGCCCTGCCAGTTTCCAGACGCCCCTCTCTTGAATTTCAGGCTCAACACCCCCCCAAGGGACAACTCCTGGCCCATCACCCTTAAATCATTCCACAATGTCTCGCCCATCTGCTCATTCCAAACGGCCCTTCCATGGTCAAATGAAAAAGCCCGCTTTCACTTTCTGGGGCCCTAATCTACACCCCTTCCCCCCCACACCAAAAAATTGGCTCTTGCTAGCCAACCACTGGGCCCTTGGCCCCTTCTCCCAGTCTCCTGGACTGCCAGGCCACACCACCCCTTGCTCGGTGTGCACTGGCCGCCTCCGCGGCTCCTCCCTGGAGCCCACACCACCTTCTTGAAATGCAAGTCAGATGTGTCTCCTGGGCTGGGGGTCGCCCATGTTTCTGTTGCCCAGGAGAGGAAGACCCTCGTGGGGGGCCCCCCCAGCTGGGCCTCTCCCTGGCCAGAGCGAGGGCGAGGGCGCTGTGCCCCACAAGGACCGGCTGTGCGCGCTCAGGGCTGTCTCCGCTGCACGGGACCGTGCTCAGGCCACGCTTCAGGACTAATGTGATGAATAGAAAGTGACAGACAGGTGAGACGGCCGCCGGGCGGGCAGCGCCCCGCGCTGGGGCTGGCGGCCTCTCCTGTTTCTGCCTGCCCGAGCCGCACCTGGCCCCGGCCCCGCCCTCTGCCAGGTGTGCAGCCTCAAGAGCTGCAGGTCCTGCTCCTCGACTCTGCTCCGCAAAGGGGGTGCCCCCCGGGGACCACAGTTCTGTGGTGCCCCAGACCCTTGGGAACCCGCGGGCCACGCCTCCGAGGTCCCACGCGCCCTCCCGGGTGGTCCCTCCCGCCCCCTTGCCAGGGGGCGGGGCCGAGGCGAAGAGGCCACGCCCCATCTGGCCACGCCCCCCCCCCCCGCGCAGGGAAGCAGATTTGCGGGGGAGCTGCTGGGGCCCGGTGGCCGCAGGCTCTGCCCCTCCGCTGGTCCCACCTGGGCATCTGGCGTCTGGGTCCACGCAGCCTGGGCGACTGCCTGTCCTCAGCACCGCTTCCCGGCCAGCCCCGCTGCCCACGCTGCCCACACGGCTGTGACTGCGGGCATCGGCCCCCAGGCGAGACTGCGGGAGCGGCGCAGGAGAGGCTCATTGTAACTTTCCTCCCCTAAAAAGGAAAAGTCATTAGTAGGTGACTTTGGGGGCGGGTCACTACGGTCCCCTGCACACTGTCCTCATTTCCGGATGGGTGGATGGAGACCGGCTTTCCCGACAGATGCGGAGTGGCAGCGCCCTTGTCACGGCTGTTCTGGCGGTGGGGACGCGAGTCTCGGTCCAAGTCACAGCAGAGGCCCCGAAGCCAGATGCGGGGGGCACGAAAGTCACCTGAACCGCCTTTCTGGCTCTAGAGCTAGCCGGTGATTTAGAAGCTCCCCGCGGCCGTCTGACTTCGGGGTGCTCACCCTTGCTTTTGAGGTGTTCCCCCTTTCCAGAGGGGCTGTGTCGCTTGCCGAGGCCTGCGTCTGCCATGCCCGCTGGGCGACGCTCACCGCTCACCCGCCTCTGCCGGTGCAGGCGCCATCCTGGCATGTCACGGTACCCTCCCCACGCTCACCCGCCTTGTCAATTCTCACTGCCTTTGAGCCTTCTAACGGCCTTTTTCAGAGGGGACATTGTCAGCTAGGGGACCATTTGATCCGACCTGGACCTGCTCCACTTGGAAATCCAGAGGGTGTTTGTGAGGGTCTGGGGTGAGGCCCAGCCCCAGTTCAGGGGCCTGGAGGTGTGCCCTGCTGGTCGGGGCTCCCCAAGGGCCGTGACGGAGGAGGGGGTGATGTTAGGGGCTTCACGGACTCTCAGCCCTCTGGTTGCCTGGAGGGGTGTCGGCACTGCCAGCCTGATTGCAACAAAGAGCAGTTCGAAGCCAGCTAGAACTCAATCACGTTGTTTTATTTTAATGTGATTTAATTGTCAAGTATCTGTACTTTTCTATTTATGGCACGTGCGTTTTTCCGCTTACAGTCGTCATTTAAAGTTCCCTGATAGATACATTTATTGAAGTCAAAATAATGTGTTTGTTTAAAGAAAAGTATTAGTCAAGTGCTGTGAAGAGCAGAGCCTAGCATCAGAAGGCACCACTGGAGGGGTGCAGGCGGAGCTGGGGGTGTGGCTGTCTGGCAATTTAATTCGCTGGTTCCACTGGCTCAGAGTCCCTGTGCCTTTCGCTGGTGTGCAGCCCCGGGGCCTCTCCCCATCTGTCCCAGGAGGGTGCAGGGTGGGGTGGGGTCTCCTGGGGCTCACTGACCAGCAGTGAGTGGGAACGGCCATGCTCCCTCCCCCTGGCTGCAGGTCCTGGACTTGGGGGCTGTTACCTTTCATCTCTCTGCTCCCCACCTCCACCTTTGCCCAAGGGGCGATGGGACCTGCCCCCAGCCAGTCTGCCCCCCACTCCGGTCTTTGAAGCCCACTAACTTGCCACCCACAGAAGGAAAAGTTGGAATCACCCCAGGGGTAGAGGAGGGGAGGGGGGCTGGGGCCCCCTTGACCAGCAGCCCTGGGTCTCGGGTGCCTCCTCCAGGGGCTGCCTCTCGGGCTAGAGCAGAGAGCGTTAACTTTCCCCATGCAATATCATCCTTGCTGCATTGTTGCTTACAAAAATGGTATCTACATGGGAGAAAGGTCGGGTGGCTTCCTCAGCCCTTCCTGCCAAGGAGCCCCACTGTAGTGAGTGTGGGAGACGCCCAGGACCTTCTTCCTCCCAGACAGCCTCTTCTGGCTCCCCCTCTGCCCGCCCCAGCCTGGCCTCCTTGCATCCCCCACCTCCCGTGGGTGCTGGTTGCCTTAGGCTCAGGTCAAATGCAAATTCCTGGGCCCCCCTTAGGGTGTCACCTGAAGAGGTCTAGGGTGGGGAACCCAAGGGCTTGCATTTTGTCAAGTTCTGACAGGGCTCTGGGAGTGTCCCCCCCACCCCCACCAGGAAAGGTGTGGGTTTGCGGGCGAGAGGCTGATTGCGGGGCTCCGTCAAGCGTTCAGCACAGGGCTGGGGGCTTGCGGTGGGGCAGGGGGAGGGGGCTGCCCTCCTCCAGGTCTCATGGTCTACACCCCTGCTTCTCAAACTGGCAGGCCTGTTCGCAGATTGCTGGTCTCGCCCCGAGTTCTGGCGCAATCCTCTGCCATGCGGCCCTGGACCGCCCTTGGAGACCTTGAGGACCACGCTGTGGTGTCCCCAGGGAGGACAAGCAGGTGGCTGCGGCGGCTTTGCTGGGACTGGGGACTGAGCTCACGTCTTCCCCTTCCCCTGGGGTGATCTTAGCCCTCAGAGCAAGGAGGTGGACACAAGCAAGTGGACATAATGTAAAAATGTGTGACTGCTACTGGCAGTGCCCGCGGGGGTAACTGGCACTTCCAGAATGCTTGCGCTTGGCATTGAGTCTGTGCTGAGTCCACCTTCTGGGGCTCCCCACAGCCCCGCTGCCAGGTGGAACTGAGGGACTCTGTTTTGCAGGTGACGAAGTTGAAGCTTAGAGAGGGCGTGCAGCCTCCCAAAGGCCACACAGCCAGCAAGGTGGGGAGCAGGTCTGACCTCCAGCTCACAATGGGCTTGAACACATCGTGGTCACTTGTGGTTATCTAGCCTGATCACTTCAAGGAGAAGGGTGTGGAGAAATAGGGGTGTGCTGTGGAGGAGGCCAGAAGGGGACCCGGAAGCCTGGGCGGTGTGTGTGTGTGTCTTGGAAGGGGCAGTTGCCCAAGGCCACCTGTCTGTGGCCCAGTTCTTCAGGGGTCTGCTCCAACAGTGGCCCCTCCCCATCGCTGCTTCTCAGGCACACAATGCCGCCCTTGGGGGCACTTCTGGGGGTGGCCCCGTGGCCACTTCAGTGGCATCTCTGTGGGGGCCTGGGCGGCTTCTTCTGTGGAGTGTGGGGAGCAGGTGCTCCGAGGGCTTCCGGTCTGACGGGCTGGGCTGTGGCGGGAAGGGCCCCCTTCCCCAGGAAGAGGTCCCCAGAGGCACCACACGCAGGGGTGTTTGCAGCTGGCCCTGAGGGCGCCCCGCCGTCCAGCACGAGGCGGACACGTGGGCCCAGCGCAGAGCTGGCGCGCAGTGAGCAGGCAGGCCCTGGGTGCAGCCGTCCGCGCTGAGCTGGGTCCTTGTGCCCGGGAGCTGGCACCTGGAAGGGAGCCTTGACTTTTCCTTCTACACTTCAGGCCTGGCTCCAAGGAGAGCCTGCCTGGGGGTCTCGGGGGGTCTCCACCTCATCTCCTGCTCTCCTTGTCTGGGGACCTTGAGTGGGACAGGCCCGGGCCCAAGGCGTCCTCTGTGGCTTCGGCCCTGTGGTGCCTGGCGCAGAGGGGACCAAGGCTCAGGAGGTGCGGCCACTTGCCAGCGACACCCCAGAGGACAGTAGAGACCAGCCTGCACCCCACTACTCCCCCCGGACCCCCCCCCCCCCCGCCTTGGCTCCCTCTTGTTGAGCCAGGGCTTTATTCCCCTGCTGGGCCAGGGGCTGGGGTGTGGGAGGCCGGGAGCCCTCTCTCCCACTGTGCTTGGCGGGAGGCTTTGCAGGCCCCCAGACGGCGGGGGGCAGGAACTCCAAGAAGCCGTAATTACCTGGGTTCAAGAGCGATGGCTCCTGTCAGGGACCAGGAGGCGGGGGGGGGGGGGGTTGTCTTCTCTTGTGTCTAAGTCGGGGAGCAGCGATTTCTGGATGAGTCTGTTAACCTGACATTCTGCTCTTTCACTCGCTCACTGCTTCGTTCTGTGAAGTTCTCTCCAGACTGAAGGGGGAGGGCCTTGGGATGCTCTGCTCCCCCGTTGTCTGCAAGCAGGATGGCTGCCGGGGGGTCCCGCGTGGGGAGCGCCGCGAGGCGGGATGGGCTCCAGGTGGCCCTGGCCTGCAGGGGTGCGGGACCCCCCAGACCCGAGCCCTCCAGGAGCGAGACCGTCCTCTGCGTCCAGCGACCCTGGGCTCCTGCGTCCAGGCCCTGCTGGGTCCTGCCTCCTCCAGGAGGCCCTAAAGGCTCGGCCCTCCGCCTGGCCCTCTCTCCTTAGTCCTCAGGCTCTGTCTTGCCTCCCCCAGGGTTCCTACCTCCCCCTCTTCTCCAGAGAACATGTCAGTCTGAGCTCAATGGTCAGCTGGGTCAGGGCCCCCCCGGCCACCCTCGGTGCTGTCTTGTGGGCTCGTTTCTGGGCTTCTCCTGAGCCCAAGTCCAGCTGTTGGGAGAGGATCTCTAGGAGGCTTCTGTGGAAGGTGCTGGTTGGCCACGAACTGCTGAGCCACCGCACTGGAAGGTGCCAGATGTGGCAGGAAAGTGACATAAAAATGTAGCACCGGGCCCTCCCTGGTGGCACAATGGGTTAAAGCACGGCACTAAGAAGCTAAAGCCGCTTCCGCATGAGTTCGATCCCCGCCTGCCCCGGAGGTGACCACAGGGCGCGGCAGACCTCTCCTGACCGCCCACTGCTCCCCTCAGCAGTGTATTTCGTCGATCTGCCTGTTCTGCACCCCACTCTGTCTCTGGTGAAGCCTCTCACCCTCCGCATCTCTGGCCTGTACCCCAGTTCTGTATGAATAAATAAATAAATCTTTAAAAAAAAAATGTAGCCCCTTCAACTGAAGACAGTTCAAATAGGCCACAAAGCTCGGAGTGGTAGATCCCAAGCGCTCAAGGGGATGTACTTACACTAAAGAAGCGCTGCTCATAGCAACTTCAAACGCCGCAGCCTGGGTGTAACCTGGCCCCCCACCGCCTCCTGCTGTCTCGGGCCCCTGTGTGGGGTGAACAGCTTGACCACCAGCCCCAGGGGCACCTGTCTGTCCGGCCACTGCCGTCTGTCCGGCCCTCAGCAGGGAACGTGATGTGAAGCAGGGGACAGAGTCCCCGTGGGGAGAGTCGGGACCCGCCCTCGCCGGGGGAGGCGCGGAGCCTGGAGTCCTGGGGAGTTCCAGGGTGACGTGCAGACCCAGGACAGGACGGCGGTGCGGCCCGCTGGGGCTCCGCTCCCACACAGGGGCCCGCCCCCGGTAACCGCTCTGGGGAAGGCACGCTTGCATGCTGTGTGGCAAACTGGGGTTCAGAGAGGGCCGTACCTGGCCCCAGGCCACACAGCGGAGCCGAGCCAGGCAGCCCGGCGCCCCCCGGTGTGAGCGCGTGGCTGGCCCCCTGCGTGCAGTATCCCTGCGCCCCTCCACTGAGGTCTCCCCATCAGTCTGGCTTACGCAGTCGGTGTGTTCAGCAGGCGTTCTTCCCGCCGCGCCGGGTGCCGAGGGACCTGGCTTTAAGGTTTCCCACAGGATCTAAGGAGAGTCTGAGTGAGCGAGGCTCAGCTGAGCGTACTGCAGCAGGGCACGGGTGGCGCGCACGGGTGGCGCGCACGGGTGGCGCGCACGGGTGGCGGCACGGGTGGCGCGCACGGGTGGCAGCGGCCAGACACACAGGGCTTCCCTCCCACCCGCCACTTAGTGGCCCTGTGGCTTCGGGTGAGTCACCCCCTCTGTTTCAGCCTCTCTAGGAGGGGTTAGACGCACCCCGACACCCCACAGCCCGGCTGCCACACTGCAGCAGCGAGTGACCAGGGACAGGACGTGGCTACCTTTTCTAGGGGCGACCTGCTGGGGCAGAGCCCGGAGCCTGGTGCCCGGAGCAGTCTCAGGGTCTCAGCTGGTGGCTCCATCCCTGGCTCCTCCAGCGGCAGCTGCCGAGAGGGGAAGCAGGGAGCAGGGTCCCCAGTCCCGGGCACCCAGGGCCGAGCCACCCGGCTGAGCCTGCCGGGCCTGCCTTCCTTGACGGTGTGTGAGTGTGGGTGAGAGAGAGAGAGACAGGACGTGCGGCCTGCCGCCTGGGGCTTTCTCTTCATCACCAGGCCAGGGAAGAGTGACTGTCCTTGCTCCAGATTCCCAAATTATCACCGTCCCTGACATGTGTTTGGAATAAAATTCCGACTCCCCCAAGTCTCGGGGCTCAGCAATCTGCCCCGCTCACCTGCCCCCAGCCCCGCTCCCTTCCCTCCGCAGGGGCCTGGGCCTGCCCGCCCTCCCCACAGCGACCCTCTGCGTCCAGCCTCTGCACCGATCCACCCAGACCCTGGCCTGTTCCTCCCCAGGGCCTTCATCTCTCACCCTGCTGCGCCCACGGCCCCCAGTGTCTGTTGAAAGAAGGGCTAAGCCGTGGTGACCCAAAACTCGCATTTCTACTTAGCGCCCCATTCTAGGGTGGGGGTTCACTCATTCGTTTGTTGCTTCAGTGAGAAGCTCTAGGTAGCAGGAGGGTCGGCAAGGCTCTGGCCTGCCCCTGAGTCTGTGTCCAGCCGGAAGTGTGTTTGGGGGGCCGGGCAGGGCAGGGGAGCCCAGGCGGCAAACATCACCTGGCAGTGTCTCTGGGACCCTCCGACTCCAGGCCACTCCGCTTCCTCCCACACATTCCCCCTTGTGGATGTTAAGAGATTAATATATGCAAA
This sequence comes from Condylura cristata, assembly GCF_000260355.1. Lineage (NCBI taxonomy): Eukaryota > Metazoa > Chordata > Mammalia > Eulipotyphla > Talpidae > Condylura > Condylura cristata. The sequence continues at coordinate 3,785,524 of NW_004567107.1, read as the reverse complement.
TACCCTTTTCCTATGGTGGTTTTAGCCTTGAACTCTACGGATTAAGTTACTTGATTTAAATACATATTTGGGCGCCCCCACCCCCACATATACATGCATAAATCCTAAACACTAAATAAAATCCCCTCATTTCACATGTGCTGTAGAGCTTCTAATCCCAAGTCCTGTGGGCATTTCAGCAGTTAAGATGGTTCAAGGGGCTGCTGAGATTTTATTTGGAATATCAAATACCTGGATAATATGGAATGCTCCTTAATGGGGCTTGCTAATACCAGCCAAGGGGGGCCGGGGATAAGGCGGGTGCTGGTGGGGGTGCTGTGGCAAGGAAGGAGGGATTCTGCCAGGGTTGCCAAGGAGCCAGGCGGGGCCCTGCTGGCTGGGGAATGGCACAGGGAGGGGACCCTGGGCGGGGTGCATCAGAGGCCTGGTTGCAACTGTGGGTTCACCTCCCTGTGGGAGGGTTTGGGGACAAGTGTGTCCGGAGGAGAGCTGCACTGCAGGATGCGGATTCCAGAGGACGGTGAGGTGAAGGGTCCGGGTTTGGGGAACAGTCGGGGCGGCGCGCCCATGCCGGGCCCAGCGGACACCCTGCACTGACCTGGTCCCAGGTAATGAGCACAAGGCTGGTTCCTCGACCAAGCCTGGGACCCCGCCTGGTCTAGCCGGGCCTGCTGGTCTCCTGCACTGGGGAGGGTGGACAGAGCGGGGTCTGGCCTCAGGGAGCCTGGCCGCACATGGCTCTCTGGATGTCCCCCACACCTCCCAGGCTGTTTTGGGGGCCTGGAGGGCGCCTGGTTCCCTCTGCCTGGAGTTCTTCACATATCAGGGCTCCCTCTTTCCCTTTCTGCAAATCTTGGCTCAAAACGTGGGCCCAGAGCAACCTTTGCTCAGTCTGCTCCGCTGGTTCCCCGAAGCGCAGTCTCCTTGGGCAGCCCGAATCGCATCTTTTAAACTCAGTTCTTCTCGCTCCTGTGTCATCAGAGTGTGAGCTCCCGGGGGCAAGGTCTCACTGGCTGTGCTTCCGCAGGGCCTGGCCAGGCCCGGCACGCAGCAGGTGTGTAGTTGTATAAGCTTGGCACATGTTGCGGGGGAGCCCCTGTGCCCCCAGGAGCCGGCCCATGGGAAACAGCAAAGCACCCAAGAGCTGGGGACTCTGGGGGTCCTTGCTGAGCGCCTCCCAGCCTGCTTTTGCTATGGGCAGCGCCTGGGGAGGGGCGGTGGGGAAGACCTGAGGTCAGCCCACCCCAGGGTCTGGGGTCCGCCTGTCCCACTTCACCAGGGAGGGGAACTGGGACATCTGGGACTTTCGCTCATCTGGCCCCCACTTTCACCCTTTCCCTGCTTTTGTATTGAAAGTGCAACCCCGCCTCTTGTCCCTCTCTCCCCCTCGCCTACGCTCTTTGCAGCAGCATCATGATGATTGTTTTTATTATTTAGTGATTTTGAAAGGTCTTAAAATAGGCCTTTCCACACCTCAAACTTTTCCATGAATTTAAGAGGCCACATGTGAGCCACTTCACCTAACATAGAATGCTTGCAACTGGGTCAGCCCAGCATCCTTTAGGCCCCAGAGGTCATAGGTACGCGTATCATTTTTGCTTCAGGTAGACCTACTGATTTTCCAGGAACGAAGAGAAAAGAGATCTTCCTTATTTATCCCAATAGCATTTCTGATGCTCTTCTTGGGGATCTGAATTTCCATCTTGGGTCCTTCCCCTTCCACCTGGAGAATATCCTTTCAGAATTGCTCGTCATCTATGTCTTCTGGTGAAAAATTATTTTTTAATTATTATTAAAAAGGGTATTAAAAAAAATTAAATCTGAACATGACTATGTTGCCTTCATTTCTAGAGGATATGTTTGCTGGGTATGGAATTCTTGGGTTGAAGTGTATTTTTTCCTTTCTCTTAAAACAACAACAAACAA